>NC_058520.1:377739565-378042418 GCF_904849725.1 Hordeum vulgare subsp. vulgare | reverse complement strand
GCCTATGTCTTGTTGTGTGTATATTGTTGTGGAAATCGATTGCAAGGGTGCGGATTCGCCTGACCTAGCTCTCGATTGATGTTAACTTAGCCCCATCAACCCTAGAGACTCGCCTTTATATATAGGTCGAGGCTCTAGGTTTACAAGAGTCTGGATTACATTACAATTCGTGAGTCGGTATGTCTGTAACTCGCCTTGTCCCTTACGCAAGGAAACTCCAGGGGACTCCTTTCCCATATGGGTCGTAAGTCGCCTTCTTCAGGTCTTGGGCCAACCGGTTCTCACAGTGTACGTCTTGCGTCTTTTGCTTCATAGGTTATGGCCCATCTTGAATATGGATACTGAGCCGCCATTATCCTAACCCTGCTCCCTAGGGCGGGTCTTACTACGGGATAACATCCCCAACATTAAGGAAAGGTTCTCATAGACATAGCCCCAAGGGAGTCGTTGGGAGGATTCAAGATCATGATGTCAACATATTTTGCAACGTGGAGGTTTTGTCTTGTGAATGGCCACATACACCATTCCTGAGTGAATCTCATTTTTATGAAGAATTCATGCAATTCGTTGCAAATGCCGGGCTGACCAACTTCCTCGTAGATGAGTGTGAAATTGGTGGTCTCAGTTTCCCAACCCTGGCTATTTTGTGCCGCACACTTTATGGTGATAACACTTACAACCTAGGAGCTATTTCCACGCGCCACTTACATACTAACTGAACCAAAGGCAGGATTCATGGTGGTGTTTATGCCACGTGCTTGGCAAAGCGTCTTAATGTCACTACTAGGAGAAAGCGTACCAGTAGCGCTGGTTTTTCCCTTACCAGTAGCGCTGGGGGCAACACTACTGCCAACACACTACAGCTAACCTGTTAGAAGTAGCGCTGGATTGAAAGCGCTAGTGGTATCTACGTTAACAGTAGGGCTGGAATAAACAAACCGCTACTGCTAAGCCAGCACTACTGCTAATGTTCCTGCTTTCAATATTTAATTCTCGTCGTATTTATTCTACCTCTACGTATTTGTGCATGCTCTAAACTTTAGTTTCGTCGTATCATAATAAACATGCATTATTCTCATCATATCATACAGATAAAGTAGTCTCGTCATTTATACCATCATCATCATCATTATCCAACACATATATCGTTATCCAACACGAAAATCATCAAATCTCGAAAATAGAAATACACACAAGTCATGGCACACCCACAAGTTTCATCATCCCTATTTAACCCATCATGTAGAAGAGAAGAGCGATCAACACGAGCAAGAGCGTGACTATGCAGTATTTCTTGAGGCACTGGTTTCGCTCCGTCTCTTGCCGTAGCATCCACCTCAAGTAACTAATTTCCGCTTCGGATGTGCTGTCGAACCCTCTGTGGCTAGAACCCGGGTACCTTTCCACCTGGGCATGAGCGTCTGGCCAGTGGTAGTACACTCCTGGAACCCTCCCAATGAATACGGCATAGCAGCCCTTCACCATCTCCGATCTATGTACCTACATCGTAAGTTGATTAACAATGATATATAATATGCAACATAATGTACTTGAGAAACACAAAGAGGCATACTTAGCAGAATACAAGCAGTTAACATAAATAACGAAGTTCCTCATACACAAACTAATTAACTACACCGATGTATACGCGATTTCAGAGAAAGCCGGTAGTACTAATTATAAACACACATTGTCATCGTCAATTACTCCTCCATGTCGGCGCCCCAATCTTCATAGTCAGGGATGAATGACCCGAGATGGTTGAAAGGCTTTAGGTCTAGACGCTGAACCCGTAGCAGTTCTCGGACATTCTCCCGCCTCATTGGCCCATGGAAGAACATCCCTCCTTGTTCGACGACCTGCTTCATGATCACCTGGGCAAGTTCACACTGTATGTGACAAAACTCAACTCGGATTTGATTATCCGGTGTCGTTCCTATGCTTGTGGCCGAGTTGACAATCTATGTATCGCCGGAATTAGCTATCATGCAAACGCGTTGATTATCCCTTCTGTACTCGATCATGTGCTACATGAGGTAGAATCCATCAGCCTTCCTAGTGTTCAGTTGCTGGATGCACCAGAAGTCAGTCTTATTGCTGAAAGCTGGTGCTTGAGTCCTGTACTTTTTCACCTTGATATATCCACCAGTAAGGTTCAAGGTTATCAAGGCATTATCGAGAACACTCTTTATGTGCGTGTAATCCTTTTTATCGATGTTCTTCGACGAGTCCAAGTACAAAGCATGGGAGTATTGTGGGTACAGACAGATGACGACGCCCCCCCCCCCCGCTGCACAAAATAGGTACACCTCAAATTAGCCTCAATGCTTGGAAAGGAATGATCCGAACTTACAAAAGGATATCTACAGATGAATTACATGGGATGATAAGGCAGGAGAATCGTTTCCTTGTTCTTATTAGCGATCATGAAATCGCTGATGTACTTTCTTGCATAGTTATGGTGCTCTTCGGAGACTGCCAAGAAGCTCTCGTGCATATAGTATGGGTTCGCGACACAGATATATGCTATGTTCTCGCGCGTGATGATGTAGTTTGGATACATCGCATACAGGTGGATGAATTGAAAATCCAGCTTGGTCATGTGGAACATGTCGTAGATGTAGTCAAATCGCAGGATGAACTTATACGTGGGCCATATGTCGATGTATGACATCGCACCCAGAACCTGAGCCGGGTAAAGCGGGTAGTATCGTGGTTTTTTCATGCTGAGAAATCTTCTCTTTATGGCCAGCACATCATAAATGAAGTCCCCTTAGAGCATTGTTATGTATGTTCTCTAGCCATTTCTGAGGTAGGATCGGGTTGTCGGGGACATGGAAACGATCCGCACCTACGATTGGTATTTTGTCTACCTCCCGGGGCTTTAGGAGTGGCTAGCTACTTGAAGCAGCTCTGGCGCCTTTAGATCCTTTCTTCTCTGGCATCCTCCTTCGCTTCTTGGCAAGTGGCGTTATTGAGCCCTCCATACCTTCCCTAACGACCACCCCGAGCGTCGTTGAGCTAATTACTAGTGGACGCCCCCCGTGTTGTTCTTGCTGGTAGAGGCGGCATCTGGAGGAGTCTCCTGCGAGGATCGCATGAAGAGAGACTTTTTCAATCACCCGTACGACGTTGGAGCTCCGGCATTTCAGACATCAACAAGTCATCTCCACGCTCATAGCGTGAGTCATACTCCCGAGCATCATCATAGCCGGTATTGATATACTGGTTAGGGTCATCAACATCCTCCTCCATGACATCATTAGTATTTTCTTCTTCGACGGGGGTGACGTCAGCTGGCACTAATGGAGGATCTCCCTCGCCGTGTCGACCGCTATCACCCGCCGCGACAGGTGTAGGTAATTGGGTAGGTGTTCTACCGGGCGCCTCGATATGAAGGTGAGTCCTCGGGCAAGGCAAGATCCAGCTATTGCATGCGCCAATATGTTTAGGGATCTCGTCTTCATAGACTCGTGTTGGAAGAGGCAAATCCTCGAAGCCCGCTTTCATACTGGCCACGCAAACTTTGAAGACACCATGGAGCATTTGTTGGTTGTGGAGCATTCGGTCATTCGGCTTCATGATCATGGCCTTTCCCACATCCACCTCCTAACCATTTACATCGTATAGTAGGGTGCATGGGGTTTCGTTGGCCTGCGAAGACATGACTACAACATCAGACATCCAAAAGGCATCTGAAACGGAAGACTATGTAGACATGCTGGTGAAGAGTGTATGCCGCATAATTACCGTGATGGCGTCGAGCTCAGCCAAAGACGAAGCCCCGCCGAGCACGCCAGAGATGGAGGACGGGCTACTATGAACCGGAGCAAGACGAGGTTCGGGAGTATGTGCGGTTGCGGGAGCTGGTGCTAGTGGTGCCATGTTCGCCGAATTGCTCCCTGAAAAGGATCGAGATGGACCTAGAGGGGGGGGTGAATAGGTACAGTTCCAAATTTTAATAATTACTTAGCAATATTAGGCAAAGGTGCGGAATATGAGCGTAGGCCTAATAATAGAAAAGTCAAGGAGTAAGCTATTTAGAGTGAAGTAAGGCAACCGGTAAACAATAATCAAATACAAGTACGTAATAAGGATTAACACAAGTAGAGAGTTAGGGTTAGGAATAACCGAAACTCCAAGAGAGACGAGGATGTATCCCGATGTTCACTTCCTTGGAGGGAAGCTACGTCACCGTTAGAGGGGCGGATGTTACCACGAAGGCACACCAACGCCACGAAGGCTCACCCTATTCTCCCTTTGAGATAACTCCACGAAGGCGTTTCTCAACCACTAGTGGTAAGCCTTGAGGTGGCTTCCAAACCTTCACAAACTTTCCGGGGGAAATCACAATGGTTTGATTCCTCCCCGAAGACTCCTACCGCCTAGGAGTCTCCAACCTCCAAGAGTAACAAGATCACGGTGATTGCTCAAAACTTTCTCAAATCATAAATCACTTTGGAGGAGAGGAGGAGAAGGAGACGATCTATCTTTTGATTGGAACAACACTCAAAGGGACTCACAAATGCTCTTGGGATCTAAGATTGGGTGTAGACAAGAGTAAGTGAGAAGAAAGGTGTTCTTGTATGTGTTCTAGCTGTGTTGGACACCCTCTCACGAAGTGGGAGGGGGTATATATAGTGGGGAGAGTAAAACAGCCGTTGGGGACACTTTAAGTCACACACGGGTCGGACATCCGGCAGTTCACGGATGTCCGGGCGTCCACAAGGAGTCGGACGTCCGACAGGGGTCGGTCGTCCGAGGGCTGTAAATATATCTGGAACCACTGTGGAGTTGAACAGGGACCGGACGTCCGGAGAAGGCCGGAACTCCGAGTTATTCGACTCAAACTTCTCTGGTGCAAGATTACAGATTTCTGAAAGGGGATGGACGTCCGGCCCTCGGACGTCCGGAGGGAGCCGGAAGTCCGAGTTATATGGCTCAAGTTCTTCTGGTGCAGAGCTCCGGATTTCCGAAGCTAGTCGGTCGACTGGTCGTCGGACGTCCGGAGGGAGCCGGAAGTCCGAGTTATATGGCTCTGATCTCTCTGGTATACGATTCCGGATTTCTGAAGCAGGTCGGACGTCCGACCCTCGGACGTCCGGAGGAGGCCGGATGTCCGAGGCATTAGTTCTGTTTTGAGATAAGAGTAGAGTAGTGAAGATGTGGTATGAGCAGAAAAGTAGAGATGTAGTATGAGCAAATTCATCGCAAAACCTGTGATCCCCTCTTAATAGTGCGGGATTCCTATACTCAAGAATAGTAAATTTAAAGGATAGTCTACATCATCTTTTCTCAATCCGGAGCCTTCTTGACATATAAGTCCCGATCTTCTCAGACCACCTTGCCATCCTGAGATACACTCAACAAATAGGATTAGTTTCCTATGTATGTGTTGTCATTAACACCAAAAGTCGATTAGGGGCATGACTGCACTTTCAATCTCCCCCTTTTTGGTAGTTGATGACAACATATACATAGGTCTCAAAAGATTTAACATACATTATAGCTTTGGAGAGGTTTAGTACGGAGCTCCCCCTTAGTATGTGCATGGTAAAATATCGGAGCTCCCTTTTAATGTGTGTTTTGAAAATATCATGTGACTTAGTAAAGATAATGGATCATCATGTAAAGATAATAGATCATCATAGAAGTAGTGGAGCAAAACATAACGTCTACGATGATATCATAGCAATCCATAGCAATCACAACATTCATAGGTAGCCATACATAGGTTTATCCATTACATTACACAAACATGCAAATTGAGACTAAATCTCCAAAGACTAAAAACTACGATACATTACTCCCCCTTTGGCACCAAGTACCAAAAAGGAAGGCACCAAGAACATCAACCATTCTCAGAGATCATCATCATCATCATCATCATCATCCTCATCGTCAGGCAAGCCACTGCCACCAGCCTCGTCTAGAAAATCAGCCCACTCAGGACCAGATGGGAATCCAAAGTCATAAGGAGGAGCAGCAGGAAGGGCCTCATCGTCACTCACATCAAGAGCGCCCGAGTCTCTCAGACGAGCCTTGAGGGCATTCTTGGAGGAGACGAGACGAGAAACCACATCATGAGTTTGACCGCACTGGAAAGATAAGGCCTTCATCATAGCAGAATGTGCCTTGCCAATAAATTTGGCAAAGCGACCGAGAGGAGCTGAGCTGGATGAAGGGGTTGCTGACCGGGCAGCAGTGTGGGGAGTGGAGGTGGATGGTGGGGTTTTCTTGGGAGCATAGTTATCCGCCATGTGAGCGGGAATGACCCACTTGTGATGCGTGTGAGTGACATCAATAGTTAATTCAACAACATGGTTAATAAAAGCCTGGATGAAGGGGGCATGAGGGAAGGCTCGCTTGTATTGAAAACTAGCAAGCCGAATCTCATGCCATAGAAAGTGAGGCACATTAATTTTGCTCTTGGGGTGCTCGTACAAATGTGACATGATGTCAATACAGTAGCCACTGCAGCATCCCTTATCACCCATCTTGGGGTAGATGGTGCGGATAAAACACTGAAAGATGATAAAGTAGGGAGAGCGCCAGATGGATACTTGGTGAAGATCCTTCATTCGTTCGTCTGCATCAAGTTCACGGAGTGGTTTGAGGAGATACCCACACGCCTCAATTGACTTATGTGCATGGTTAGGATCATTCTTATGGATTTTGAAGCCGGATTTGGGGAAACCAAGTGCGGCAACAAACTCATCATAAGAGGCTGTGAACTGAACGTCAGAGGTTATCCAGCTAACAGTGTTGTTTGGACCGAAGAAACATGTGGCATAAAATTGGTGAATAGCAACAGCGTTAAAATCGCGCCGAAAAGCAAAGGGGGCAGCAAGCCCCAATGACTCAATGAGCTCAATGGCACCCGGGTATTTCGCCGGGTGCGTGCGAATATGCTCAAGATCAATAAAGTGATGGATAGAGAGACCCTTAGGAACAATGGCCGTAGTAAAGATGTCCGCCTGGACGTTTTTGCAGAAACGTGAGTCCATAGAGTCACGCACAACAGAGAATTGATCAACGTCGTGGCAGAAAGTGAGGTAGGAAGACTTAGGAATCGTGGTGAAGTTCTTGACTTCACGACCTAAAGTAGTAGGAGGTTCAAGTGAGATGCGACGAGCTTCACCTTCGGGCTGTTCAGGAGGAGGTGGTGGCATATATGAGGGCCTACGAGTCCCAGGCTTTGGCATAGACTTACGAACGGCGGGCTGTTCAGCACGGTCCTCAGCTGCAAGCTCATCCTCGAAGTCAGAGCCATCAGACGACGAGGGGAGTTGTTGAGGCGGAGGACGCCAGGAAGTCCATTTGAAGGGACGACGTTGCCCTTTGGAGTCCGACCCCGTGCCAGTAGGGGCACGAGCGGATGAGTCAGCAGTGTCCTTCCGAGCGGAGTGCTTAATCTTGGGCATGATGAACAAAAGCCTACACGGTTGGAAACCCAATGGGGAACGGTCACGGTCAAACCATATGAAAGAACATGTGAACTTGGGAGAAAAGGAATCCAAACGCGAGGGGAGCGGAGGGGATACGTGCAGATCGAGAGAGGAGAGGAAGGGGAGACGGATCCCGCGAAGGAGATCAGCCAGAGCCCGGAGGTGGCGGCGCGGGCGAGCTCCCGTGGTGCTGGCGGTGGTGGCGGCTGGGAGAAACGGAGGCGCGTGGGGGCTAGGGCAAGGCCCAGCCCGCGCCTTTCTATTTATAGGGCCCCCGATGTGTCGGACGTCCGACAGGCGTCGCACATCCGGAGTGGATTTAGCCGCCGGACGACCGACACTGGCCGGACTTCCGGAATGAGTTTAGCCGCCGGACGTCCGAGACACGTCGGACGACCGAGAGAGGAGTAGGCAGAGGCAGATTCTGGAATTTGGATGATGAGATGATTTGACAGAAGTTGCCTTGACATGGTTTATCACAAAGGACACGAACACAGTTTCCTACAAGAATTACATATACTATTTGTGGACAGAAGTTGATTTATGCATATTTTGTAGGATTAAAACACAGAATTATGACGTAAGTCCTAGTGACTCCCCCTAAATGCATGCCCACATCAAGACAAGAACATAATGTGAGTGTGTGTATGTGTACAAGATTTCAAGTTATGTTATCAAGCTCCAAGATACCAAGTTCACGGCTAAGTTGACAGAACCTTGCTACGCTAAGTGGCTTGGTGAAAATGTCAGCAAGCTTCATGTCGGTACCCACATGGGTAATATCAATGTCACCCTTTTGCACATGGTCTCTCAAGAAATAATACCTAATATCAATATGTTTTGTGCGAGGGTGATCAATTGGGTTCTCGGAGATGTTTATGGCACTTTCATTATCACACAAAAGAGGCACGTGTCGATACGTGATACCATAGTCCTTTAGGGTTTGCCTCATCCATAGCAGTTGGGTTGCACAACTTGCGGCTGCAATATATTCGGCCTCGGCCATGGAGAGAGAAACACAATTCTGCTTTTTCGAGGACCAACTTACCAAGGAGCGTCCAAGAAACTGACATGCACCGGAAGTGGATTTCCGTCCCACTTTGTCACCGGCCCAATCCGCATCGGAGTACCCAATAAGATCGAACTTTGCATCCTTAGGGTACCATAAGCCTAACTTTGGGGTGTGAACAAGGTATCTAAGAATATGCTTAACCGCCGTATGATGGCTTTCCCTAGGGGAAGCTTGAAATCTAGCACATATGCCTACACTTAACATGATGTCCGGTCTAGATGCGCAAAGATAAAGTAACGAACCAATCATGGAGTGGTAAGTAGATGGGTCAAAAGGGATACCGTTGGTGTCTTCATTTAGAACGACATTTGTGGCCATGGGTGTCTTCATTGGTTTACCATTTTTCATATCAAATTTTTAAAGAATGTCCTTGAGGTACTTAGTTTGAGACAAGAAAATTCCTTCTTGAAATTGTTGTATTTGAAATCCAAGAAAGAACTTCAAGTCCGTGTTGAGTGAGATCTCAAAGGTCTTGGTCATGGAGGCCGCAAACTTCTTGCATGAATGGATCTTAGGAGAACCAAAAATGATGTCATCTACATAGGTTTGGCATAAGATCAAATTACCATTTTCCCTCTTAGTAAAAAGAGTGGGATCGATCACCCCCACCACAAAGCCATCATCGAGTAAGAACTTCTTAAGATGATCGTACCAAGCACGGGGTGCTTGTTTGAGGCCATACAGAGCCTTGTGAAGTTTGTACACATGGTCTTTGTGGTGAGCGTCAACAAACCCCGGTGGTTGTGATACATATACCTCTTCTTGTAGAGGACCGTTAAGAAAAGCACTTTCACATCCATTTGATGCAAAGTAAAACCATTGAAAGCAGCATAGGCCAATAGAATACAGATGGATTCAAGACGAGCAACAGGGGCGAAAGTCTCACCAAAGTCCAAACCTTCAACTTGGGAGTACCCCTGTGCTACTAACCTTGCCTTGTTGCGTAGGACAGTCCCATTCTCATCTTCCTTGTTCTTGAAGATCCATTTAGTTCCAATGACATTGTGTTCCTTAGTTGGTCGTTCTACCAATGACCATACTTCGTTGCGTGTAAAACTGTTTAACTCTTCTTGCATAGCAAGGAGCCAGTCATTGTCACACAATGCATCCTGAACCCTGTGTGGCACAGTACTAGAGACAAATGAAAAGTGAGCACAAAAGTTTGTTAATTGTTTACGAGTCACTCTACCTTCCGACACGCCGGTGAGGATTTGATCAATATCAACACGATCGGCCACACGTGGCATGATGGAGGTCAGGGTTTCACGAGGTTCGACTTCGTTTCCATCATCAACGTCCTCAACATACTGATCATTTACGTGCGGTGGAAGATATTCCTCTTCGCGTTGCACCTGTTGAGGTTCATCATCAAGCATATCCATACTTTGGTCTAGCTCTTGAAGATCAACTTGTTCTTGAGTGTGACCAGGGTGAGAGACATGTTCTCCCACATGATCCTCAACAACTGGCATGATATGTGTGCTAGTATCTTGTGGAGGTACGGGCAGTGAACTGTCTTGAGGATTAGAAATACTCTCATCATCTTCATCATCATCATGGGGTCTTTGTTCCATGGGAAGAAGTGCACCTACACCCATGTTCAAGATATCTTGCGAGGAATCTTCTTCACGTGCATCACTTAGATCAACTTGCTCCCCATGGGAGCGGTTAAATTCATCAAACATCACGTCACAGGTTTCTATAACACATCCAGTGGATTTGTTGTAGACTCTATAGGCGTGAGAGTTTGATCCATAGCCAACAAAAATCCCTTTAGTTGTTTTGGATTGAAATTTTCCTAACTGTTCCCGTTTTTTGAGGATGAAACACTTGCATCCAAACACACAAAAGTACTTAACATTGGGCTTATTGCCGGTTAGGAGCTCATATGGAGTCTTCTCCAATATTTATCAAAGGAAGAGCCGGTTTGATGCATGACATGCTATGTTGACAGCCTCAGCCCAAAAACTATGTGGTGACTTGCATTCGTCTAACATGGACCTTGCCATTTCCACAAGTGTCCGGTTCTTCCTCTCTGCTACAGCATTTTGCTGAGTGGTGTAAGGTGCGGAGTACTCATGTTCAATTCCCTCATCACTAAGAAATTCTTCTAGGGTGTAATTTTTGAACTCGGAGCCATTATCACTTCTTATTGCCTTGATGTCCTTGTCAAACTTCTGCTGGACTTGTCTGGCAAAATCAATGAAGGTGATCTTCGTCTCGTCCTTGGACTTGAGAAAGAATACCCATGTGTATCTTGAGTAATCATCAACAATGACTAGGCCATACTTTTTCCCTCCAAGACTTGCCCATGAAGGAGGCCCAAACAGATCCACATGAAGGAGCTCTAACGGCCTTGAAGTGGATACAATGTTCTTGGGTGGATGTTTTGATTGATGTTGTTTCCCAGCTATGCATGCACTGCACACACAATCTTTCTTAAAAGATACATTTGTTAGTCCAAGGATGTGATTGCCGTTTAAGAGATTTTGAAGATTTCTCATGCCGACATGGGCGAGCCGGCGATGCCACAACCATCCCATGTCGGCCTTGGCCATTAGACAAGTTGTATGGAATGTGCTCTCTTTCGAGAAATCAACCGTGTAAAGGTTGCCATCCAACTCTCCAACAAAGGACACTTTGAGAGTGTCTCTCTTACATACTTTCACATCCGTTAGTCCGAATAATGTGTCATAACCAACGGAAGCCAATTGGCGAACTGAAAGTAAATGATATTGAAGAGATTGGACAAGCATGACATTTGCAAGAGACATGTCATTAGTCATTTCCACCTTGCCCAACCCAATTACCTGCCCTTTCGACCCTCCACCAAATACAATGCTTATGTATGGTCGAATGGCTTGCATGAAGTCATAGAGCAAGTTACTATCTCCGGTCATATGATTGGTGCATCCACTGTCGATCACCCATTTGGCTCCTCCGGAGAAAACAACCTGTAATGAATTAAGACTTGGTCTGAGGTGCCCATTTCGTCATGGGGCCTCTCACATTAGTTACAAGAGTCTTAGGGACCCAAATAGCATCAACGAATTTAGCATAAACCTCTCCTTCCTTTGATTTGCGAAGTACATAGGATGGAGGCATGAATTCAATTGTCTTGTTGAGAGTAGGCAAACCCCTAGTGGCCGACCCACTCACAACCTTACCTTTCTCCTTATGTCCCTCTCGTACAAATATTTCTTTAAGTGGAGTGGTACACTTGAGAGGAGATGCACTTTTCTTGGCGGTGCTTGGATTGAACCCAAGCCCTTCCTTGGCAAAGCCTCCATTGTGTTGACTTAAGATCTCATTGAGAGTCTTTTGTCCTTGTGCACATGTCATGAGACCTCTATCTAGCTGTGCCTTTAGCGAACAGTTTTCCTCAAGGATAGATGTCAGTTCACTACTAGAGTTAGTAGTGCAGGTATCAACATTAATAATAGGTGAGGAGTAAGACTTAGCTAAAGTGTCAAGATAAGTAACCTTGAGTGCCTCAAAGCTCTTTGCAAGAATAGTGAGTTTCTCTTCCTTGTCTTTGAGAGACAAGGATAGACGCTCACAGTCCTTAGGAAGGGAAGCATGAGAGTTCACTAGTCGTTTTTTATCATTTAGTAACTCTTTGCACACAGATTCAGCCTTTTTCAAGGAGGCAAGATCGTTAACATGTTTATCAAGGTTTTCACCAACTTTTGAGCATAATGCATCATTTTGTGCTTCCTCATACATGACTTTCTGCTCAAGGATTTCATTTCTTTCCTTCTCCTCAGTGACGAGGGTTTCGAGTTCCTTGATGGTATTGGTGTGCTTACTCACCATTTCCATAAGTATGCGAAACATAGTGAGCTTCTTTCCTTTAAGAGAGCACATAAATTTGTTTATCTTGGCAAACATGGGATGATCTAAGTCATTATCCTCATAGTGATCTTCCGCATCAAGATACTCATCAGGTGAGGTAGAAACTAGACTGAAAGAGTTTAACCGTGGAGTTACCTTAACCTTATCATGGGAGCTTTGGTCTTCCTCATCTCCCATGGCAGTGTTTGCCATCAAACACTTGTGGGCGTTGCCCTTGTAGTCTTTCATATAGTTTTAGTGAACAACATCACCACTTTTGTTGACTAGCCTCAAGGTGTTTTGGGTATCCTGAGCTACTCCGGCTACCCCACCAACGTCTTCTGGATCTAATTCTTCTTGTGCAACCATTGCTCTTCCGTCTATTCTCTTGAGCTTGGAGTTCATAGGGTTTGGCAACTTCTTCTTTACAAAGGTCTTCAGAAACCTTGGTTTATCTTCTCTCTTCTCATAAGGGCAGTCATTGGAGAAGTGGTTTGTTTCCTCATAGTTGTAGTATTTCCTTACTTTCTTCTTTGGGAATCTTCCCTTGAACTTTCCTGCACTGAACTTCTTTACAAAGAGAGCAATGTCCTCATAAGATGGGCTTTCATCAGAGTCAACATCATCACCATCTTCACAGTCATCATCACCCTCTTCTTCTTCACTTTCTTCTTCATCACATTCATGCTTGGCTTTCAAAGCAACCTTGATCTTTGATGTTGAAGGGACATACATGGAAGGTGCTTTGTTGCATTTGCCTTTGACTCTTCAAATAATTGGAAAGTGGATATGATGTCATCTGGAGTCATTTCTTTGAACCCATGGTGCTGCCTCATGTCCCATACCATTTGATGGTGGTACGGAGCAAGAGCATGAAGTAACTTGTCCACGAGAAATCTCTTGGTCAGATTGAAACCATCATATGTCTTGTCACAGTCACAGGACTCAATGTCTGCGGCGAGAGTCATGAGCCGTTCTAGCAGTTGCCTGGGAGATTCACCCTTTTCCGTACAGAAATTCTGTAATTGCCCCTTGGCAATTTCATATTGAGCAAGCCGAAGAGTGGAGGTACCAGTCTTGGTCCTTATAATGCTATCCCACAGTTCTTTGGCACTTGTGATGTGAATGTAAGGTCTCCGTTGCTTGTCATTCATTCCTTTTCTTATGCACATGATCGCAGTGTCATTGAGATGCTTGTCATAAGTTTCTCTGGGAGTGAGGCACCTTGGATCTACAGGATTGTACTCATGCTCAAGGATATCCAACATCTCATCATTGGCATACCTAAGATGATCCTGCATACCAACTCTCCACAAAGCAAAATCGGAATTGTCATCAAGCAAGGGAGGTTTTCCTCCAGGATTGTACTTAGGTTTCTCAACTTGAGATCTATCATAAAGCCATGGAACACTGGTTGGGTTCCTCTCCGGAGGTTGTTGGCCAAATGAAGAACCGTGCACATGTGGCCCTAAGGCCCTCGGGGACGTGGCTGTCCCCGTGGTTAATGATGTCAGTCTTAGTTAGACCAAGGCCTCAAGAGAAGCATCATGCTCCTCTTTTTGCTTGGCAAGGGCCCGTTCCAGGTCCTCAGAGGTGAAGGACTTGACTTCCGTGGAAGTCCCGTCCCTCTCCACTGGAGCTACAGTAGTGGGAATCCCGTCCATCTCGCTCTAGGGCGGTTAAGCCACAAGAATAGAGCACGAGGCTCTGATACCAATTGAAAAGGATCGAGATGGATCTAGAGGGGGGGGGTGAATAGGTACAGTTCCAAATTTTAATAATTACTTAGAAATATTAGGCAAAGGTGCGGAATATGAGCGTAGGCCTAATAATAGAAAAGTCAAGGAGTAAGCTATTTAGAGTGAAGTAAGGCAACCGGTAAACAATAATCAAATACAAGTACGTAATAAAGATTAACACAAGTAGAGAGTTAGGGTTAGGAATAACCGAAACTCAAAGAGAGACGAGGATGTATCCCGATGTTCACTTCCTTGGAGGGAAGCTACATCACAGTTAGAGGGGCGGATGTTACCACGAAGGCACACCAACGCCACGAAGGCTCACCCTATTCTCCCTTTGAGATAACTCCATGAAGGCGTTTCTCAACCACTAGTGGTAAGCCTTGAGGTGGCTTCCAAACCTTCACAAACTTTCCGGGGGAAATCACAATGGTTTGATTCCTCTCCGAAGACTCCTACCGCCTAGGAGTCTCCAACCTCCAAGAGTAACAAGATCACGGGGATTGCTCAAAACTTGCTCAAATCATAAATCACTTTGGAGGAGAGGATGAGAAGGAGACGATCTATCTTTTGATAGGAACAACACTCAAAGGGACTCAAAAATGCTCTTGGGATCTAAGATTGGCTGTAGACAAGAGTGAGTGAGAAGAAAGGTGTTCTTGTATGTGTTCTATTTGTGTTGGACACCCTCTCACGAAGTGGGAGGGGGTAAATATAGTGCGGAGAGTAAAACAGTCGTTGGGGACACTTTAAGTCACACACGGGTCGGACATACGGCAGTTCACGGATGTCCGGGCGTCCACAAGGAGTCGGACGTCCGACAGGGGTCGGTCGTCCGAGGGCTGTAAATATATCTGGAACAACTGTGGAGTTGAACAGGGACTGGACGTCCAGAGAAGGCCGGAAGTCCGAGTTATTTGACTCAAACTTCTTTGGTGCAAGATTCCGGATTTCCGAAAGGGGACGGACGTCCGGCCCTCAGGCGTCCGGAGGGAGCCGGAAGTCCGAGTTATATGGCTCAAGTTCTTCTGGTGCAGAGCTCCGGATTACCGAAGCTGGTCGGTCGACCGGCCCTCGGACGTCCGGAGGGAACCGGAAGTCCGAGTTATATGGCTATGATCTCTCTGGTATACGATTCCGGATTTCCGAAACAGGTCGGACGTCTGACCCTCGGACTTCCGGAGGAGGCCGGATGTCCGAGGCATTAGTTCTGTTTTGAGATAAGAGCAGAGTAGTGAAGATGTGGTATGAGCAGAAAAGTAGAGATGTAGTATGAGCAAATTCATCGCAAAACCTGTGATCCCCTCTTAATAGTGCGGGATCCCTATACTCAAGAATTGTAAATTTAAAGGATAGTGTACATCATCTTTTCTCAATCCCGAGCCTTCTTGACATATAAGTCCCGATCTTCTCAGACCACTTTGGCACATAATTCTCAATCTACTAAAGTACTTGCCATCCTGAGTTACACTCAACAAATAGGATTAGTTTCCTATGTATGTGTTGTCATTAACACCAAAAGTCGATTAGGGGCATGACTGCACTTTCACTCCTGACAAAGCTGAGAAGGGGAAAGTCCTGTGGCCCTTTTTCTAGATTCCTCACAAACTCAAAAACTGTTGGAACCAATTGGCCCAAGGAAGCTGCCATAGCTGCATTGACCTTATCGTCGATTACCTTCGCCAGATCTTCTTTGGTCTGAACTTTGCTCTTATCGACCACTTGCATGACCTTCTCATCGATGGTATGTTGAGAAAGTTGTCGTCTTTTCTTTTCTTTCCTCCGGCTTCTCATGGTAGCACTTCATCAACGAGGCGCCATCTCCGACGCCGTGCACCCGTCCATAAGACGGAGGTTTGTCCACTGAGACATTTTTAAGTATGTTCAGGGCCCGGTTGAACGGGTTGTCCCACTTGGGCATCGCCGCTGTCTGAGACGACTCGTCGCTTTGGGTTGCCTTTTGGTGCTACTCTTTCTGCAAAAGGAACTTGGATGTTTTATAAATGTGACAAAACTTGTTGTTGAATTGATTGGAAGCTAATTAATATAAGGTGGTAATAAAAAATTACCGGTAGTCTCATGAACTCCCTCTTGTTTGGGCCTGTGGAAAAGACCTTATTGACGGGGGCCTAATCCAGTCACCCTCCTGCAGGTCGGTGAACTCCGCCAAGGGGTCTGTGATTCCGTGACTTTCATGTTCGGCATCCTCCTCGGCCCATACATGCCTCTTCGCCTCGTGACCACGGCTTTCGAGGCGGTGGGCACGCGTGTTCCTGGCATGTAGCTCCTTCAATTTCTCTGAATTTTGTTGCGCTTCTTCTGTAGGCCAAGTCTCCTTGAATTTTACGAAGTCCTCTTCCATTAGTGACAGATTGTCAGCATGAATTATTGTTGAGTATCAATTTTTCACCCTTACTTTCCAGGAAGACAAGGCATTGGTGAACATCACGATTGCCTTGTTGTTTATCTTTGTCATGGGTTTGTCATCCCACAGAAGTTTTTTTGAATCCTCCTAACTTTTCATCATTGATGTTGGCGGTTTCCTTGAGGATGCATCCAAGTTGATTGCCATAGCACTTGTGCGCTGACTCCGGTGTCGTTGGCTCTAATTTCGTGGGTGCATCACCGTGACCACAATTTGTCTGGTGCCGAGCGCGTTTGGTTATCTTGCGCTCTTCGGCTTCGATCCTTCATCAGGTACGTCAACATCAACACCGGTCCTGGTGTCGGTGCCACTATCGCTACCGGTGGCAGTGTCGGTGTCGGAGTTGGTCTCATTGCCACCCTGCATCCGCATGTCCTGTTGGTCCAGGTAATCGAAAAAATGATTTGCTTCCTCAAAATTTTCTTCTTCGTGGCGACCAAAACCCCCGGCTTCGTCGTGGCTAGACATATTAATTTCTTACGAGTATTTAAGTATAATAGATTAATTCTAGGCCGAATAACGGTAATAATAAAAGGGGTACCATATTTGGTCAGAATGTTGATTCATTCCCCTTTCCGGCAATTCCCGGGCACTCGATATGTCCTAGTTTCGAGCACAAGTCATGCCAAAATTCACGGAAATTTTCGGCATGACCTTTGCTAAAAAGTGGACATATGGAGCACCTCAAATTTGCCAAAACGGAAATGAATCAACATTCCGGCAAAACATAGGCCACTCGGACATTCCGGAAAAACATAATGTAATGCCTAACACACACAAAAGAGTGACATGCTGCCTATAATAAAACAACCATGATGTATTTCAAAAAAATGGTCATGGTCTTAATTAATGAAAGTGTCGTACTACCTACAATAAAACTACCATGATCTAATTAATACTAAAAGTGCCAAGCTATGTACCATGAAACTACCCTGGCATTGTTAATAAAATTGACATCGTTTAAATTAGTACTAAAAGAGTTCATCTATGATTATGCTACTCCTATCGATAGATCACGCTGCAAACAGTACATTTTGTTTTAATGGTGGCATTACGCCGCTCTCTCTGCATGATCTCCAAATCTTTGGAATAAAATTACACATGGTTCACACAGGTATTGAAACAATGATGCTAGTTAGAGCATAAAGTCATTCTCCTATCCATAGTAGTAGTGCTAATATCCAATATAACCGATACGCTCTACCTTCCGATATCTCGGTGAGAATTAGGTCTACGTTAACGCGACCAGACACACGAGGAATGATGGAGGTTAAGGTTTAATGAGGTCCAACTTCGTTCCCATCATCACCATCCTTAATATAAAGATCCAGAATGTGTGGAGGAATATCTTCAAGCATCATTTGTTGAGGTTCATCATCAGTAGTAGTTCCATCAATATCGACATATGCATGTTCTTGGTCTTCTACTTGCTGATGAACTTGATCTTGTTATTGTACTTCAACGTGAACATCTTCTTATTCTTGAATTGAGGTGGCAGAGGCATAGTTGTTGTATGAGTATGCGTGGTACTTGTGTCCTCATCTTCACTTACATAGGGAACATGTTCCATTGGAAGGAGAGCACCTACACCCATGGTCAAGATGTCGTGCAAAGGATCTTCTTCACGTGCATCACTTAGATCAACTTGCTCCCCATGGGAGCCATTAAATTCATCAAAGACCACGTCAGAAGTTTCTATAACACATACGATGGATTTGTTGTAGATCCTATCGGCATGAGAGTTTGATCCATATCCAACAAATATGCCCTCGGTTGTTTTGGGTTGAAATTTTCCTAATTGTTCTATCTTGCTTAGAAGGAAGCATTTGCAGCCAAACACCCGAAATTACTTGACATTTGGCCTATTCCGGTAATGAGATTATATGGGCTTTTCTCCAAGATCTTGCGGAGGAATAAACGACTTTAAGCATGACATGCGTTGTTCACGGCTTCAGCCCAAAAACTATGAGGAGATTTGTACTCATGTAGCATGGATCTTTCCATTTCCACAAGTGTGTGGTTCTTTCTTTCAGCTACCCCATTTTATTGTGGGATATATGGTGCAGAGTATTGATGCTCAATACCTTCATCACTGAGAAACTCTTCCAGGGTGTAGTTCTTGAATTTAGATCCATTGTCACTTCTTATTGCCAAGATTTGTTTGTCAAACTTGCGTTGAGCTTGCTTGGCGAAGTCAATGAAGGAGAATTTTGTCTCATCCTTGGATTTAAGAAAGAACACCCATCTATATATTTAGTAATCACTGACAATGACAAACCCATACTTCTTCCCACCGGGGCTATCCCATGAAGGAGGCCCAAAGAGATCCACATGAAGGAGCTCCAGGGGTCTTGAGGTTGATACAATGTTGTTGGGA
The DNA here is from genome assembly GCF_904849725.1 of Hordeum vulgare subsp. vulgare. Lineage (NCBI taxonomy): Eukaryota > Viridiplantae > Streptophyta > Magnoliopsida > Poales > Poaceae > Hordeum > Hordeum vulgare. Next base: position 378,023,523 of record NC_058520.1, on the reverse strand, counting down.
AGATGTTTTGATTGATGTTGCTTCCCTGCAACGCAAGCACTGCACATATGATCTTTCTCAAAAGATACATCGGTTAGTCCAAGAATGTTTTCACCCTTTAAGAGATCTTGAAGATTTCTCATACCGACATGGGCTAGACGGCGATGCCATGGCCATCCCTTGTCGGCCTTGTCCATGATGCAATTTGCATGGAATGTGATCTCTACCGAGAAATAAATCGTATAAAGGTTGCCATCCAACTCCCCCACAAAGATAACTTCAAGAGTATCTCTCTTAAAGACTTTCACATCCATCAGTCCAAAAAGTGTATCATAGCCAACCGAGGCCAATTCACGAATAGAAAGTAAGTGATATTTAAGGGATTGGACAAGCATCACATTTGCAAATCACATGTCATTTGTGATGGCTACCTTGCCCAACCCAAGTACCTGTCCTTGAGTCCCACCGCCAAATACAATGCTCATAAATGGCCGAATTGCTTCCATTAAGTCCATAAGTAATGTGCCATCTCCGGTCATATGATTTTTGCATCTGCTACCAATCACCAATTTAACTCCATCGGAGAAGGAAACCTACACACATTTAAAACCTTGTACAAAGGTGTCCATTTTGCAATGGGACCCCTCATGTTAGTAACAAGGGTCTTAGGCACCCAAATTGCATAGAACTGAAAAGAATTTTGAGGGCCGACAAATTTAGCATAGACATCTCAATATCCTGCCTTACGGAGTACATATGATGGAAGCATGCATTATTTTGTCTTGTTGGGAGCTGGCTGGCACCTAGTGGTCTTCCTACTCACAACCTTCTCGATGTCCCCCAATCTATCTTCCTTGTGCCCTTCCCGCACAAATATCTCCTCGAGGGGATCATTGGACTTATGTATCGTTATTGCATTCCTGTTCAGGCTTGGTTTAAATCCAAGCCCTTCTTCAGCCACAACCTCCTTGTGTTCACTCAACACTTTATTGAAGTTATTTTGTCCTTGGGCACATGACATGGGCCCGTTTTCAATTTGAGCATTTAGCAACTGGTTATCCTCAAGAACACTAGCAGCTAGGTCACCACTTGGGTTAGTAGCACAAGCATCAACATTTATAATAGGAGAGGAGTAAACTTTTCCTAGAATGTTAAGATATATAAGCTTCAGTTCGTCAAAATTCATCTTGTCTGGAGAGACAAATGTTGATGCTCACAATCATCCTTTGTCTGGAGAGACAAATGTAAGAGCTCACAATCTTTAGAAAGAGCAGAGTGAGAGTTCTTCAGTGTTCTTATCAATGTTTGCACCTATTTTTAAGAACAATTCATCATTACGTGCTTCCTCATATAGGACTTTCTGCTCAAGGACTTCACATATTTACTTTTCCTCGGTAACATGGGTTTCGAGTTCCTTAATGGAGGTGGTGTGCTTACTCACCATCTCCATAAGCATACGAAACATAATGAGTTTTTTTCCTTTGAGGGAGCACATGACTTTCTTCATTTTAGCAAACATAGCATCACTGATTTCAGTTTCATGATCATGATCCTCAGCATCAAGATATTCATCACTAGATGTGTTGGAGGAAAATAGAGCAGGTTAGGTCATGGATTTACCTTCACCTTGTCTGAAGATGTTTGTCCCTCATCATCTTCCATCACATCTTGAGCCATGAGGCATTTGTGTGCATTACCTTTGTAGTCTTTCATGTAGTTGTATGTGAAAACATCACCACCTTTGTTGACCAGACTTAATGTGGCTTGAGTGTCTTGTGCTACGCCTGCAATACCCCAAACATCATCAGGATCGGATTCATCTTGAGCAACCATTGCCTTCCAATCTCTTTTTCTAAACTTGGAGTTCAATGGATTAGGAAACTTCTTCTTCACAAAGGTCTTCGAAGATCTTGGTTTGTCTTCTCTCTTCTCATAAGAACACTTGTTTGAGAATTGGTTGGTTTCTTCACAATTGTAACAAGTCCTTGCTTTCTTCTTTTGGAATCTTCCCTTAAATTTTCCAACACTGAACTTCTTGACAAAGAGAACCATGTATTCATATGAGAGCCGTCATCTGATTCATCTTCATAGCCTTCCTCTTCATCTTACTCTTCTTCTTCAGTGACATCATCATCATCCTTCACATGTTTGGCCTTCAAGTCAAGATTTTTCTTGGGTGATGAGGAGCCATGCATGGCAAGATGCCTTGTAGCATTTGCCTTTGATTCTTCAAATAGTTGGAAGGCAGAGATGACATCATCAGGAGACATATCCTTGAAACCATGTTCTCTCCTTATGTCCCATACCATTTGATGGTGGTATGTGGCAAGAGAATTTAGCAGTTTATCCACGAGAAACCATTTCGTCAGACTAAATCCATCTTGACTCTTGTCACAATCATATGATTCTAAGTCGACAGCAAGTGTCATCAATCTTTCAAGAAGATGCTTGGGGTTCTCTCCTTTATCCATGTAGAAGTATTGCAATGCTCCTTTTGGAATCTCAAATTGTGCAAGACGAAGAGAGGATGTTCCCTTCTTGGTCATCACAATGCTATCTTAGACTTCTTTTGCATTTGACAAGTGAATGTAAGGCCTTTTCTTCTTGTCGGACATGCGTTTTCTTATGAGCATGATCGCGGTGTCATTGACGTGTATGGCATATACTTCACCCGGTGTGAGATCCTTGGGCTTCACAGGGTTTTAACCTTTCTCCAAGATCTCCAGCATCTCATCATTAGCAAATCTAAGATGATTCTGCATACCAACTCTCCATAAAGAAAAATCGACAGCGTTATATAGTAAAGGAGGGTTTCCCCCAACATTATACTTAGGTTTCTCCACTCTAGGTTTAGCATATAGCCACGGAACACCAGTTGATTATTTTAACACACTAGTTGGGTTCTCTGGTGGTGTAATTTTCACACAAAATGCTTCCAACCTCATTTTGACCAAAGCCTCAATACAAGCATCATGCTCCTCTTTCTGCTTAGCGAGGGCCCATTCGAGATCTTTAGAAGTGAAATATCTCCCTTCATCCGTGGATGAAGCTCCCCCTTCAAGAGGAGGAGCAGGCAGCGGGTTCCCAGCCTTATCCATCTTGCTCTAGGGCGGTTAAGACACTAGATTAGAGCACGAGGTTCTAATACCAATTAAAAGGATCAATATGGACCTAGAGGGTGAATAGGTACAATTACAAATTTTAATTGTTTCTTAGCAATTTTAGGCAATAATGCGAAATATGAAGGTGAGCCTAACAATTGCAAAGATGGTAATCGTGCTACACGTACTAAGCAACACAACAATTAGTTTAATATTTAAGGACAAGTAATATAAGAAATATCACAAAGACAAATATCCACAAGTAGAGAGTTAGGGTTAGGGATAACCGCGATTCCGAGAGACAAGGATGTATGTCGATGTTCACTTCCTTGGAGGGAAGGTATGTCACCGTTTAGAGAGGTACATGTTACCAGGAAGGCACACAAACGCCACAAAGGCTCACCCTATTCTCTCTTTGATACAACACCACAAAGCTGATTCTCAACCACTAGTGGTAGACCTTGGGGTGGTCTCCAAACCCTCACAAACTTTCCGGGGGTAATCACAATGAACGATTCCTCGTCGGAGTACTCCTACCACCTAGGAGTCTCCGACCTCCAAGAGTAACAAGATGCACCGCGAAAATAAGGGGGAATCAACTTTTGCTTTGGTGAATGTGTAGATCACGCACTCCTCCTTCACTCCTCAAAAGATCAAGAGCTTTGGTTGCCTAAGGAGGCAGAACTCCAAGAAATAGAGGTTTGAAAATGGTGAAGAGAGAAAAATGGAGTTGCTGCATGTGACTCGGAAGAAGAAATCTATTTATAGGTGGGGAAGAAATCCAGCCGTTGGAGGCCAGATTTCTACAAACCCCGGAACATCCGGGTGGACCGGAGGTTCCGTACCCCGAAAGTTCCGGCCAGGTTCCAGGAATGTTCCGGCTTAAATAGACTGATGGCACCCGGTTGGAGTCCCACGGAAGCAGTCACGATGGGGACGGAAGATCCAGAGCCCGGAAGCTCCGGCCGCCCCGGAAGTTCCGGCCGCCCCGGAAGCACGGTCCGGCAAGGTTCCGGTCGAAATAGAAACATTGCACAGAGGCTGGCAGTTTCTGTGGTTGGCCCAGAAGCTCCGCGGACCTTCCGGTCCCCGGAAGTTCCGGCCTAGACAGAAGCTTTGCACTGTCAATTTTGACAGATCTGAGAAATGGTTTTCCAGAACTTATTTTTATGAAGAGTTGATTCCCACATAATTTTCACGATGCATCCCCTCTTAATAGAGCAGTTCCTCTAAGGACTCAAGAAACAAAGAATAACTTTCATGTCACTCGTCTTTTGTCCTTTTTCTAAGTAGCGGGGAAGTAACCATCCATGCTTCTCTTTAGTTTTGTCGGAGCTGTTTACAATAGAACATGTGGTTAGAAATACAAATAAAATTATCATAGATGTCAAAAATAATTAAGGGCAATGATGAAGTTTCACTTGTGCAAATCAATGCTTCCCTGTGTGAATGGGCTATCTATTTATTTTCATGCCGGGTTATCACCCTCTCTAATAGACGATCTCATTTATTAGCGGCTTTTCACAGTTCTTACCATAGAAATTAAAGATTTCCCAAGCTTCCCGCATTATTTGATCAAATTCATTCATAAGGACACGGGTGGATATCTTCTTAGCTTTAGGATCCTTTATAAGAGGTAGTTCATAAAAAAATCTTTGCAAAGTAGGATGAGTACGGATAAATCCATTCTCAAGTTCCACAACTAGTGCTGACATAGCTTCTGCATAAGTTTTGGTTGTTTTAAGTATAGGAGTGTTATCACAAGTCAAAGTTCCAATACAATTAAAGAATTATTGGATAGCTTCTTTTCAAATAACATTCCTTTATCCCAAAACAAAAGTTTTAGCATCCAGATTACTAGAACATCCAATTTTAGGAGTCCTGCCATTATCTGTTTCAGCCATACCAAAGTCACTCATGATGATGACAAACAATGAAAGATCTCATGAGAAAAAGGCAAAATTGAGGAAGGCAAATAAAAAGGAAAATATTTTTGTGTAGTGGGGGAGCGGAAAACGAGAGGAAAATGGAGAATAATGTAATTTCAAGGAGATGAGAGTTTATGTGTAGGAACCTGGTAGATTTTGACTTGATCTTCCCCGGCGACGGCGCCAGAAATCTTGACTCCTAGCTGATTGCGTTGGTTTTCCTCCAAGCTTAAAGGGTTATGTAGCACAGTAATGACAAGTATTTTCCACAGTTCTGAAACCAAGTTATCAATCCAGTAGGAAGATCCACAAGACTATGTAAGCGGGACCTGCACACAAATAACAAATCCTCGCAACCCAGCGTGTGTAGGGGTTGTCAATCACTCATGGCTAGAATGAAATGGTAAAGGGATAGATTGATAGATGCAAATAAAGTAATGGTAAATAAAACACAACAAGGTATTTTTAGGTTTTTGATAATATAGAACTGAAAATAAAAGAGCAACTAAAATGGAAACACAAATAGGAAAATAGGTCTTGCAAATAGATGATGTAAAATAGATCTAGGGGTTGTAGGTTTCACTAGTGGCTTCTCTCGAGAAAATAACAAACGGTTGGTAGACAAATTACTATTGGTCAATTGATAGAAGAGCAAATAATTATTATGATATCCAAGACAATGATCATGTATATAGGCATCACGTCCAAGACAAGTAGACCGACTCCTGATTTCATCTCCTACTAATACTCCACACATCGAGAGTTATCCAACATGCATCTACTGCATTTTGTTCATGGAGAAACGGGGTAATGCTTTAAGAACGGTGACATGATGTAGACAAGATCTATTCATGTAGGAATAAACCCCATCGTTGTATCCTTAATAGCAATGATACATGTGTGTCATGTCTCTTTCTATCACTAAAATTGAGCACCGCAAGATCGAACCCATCACAAGCTCATCTTCCCATTGCAAGATAAAAAGATCAAGTTGGCCAAAACAAAACTCAAATATCGGAGAAGAAATTTGAGGCTATACTAATCAAGAATGGATATAATTTCATAGATCTGATCATATACTCACAATTCACCGGATCCCAACAAATAGACCGCAAAAGATAGAGTTACATCAAATAGATCTCCAAGACACCATTGTATTGAGAAGCAAAACGAGAGAGAAAGCCATCTAGCTTCTGCCTACGGACCCGTTGGTCTGATATGAACTACTCACGCATCATCGGAGGAGCACCAATGAGGATGATGAACCTATCCATGATCGTGTTCACTTCCGAAACGGGTTCTAGATTGGATCTCCTAGCTTTTGGAACTTGCGACGGCTGAAAATGGTTTTTTGTATTCTCTTCTAGGCTTTCTAGAATATTGGGGTATTTACAGAGCTCAGAGGCGGTGGAGGAGGTGCCGGAGGCCCCCACTACACACCAGGGCGCGCCCTGGTGCCTAGTGGGCCTCCTGGACCTCCCCTAGTTGGCATCCTTGGTCCTCAAGTTTCCTTATGGTCCAAAAAAATCTCCAAGAAGTTTCGTGTCATTTAGACTTCATCTGATATTAATTTTCTGCGAAGGAAAAAACAAGCAAAAACAGCAACTGGCACTGGGCACTAAGTCAATAGGTTAGTCCCACAAAATGATATAAAGTTGCTATAAAATGGTTATAAAACATCCAAGAATGACAATATAACAGCATGGAACAATCAAAAATATAGATACGTTGGATATGTATCATGGGATACTAGTTGTGTTGGTTACATCTTGTAGTTGATGCTAGTTCCATTACTTGGTAGAAGATATTATGTTCAGATCCTTAATTATTATTATTACACATCTGATCATGAACATGTTGATGATGTGTGAGTACTAATTATTGTTCCCGCGGACATGGGAGAAGTCTTGTTATAAGTGATCATATAAAGATTGGTATCCATTTGATATTTTGATGATATGTATGTTGTTACTTCCTTTAGTGGTATCATGTGGACATTGACTATATGACACTTCCCCATATTATGGGGCCTCAAGGAAGTCATTGTGGAGTAACAAATATATGATGGGTTGCGAGAGTGATAGAAGCTTAAACCCCAATTTATGCATTGCTTCATAAGGGGCTCATTTGGATCCACATGTTTCATGTTATGGTTAGATTTATCTTAATTCTTCTTTCTTAGTTCCGGATGCTTGCAAGAGGGGGTAATCATAAGTATGTTTTTAGTTCAATTAAGAACAAAACCTTAGCACCAGTCCACCCACATATTAAATCATCAAAGAAGTGAACGTGAATCAACTTAATATGATGAACATGACTAGACAAATATTCGCATGTATCCTCGAGAGTGCTTGCTTTAAATAAGAGAACTTTTAGGCATGTCCTTTGCTATAAAAAGGATTAGGCTACCTTGCATCACCTTTTCTAATATTGTTACTTGTCACTTGTTACAAATTATCTTGCTACAAAACTATCTATCACTATTACTTACAGCACTTGCACAGAATTCCTTGCTGAAAGCTACTTATCATTTCCTTCTGCTCCTTCTTGGGATGGATACTCTTACTTATTGAAAGGACTATGATTGATCTCCTATACTTGTGGGTCATCAAGACACTTTTCTGGCACCGTTGTCGGGGAGTGAAGTACCTTTGGTAAGTGGGAATTGGTACGAAAACACTTTCGGTATGTGCTGAAATTCAATGTTGCTTATCACTATGAATGGTCACCCTTTGAGGGGCTTGTTCGCGGCATCTTCACCTCGAACGTAAGTTGAGGAAACTGTTCCTCAACCTGTTAAACCTAATGGAAATATTTATTATCATAATCCTTCGGGTATGGTAGAGAAACTATTGGCTAATCCTTATGATGGTTCAACTCAGCCTGATTACCATTTGATATATCTCGACGAGATTTGTGGATTGTTTACGCTTTCATGTCTACCAGAGATAAAGTTAAGAAGAATATTTCGCCTTTATCTTTGGAGGGAAAAGCACTAATGTGGTAGAGGCTATTTTATGATATTGGATTACGGGATTGGAATCGCCTGAAGCTGGAATTTCATCAGAAGTTTTATCCTATGCATCTAATTCATCATGATCGGAATTTTATTTATAATTTCAAGCCTCGTGAAGGCAAAAGCATCGCTCAATCTTGGGGAGGCTTAAATATATGATGCACACTTTCCCCAACCATTAGCTCTCAAAGTAATTGATTATACATCATTTTTATGCTTGTCTTTCTCATGATGGTCAAACATTAGTCGATGCTTGTGCTATCAGTTCCTATATGAAGGAGACTATTAAATTCAGATGGGATCTTCTGGAAAACATTAAATGCAACTCCGAAGATTGGGAACTTGATGAAGGTAAAGAGTCATGTATAAAGCTTAACTTTGATTCTGTTAAATATTTCATGGGAACTTTTCATGTTCATGAGTTTAGCAATAAATATGGCCTTGACTCTGAGATAGTAGCTACTTTCTGTGAATCTTTTGCTACCTATGTTATGTTGACCTTCCCAAGGAAAAGTGGTTTAAATATCATCCTCCCATTGAAAAATTACCCCAGGAACCTGTTATAATTAAGAAGGAAGAAATAATTGTTAACCATGTTGATCCAATTGTTCATACTGCTTACATTGAGAAATCTCCTTTCCCTATTAGGATTAAAGAACATGCTAAGGCTACAATAGTGGTTAATAAGAGTTATGTTAGAACACCTACACCTTCTGAACAAATAAATGTTGAGCCTAATGTTGCTATAGTTCAAGATCTCCTAGTTGATCATATTGATGGGCGTGTTATTTACCTCTGTGATGAAGCTGCTAGAATTGAGAAACATGTTAGAAACAAAAGAGGTGAACTAGATAATGATAAACCAGCGGTAGGCACACCTGTCATCTCAATTAAATTTGGAGATCATTAATTCCTCTCATGGCCTGTGTGATATTGGTGCTAGTATTAGTGTTATACCTTTTACATTAGATGAAGAAATTACGCATGATATATCACCCTCTGAAACTGAAGATATTGATGTCACTATTGAGTTTGCAACCCGTGATACTATTTTTCTACTTGGGATTGTTAGAGATGTTGAAGTCTTGTGCAGAAAAGTCAAGGACCCCAGTGATTTCTTAGTACTTGGTTCGGAGCAAGATAACTTCTGTTCCATCATATTTGGTAGACCTTTCTTGAATACGGTTAATGCTGAAATTAAATGTGCTACTGAGATGGTCAAAGTGAGCCTGGTGATGCTTCTCATGAGTTTAACTTCTTTAAGTTTAGAAAACAGCCAAATGAAAAAGAGTTGCCTAGTAAGGATGAAATAATTGGTCTTGCTTCTATTGTTGTACCGCCTACCGATCCACTAGAACAATATTTGCTAGACCATGAGAATGATATGAATTTCAATGAAAGGAATGAAATAGATAAGATACTACTTGATCAACAACCTATCCTTAAGCACAACTTACGAGTTGAAATTTTAGGTGACCCTCCTCCACCCAAGGGGGATCCCATATTTGAGCTTAAGGCTTTACGTAATACTTTGAAATATGCTTATCTTGATGACAATAAGACATATCATGTTATTATTACTGCTAACATTTCAGAACATGAAGAAAAGAGATTGCTAAAAACCCTAAGATGAAAGAGGTAGTAAGAACTGAAATACTAGAACTTATAGAAGCAGTTACACTCTATCCTATTGCTGATAGTAGATTGGTAAGTCATGTTCATTGTGTTCCTATGAAAGGTGGTATAATTGTTATTCCTAATTATAAAAATGAACTTATCCCACAACGGATAGTAACTGGTTATAGGATGGTAATTGGTTTACGGAAACCGAATAATGATAGTAGAAAAGATCATTACCCCTTACCTTTTATTGATAAAATGTTAGAAAGACTATCTAAGAACACACACTTTTGCATTGCCCAAAAGATGTAAAAGGTATAAGAAGCCTCCTTGGTCATGCTGGTTTCTATAGGCGGTTCATTAAAGATTTATCAAAGATTTCTAGGCCACTAACTAATCTTCTCCAAAAAGATGTTCCTTCTGTTTTTTATGATGATTGTGTAGAAGCCTTCGAAAGACTTAAAAAACTTAAATTTCACAACCTATTGTCCAACCACCCAATTGGAACTTACCCTTTGAAATTATGTGTGATGCTAGTGATTATGTTGTCGGTGTTTTTCTAGGGAAAAGAGTGGATAGGAAATTGAATGTTATTCATTATGCTAGTAAGACCCTAGATGCATCTCAAAGAAATTATGCTACTACTAAAAAGAATTTTTAGCAGTTGTGTTTGCATGTGATAAGTTTAGGCCTGACATTGTTGATTCTAAAGTAATTATTCACACTGATCATGCTGTTATTAAATACCTTATGGAAAATAAATATGCTAAGCCTACAATCATTAGGTGGGTACTTTTACTTCAAGAGTTGGATTTGCATATCATTGATAGAAAGGGAGATCATAATCATGTAGCAGATAACTTACCTAGAATGTAAAATGTTCTTGATGACCCACTACCTATTGATGATAATTTTCCCGATGAGAAACTTGCTGCTATTAATACTTCATGTAGCTCTCCTTGGTATACTGATTATGCTAATTTCATTGTTGCCAAATATGTCCCACCTAGCTTCATCTATCAACAAAATAAAAAAAATCTTCTATGATTTATGGCATTACTTTTGGGAGGACCCACATCTTTATAAAGGACTCGATAGTGTTATTAGATGTTATATACGTGAGTATGAGCAGGAACAAATTCTAAGGACGTGACATTCCGAGGCCTACAGAGGACACCACGCCAGTGATAGAACTGCACACAAGGTATTACAACCCGATTTATATTGGCATGTTGTTTATAAAGATATCCGTGCGTCTGTCCATACTTTTGATGAATGCCAAAGAGTTGGTAATGTTGGTAAACGTCAGGAAACGCCTATGAACTACTCACTTGATATTGAACCATTTAATGTTGGTAAACGTCAGGAAATGCCTATGCCAAAGAGGTTTGAATTTATGGGACATTTTCCTTCCTCTAATGGATATACTCATATTTTATTTTTTGTTGATTACGTTACTAAGTGGGTAGAAGCAATTCCAACTAGTAGTGCTGATCATAACACTCCTATTAAAATGATTAAGGACATTATCTTTCCGAGGTTTGGAGTCCTTAGTTATTTAATGACTAATGGTGGTTAACATTTTATTCATGGCGCTTTCCGTAAATTGTTAGCTAAATATGATGTTAACCATAGAATTGCATCACCTTATCATCCTCAATCTAGTGGTTGAACTGAGCAATCGAGAAATAAAATTAATCTTGCCGAAGACTGTCAATAGGTCCACAAAGAATTGGTCTAAGAAACTTGATGATGCTTTATGCGATTATAGAACTGCTTATAAGAATCACATGATGATGTCCCCATATAAAATTCTCTATGGAAAAAAATTTCATTTAGCTCTTGAGTTAGAATATAAAGCTTATTGGGCAATCAAAGAACTTAATTATGATTTCAAACTTGTCGGTGAATATAGGTTATTTGATATTAGCTCACTGGATGAATGGAGGACACAAGCTTATGAAAATACCCAGTTATTTAAACAAAAGCTTAAAATATGGCATGATAAGACGATTCAAAAATGTTAATTCAATGTAGGAGACTATGTGCTTTTGTACAATTCTTGTTTTAGATTTTTCGCATGGAAACTCTTCTCCAAACGGGAAGGACCTTATGTTGTCGAGGATGTTTATCGCTCCGGCATTATTAAAGTTAATAACTTTGATGGTAAAAACCCGATAGTGGTGAATGGGAAAATATCAAGCATCATATTTCAGGTACGCCCATTAATGAGGAAACTAATGTCATCCAAGTCATAACACCGGAGGAGCACATAAGGGAAGTCTTCTGGAACACTCCAAAAACCTGAAAAGGGGGTAGGTACGTGTTACGGTAAGTAATCCGACTCCAAAAATTCCAAAAAAAATATAAAATAGAGTCCACGGGACCCATGACAGAGGCACAAGCCAACACGACGTCCCCCTAGGTCACACCCTGAAGGCTTGTGGTACCCTCGTGCACCTCCCAGACTCCGAATTCTTCCTAAGGATGTACTCTTACGTGAAAAAACTCATTATATATGCTCTCGTGTGTTTAGACCACCACAATGTGAGATTTTCCACTGGTATAGTTTCGAGCTATTTTACTGACAGATTTAGATTGCCATGACTTCACCAAGCCCTTCCAAATACAAGTTCTTCGAGAAGGTCCTCAACCCCTACCTGTCGGAGGTGATGAAGCACCCTTAACCCATTGATATGCATGAGGGTGTGCTTCACATCTGGAATGTTCAAGGTCGAAAGAAGGAGGGGAGCGAGAAGGTCAGGCTTGCAGTGGTGGAGGAGGAGCTCTTCAAGTGCCAAGGGATGGTTGAGCGTGGTCTGAGTGCTAATCTCTATGATCATAGTTTTCATCCAGGACAACAAGCTGGACAGGAAGAGAATGGGAGAAATTCTCTCTAAGCTCCAAGATCGGATCGATCACCTCCAAGATCATATCTATGGACTCCAAGGCCAAAACTATGAGTATGAATCTAGGTTTCAGAGGATGAGCTTCGCTGCTAGTCTCAGAACCCCCAAGACAAAAGTTTCCTTCTATGATGGGGAGTCTACACCCTAGAGTATGGAGGACACCCCTACTACACCACCACCATCACCTAAGGAGGAGGCTTGAGTACATGGATATGGTCACCACCCTTGGCTTGTCCCAAGCTTGGGGCAGGTGCCCCGGTACCGTATAACCATCATTTCCAATATTACTATCTATCTTAGTTCGATCCTTAGCTGTTTTGTGATTTAGAGAAATACATTTCAGATTTTTTTTTTGCTTAGAATTTTTCTTTTGAGTTCGATCTATCCTTGTAATTTAGTATGTGAGTTATATAATAAAGATTAGTTGAGTTTTTGTGCTTTACATGTGGGCACCCATCATCATAGCATGGCAATAAAAAGAAAAATAAAGATCATATGCTCATCTCATGAGAGTTAATGACTTCACACAAAAAGAGTGTAAGTGATAAAAGTTGTTGAGAGTAAACAAACAAAGTATTAGTCATTGTTGCAATCTAAGCAAGATTAAGATAGAGGAGAGGAGAGTCACGTATAAATACACCATCTTGGACACCTTTTATGATTGTGACCCTTCATCAAATATTATATAATGATCAAGTGTTGATGTTGGACATGGGAATCAACATAATGATCATGGTAGTTTATATTCACATACAAGTTATATGGTCTGGAATCCTCCAACACGTGATGCTTGCTTTAGATCCTTCGCTAGCACAAAAATTATGCACTAAGTAGAGATACTACTTGTGCATCATTAACGCTGAAACCCAGTTTCTTCCTGTGAGAGGCCACCATACCTACATGTGGATTGAGTAAGATCCTTCAAGTAAGTTGTCATCGGTGCATAAATCAATAAAAATTGCCCCTAAATATGTATGATCTTTTATTGCCAGGGAAAATAAGCTTTGTACGATCTTGTGATGGCAAAGAAATAAAAGTGACAGAGTGCATAATAAAGTTTGCTATCATAAGGGGCAATAGAAAGTGACATTCCTTTGCATTAAGAGGTTACACAACAATGTTGGTTAAAAGCACATGACAACGTCTACTTCCCTCTACGAAGGGACTATCTTTTACTTTCAGGAGTTCAATCATGTACTTGAGTTAATAAATTTTATTCCTCCTCCAACATATTAATCCTATAGTGGAAAGCACCATGTGTTGATGAAAGATTCAGATTTATATATCCAAATGGATGTAATTGATCATGATTTTTTATTGTTGGTATTATCCTTGAGGTAAATAGGTTGGGTGGCAAATCATTCAAGCCCCTATCTTCCTATGTGTCCTATGGGAACACGAGCTCCAAAAATATGCCTTGAGCGTGAGCAATCATAGAAGATTAAATGATAGCTGAGTATGTGAACTTGCCAAAAAGAAAGCTCTTACATAGAATCCCCTCTAGATTATGATGAATTATGATTGCCCTAATGAGGGAGAACAAAGTTTGTTGATTATCAATAAAGTTTATGCTCCATACTCCAATAGTTGTGAATGGATTGTTACTTGTTTATGAGAAGTTATATGATAAAATACTTGTTGCTATACTAATATTTATGATGCTCTTTTGCTCGTATTCTGTTTTTTACGCCTCTCTCTCAAATCATGCGGTCATTATTTTCGAGCTAAGCTTGCACTTGAGGACAAGCGAGGTCTAATCTTGGGGGAGTTAATACGCTCATTTTCATCATGAATTACTATTGATATTTGTGTAGATCATGTCCATTATCCATTATCATCATATAATTCTTATGCTCTTTCTCTCTGAATATGCAAGGTACATCACTAAGAGGGAAATATTTGGAAACTGGAATTCTTGACCCGGAAACTGAGAAAAGGGCAGAAAAATCAACTTGCTCCAAATGACCTAAAATTTATGGAGAATTGTTCTAGAATATTTGAGAATTTATGGGCCAAAAATATACCGAAGATGGGCCATCGGCTGGGCACAAGCCAACAGGGCACCCCCGAGGTCGCGCCCTCATGGCTTGTGGGGGCCCAGCTGGCCCTCTGGCGACCATCTTCTCCTATATGGTGTGTTTTACCCTAGAAAAAATCATGTGATCTTACGGGACGAAGCATCACCTTCTTGAGGCAAAAACCTGGGTAGAGGCCCTTTTTCTCTCCAGCATAAAGATTCAGCCGAGGGAATTCTCCTCGGGGAGGGGAAAATCAAAGCCATCGTCATCACCAACCCTTCCTCCTTTTTGGGAGGACCAATCTTCATCAACATGTTCACCAGCACCATCTCATCTCCAACCCTAGTTCATCTCTTGTATTTAATATTTATCTCAAAACCTAAGATCCGTACCTGTGGGTAACTAGTTTTGTTGGTTACATCTTGTAGTTGATGCTAGTTGGATTACTTGGTAGATCCTTAATTATTATTATTACACCTATGATCTTGAACATGTTGATGATGTATGACTAGTAATTATTGTTCCTGAGGACATGGGAGAAGTCTTGTTATAAGTAATCATATAAATATTGGTATTTGTGCGATATCTTGATGATATGTATGTTGTTACTTCCTTTAGTGGTGTCATGTGAACATCGACTACATGACACTTCACCATGTTAAGGGCCTAAAGGAAGTCATTGTGGAGTAACAAACAGATGATGGGTTGCGAGAGTGACAGAAGCTGAAACCCAACTTTATGCGTTGCTTCATAAGGGGATGATTTGGATCCACGTGTTTCATGCTATGGTTAGATTTACTTAATTCTTGTTTCGTAGTTGCGGATGCTTGCGAGAGGGGTAATCATCAGTAGGTTGTCAGTTCAAGTACGAACAACACCTTAGCACTGGTCCACCCACATACCAAATCATCAAAGTAGCGGACGCGAATCAACGTAATATGATGAACATGACTAGCCAGAAATTCCCATGTGTCCTCAAGAGCGCTTGCTTTATATAAGAGAACTTTTAGGCATGTCCTTTTGCTGTAAAAAGGATTATGCTACCTTGTTGCACCTTTGCTACTATTGTTACTTTTCACTTGTTACAAATTATCTTGCTACAAAACTATCTATCACTATTGCTTACAACACTTGCAGATAATTCCTTGCTGAAAACTACTTATCATTTCCTTCTCCTCATTGGGTTCGACACTCTTACTTATTGAAAGGACTATGATTGATCCCCTTACTTATGGGTCATCACACACCCACCAGGGATGCCACGTGCGCTACATGCTTCAGAGAATTGTCGTGCCGACTGATGAAGCCTCCCAGCTGGAGTTGTCCTCTGGCAGAGTGGTTGAGAAACGACGAACGGCTGGTGCCATAGGCGATTGAGGGATAAGCGAACTAGATAAGTTATGAGGAGAGAGGGTATGAAGCTAATGTGGAGTCACTTGCCGTGAGGGTTTATATAGAAGGCCGACAAACATTGGGGATTTGGTCGAGCCAGGCGGGAAGCTAGAGCCGTAGCAGGGTTTTGTGTGTTGGAAACCTGTGCGGTTGTGCACGGGAATGAGCTGATCGAGTCGATGCATGCCCAAAAGCAATGCTGAAGCATGCACTAGAATCCTCGAGCAGAAACACAGTGACAAGACGTGAGATAAAAGGGTGGGCTGATCTGCAACCAGACATGTCATAATAATAAAACGTCTTTGATGTTAATACATGCAAATGGCACTTCCAACGTAGCGTCGGTAATGATTTCATGAATCGTTGACAATTCTATGAGAGAAATCGTCTACCCACAACACAAACAACTTGTCGAGATGTCCTGTGTGTTACTATTGGTCTTCCCACACAATTCTGATGAACGGACTATTTGATGGGTATCACACACACCTTCTTATGCTAACTCGTTTGCGTTCGGCTAGATCAGCGCAAACAATTTATCCAAGTGAATTGTATGTCGTACTTCGCATACATATGTATTTTCTTAACCGTTTGTGTTATCTTGTATAATTACAAACAAATACTAACAACCGACTGTATGCCACACATCGCATACGCAACTCTTTTCTGAATCCGCCATTTCACATAGTTCGTGACATTGGCGACGGAGCTTGAACTATACTGTTTGCGATTGGTGGATCGCACCCAGTTTTTTCAAAGCGTGTGTGATTGTAGTGTTGCGTTAGTAGCATCCTGCAGTAGTGTTTGTTCTTGTTCATGCTTAGGTACACAACATCTCATAACACCATGATACGTCTCCATCGTATCTACTTTTCCAAACTCTTTTGCCCTTGTTTTGGACTCTAAGTTGCATGATTTGAATGGAAGTAACCCGGACTGACGCTGTTTTCAGGAGAATTGCCATGGTGTTGTTTTTGTGCAGAAATAAAAGTTCCCGAAATGACCTGGAAACATACGAGGATTTTTTGTGGAATATATAAAAAATACTAGCGCAAGAATTACCCGAAGACACGGAGCCGGGGGCCCACGAGCCCAGGAGGCGCCCCCCCCAGGGCGCGCCTGGCAGGCTCGTGGGGCCCACGTGGCTCCGCAGCCTCCAACTCCAACTCTATATAGTCTCTTTCATCGCGTTTCATGATACGGAGCCGCCACCACCGCCTGTTCTTCCTCGGGAGGGCAGATCTGGAGTCCGTTCTGGGCTCTGGAGAGGGGAAATCGACGTCGTCGTCATCATCTACCATCCTCCATCGCCAATTCCATGATGCTCTCCATTGTTCGTGAGTAATCTCATCATAGGCTTGCTGGACGGTGATGGGTTGGATGAGATCTATCATGTAATCGAGTTAGTTTTGATGGGGTTTGATCCCTAGTATCCACTATATTCTAAGATTGATGTTGCTACTACTTTCCTATGCTTAATGCTTGTCACTAGGGCCCGAGTGCCATGATTTCAGATCTAAACCTATTATGTTTTCATCAACATATGTGTGTTCTTGATCCTATCTTGCAAGTTGTAGTCACCTAGTATGTGTTATGACCCGGCAACCCCGGAGTGACAATAGCCGGAACCACTCCCGGAGATGACCATAGTATGAGGAGTTCATGTATTCACTATGTGCTAATGCTTTGTTCCGGTTCGCTATTAAAAGAAGACCTTAATATCCCTTAGTTTCCATTAGGACCCCGCTGCCACGGGAGGGATGGACAAAAGATGTCATGCATGTTCTTTTCCATAAGCACGTATGACTAAATACGGAATACATGCCTACATTACATTCACGAACTGGAGCTAGTTGCATACCACCCTATGTTATAACTGTTACATGATGAATGCCATCCGACATAATTATCCATCCCCGATCCAATGCCTACAGGCTTTTCCTATACTGGTCCTTGCTAAGTTACTTTACCGCTACTGTTGTCACACTTGCTATACAAATTACTCCTGCTACTGTTACCGCCGCTACCGTTACTATCATACTACTTTGCTACTAAAACTTTGCTGCAGATACTAAGTCTTTCTGGTGTGGTTGAATTGACAACTCAACTACTAATACTCGAGAGTATTCTTTGGCTCCCCTTGTGTCGAATCAATAAATTTGGGTTGAATACTCTACCCTCGAAAACTGTTGTGATCCCCTATACTTGTTGGTTATCAAGATCTTTTTCTAGCGTCGTTGATGGGGAGCATAGCTCTATTCTCTGAGTCACTTGGGAGTTAAATCTGTTCATCACTATGAGGAATCCGAGAGATCCGAAAACTAAAGTCTTGCCCTCAACTACGAGGACAGGTAAGGAACTTCCATCTAGCTCTGCACTTGATTCACCTTTTGTTATGAGTAAATTTGCGACACCACCACCTACTAGTAATTCTGATATGTCGCATGTGCTTGATGATGCTACTTTTGCTATCCATGATGCTTATGATGATGCTTTGCTTGATAATGATATCCCACTGGGTGAATTTCTTGATGCACAAATTGCTAGAGTTACTGCTGAATCTGATGATACTTCTGAAACTGATGAAATTATTGAAGTTGCACCTGATGTGACACCTCTTATACCTCGCTCTCCTAGATATGAATTTCCTAATATACCTAAGGGTTATGTTATGGAGGGAGAGGTAGCTGAGGACTTTCTTGCTTGTAAGGATGGCTATGATCTTGAGAATTTATTACGCAAGTGGAAAGAAAAATCTCTGAATGCTAGAATGAAATATGATCCTAAGTTTGCTACTTCACCCATCTTTGTTACTGATAAGGATTATGAATTCTCTGTCGATCCTGAGTTAATCACTTTGGTTGAATCTGATCCTTTTCATGGTTATGAATCTGAAACTATTGTAGCACATCTTACTACACTGAATGATATAGCCACCCTATTCACTAATGAGGAAAAAATTTGATATTACTATATCCTTCAGTTGTTTCCTTTCTCACTAAAGGGTGATGCTAAAACTTGGTTTACTTCTCTTGCTCCTGGTTGTGTGCGTAGTCCCCAGGATATGATATACTACTTCTGTGAGAAATATTTTCCTGCCCATAAGAAACAAGGTGCCTTGCAGGATATATATAACTTTGTGCAAATTAAAGAAGAGAGTATCCCACAAGCTTGGGGGAGGCTTGTCCAGTTACTTAATGCTTTGCCTGATCACCCTCTTAAGAAAAATGAAATACTTGATATCTCTTATAATGGACTAACTAATGCTTCTAGGGACCACCTAGATAGTTGTGTTGGTTGTGTTTTCAAGGAACAGATTGTGGAACAAGCTGAAATTATATTGAATAATATCTTGAGCAACGATAATGCTTGGACTATTCCAGAACCACCTCCGAAGCCAACTCCGAAGAAAAGAGGTATTCTATTCCTCAGTCCTGAAGATATGCAAGAAGCCAAGAATCTATGCAAGAGAAAGGTATAAAATGTGAAGATGTTAAGAATCTACCACCTATTGAAGAAATACATGGTCTTGATAACCCGACACATGTAGTAGAGGTAAATTCTCTTAGTACATTTAATGAGAGTGATATTCCTTATGATAAACCTGCTAGCTTATGCTTAGATGAATTTGATAACTTTGTTGCCAAACAAAAAAGTTTTAATGATTATGTTAGCAGACAACTGAAATAAAATGGTCGTATGATTAATCATATAAGTGCTTGTGTGGATAGAAATGTTAATGATCTTAAGCTTATTGGTAAACATGCTTCTATGGTCACTACTCAAGTAGAACAAGTACTTAAGGCTCAAAATGACTTTCTTAATGAATTGAATGACAATTCTGTTAGAATTGTCACTAGAGGTGGTAGAATGACTCAGGAACCTTTGTATCCTGAGGGCCATCCTAAGAGAATTGAACAAGATTCTCAAGGAGTTAATACTGAAGCACCTAGTCATCCTGGTAATAGGAAGAAAAAGAAAGATGATAGGGACTTGCATGCTAGTAAACCTGTTGCTGTTACACCTGAGAATCCAAATGATGTTTCTATTTCTGATGCCGAAACACAATCTGGTGATGAACATGAGCCAAGTGATAATATTGATAATGGTGTTCATGTTGATGCTCAACCTAGTAATGATAATGATGTGGAGACCGAACCTGCTGTTGATCTTGATAACCCACAACCTAAGAACAAGAGATATGATAAGAATGATTTTATTGCTAGGAAGCATGGTAAAGAAAGAGAACCATGGGTTCAGAAACCCATTCCCTTTCCTCCCAAAACATCCAAGAAAAAGGATGATGAGGATTTTGAGCGCTTTGTTGAAATGATTAGACCTATCTTTTTGCAATTGCGTTTGACTGATATGCTTAAAATGTCTCCTTATTCTAAGTACATGAAAGATATTGTGACTAATAAAAGAAAGATACTTGATGTTGAGATTTCCACCATGCTTGCTAATTACACTTTTAAGGGTGGGACTCCTAAGAAACTAGGTGATCCCAGAGTGCCCACTATACCTTGCTCCATTAAAGGAAATTATGTTAGAACTGCTTTATGTGGTCTTGGAGACGATGTTAGTGTTATGCCTCTCGCTTTATATCGTAGACTTGAATTGGATAAGTTGACACCTACTGAAAATTCTTTGCAAATGGCCGACAAATCAACTGCTTTACCTATCGGCATTTGCGAGGATGTGCCTGTTGTGGTTGCGAACGTTACTATCTTAACGGACTTTGTTATTCTTGATATTCCCAAGGATGATGCCATGGCGGTCATCCTTGGAAGACCCTTTTTAAACACTGTAGGGCCTATTATTGATTGCAACAAAGGCAATGTCACTTTCCATGTTAATGGTAATGAGCACACGGTGCACTTTCCGAAGAAACAATATCGAGTTCATTGCATTAATGCTATTGAAAAATCTCCATCAATTATTATTGGAAGCTTTGAATTCCCTGTACCTACTGTCAAGATAAAATATGGTATAATTGTTATTGGGGATATGCACATCCCCGTTGAGGTAACCTAGTGATTATTCGAAAATTCTCCGGTTTTATGTGATTCAAAAAAAAGTTTGTCAAGGAGACTTGATCAACCTCATTGACGGATTTCTTTTGATGACCATGAGATGGATGATCTAGAAGTCACAACCTTCTGTTCCCAACTCTTACCTTCTGTTATTTAGTAGAAAAATAATAAATATAGAATTATTTCCATGTTTTCTACATTACCCGTTCAATAAAAAAATGACCTGAAAATAAAAGTTCTCCAAATGCCCTAAAATTCAAGTATGATTTTTTCTGGAATATTTAAGAATTTCTGAGATAGATAACTAGTCAGGGGGATGCACCAGGGGCCATGAGCCTAGGAGGCGCGCCCACCCCCCTAGGCGCACCTGGCAGGCTCGTGGGTCCCATGTGGCCCCCCTCCACTTATTACAGCACCCATCTCCTTCGTCTATGTCCAGAAAAAATCATTCCATAGCTCAAACCCGTGTTCTTGCTCATTTTGCTGCATTTTTCGATCTCCTTATGCAAAGCCCCATTCACCAAACTATTTTGGGGAATTGTTCCTTGGTATGTGACTCCACCATTGGACCAATTAGTTTTTATTCTAGTGCTTTATTCATTGCATATTATTGCTGCCATGGTGACCTTGTTCTTGAGCTTTGCATGTTATTTTTAGTTGGTCCCAACTAGTTTTGATGCATGATATGGCCTCTAGGCACTTGTAGGAGTAGTTGCCATGAGTTTTGTTAAGCTTTCTTCACTTTTATTTTGCCGGGCTCGAAGAATTCATGTAGCGACCCGACTCAAAACGAGTCAAGCCTCTATGTATCTGTGCCATCCCTGGATCAGTATGCTCGCACACACAGTACATCAATGTATATAACAAAGTACAATCACATGGAAATAGCGTAAAACTATTATATACCTTAAATATCTCAGCGGAAGCAGTCAAGGGAGTGGAGTACCAATAAACACCAACGACAAGTTGAGTGTAGACCGTAACCCTGAATCATACTCTTACTCGTCGAAGAAAAATATTTGCAACATAAGACGTTGCAGCCGTGTAGGTCAGCATATTGAATATGCCGGCAAGTCACAAAAGAGAGGGGTAAAAATATCATCTATACTATATGCATATATGGCAGGTGGGCCTGTAAGTTTTAGAGGAAAGCAAAGTTTTCTCCTACAACAAGAGAGGGGCTAAAAGAAAAATATTACTACGTTATTGGTTGTTAATGAGATGGTTCCGCCAACCAGTTCTCATACCCAAGTTATCAATATTACCCACATCAAGTTTATATAATGGTGTTGAGAATTCCTGATAATTTCAGTTCCTTCGGCTCAAGTTGTCCATGACCGTGGACACGGCTAATCGATTAGGTTTGAGTACTCTGCAGAGTTTTGCACATGTTCCCCACAAGATTTGATCGCCTCCGTGTATGTCCTCGCACTTCAAGGTGTTTGAAGACCGGATGATCAAAACATGGTCTTTCAACGGGTCCCTCTGATCCCGTGTCGATGCCCATCCAATCCTACCGTTCTTCTACATCTGCTAGCACTGCCTGTCCAGAGTCGCCACGTTGTCCAACCAAGCCAGAGCCCATAATGACTTGTGGCTGTGCAGGTAAGCCTTGGGTCTTGAAAATATCCGTCTGTGTCGGGACCCCGATCCTAAGCCATAGGAATCCAGCCTATAACACATCGCATCTCTTTGCGGTCTCACGCACGGTTAATCCCACGGCTGCAGCCTTACCTTACCCGGGACCGTTTGCGCCTTTTGACTCGCGTATGCAATTGTGTCGCTAGCAATCCAATGACAAAGAACCCGGATCGACATGTCTAGTCATAAACCAAAGTGGCAGTTCCGCACAGGGACAGGCATACAAGACCCAGCAAAGCAGGTGTCGCTCACCAGTGAATGTAGATGAGTCGTAGCAAGCTACAAGGACTCCATTACATCGCGTGACATTTCCCAAAGGGGACAGACACAACAGCTAAGAAGGATACACGCCGGTCAACCAATGTGTCTGGAGCAGTAGCGAGCTACCATGGCTCGTTGGATCACAAAGGGGCATTTCCCTGTAAGGAATGCTACTAAAGTCTACGGCTAGGTAATCGAACCCCATACATATCAAGTACGGCACACGTACGCATGACATACGGATATGTATAGATACATCGATGGCATCACAACATAACCATAAACATACAAGCTTTATTTAAAAGGCTCGGAAGAGCCACACACATAATATTACACAGTAGGGGTCTCATGACCCATCATAACAGTCATTCAAGTTACAAGCCAGCAGAAGTAAATAAACTGTCTGAGTACGGACAGATGAAACTAGAAGGCACGTGGCCTGACTATACTACAGACCCACCCTAGGGCCAGATCGTAGCTGGGATACCAGCTACTCGTCGTCGTCGATGTCTAGGAAGAACCCTCCATTAGGGTCATTAACAACCTCTGCAACAAATATTAAGCAAACATGAGTACAGAGGTACTCAGCAAGACTTTAGGATAACTATCTACTCATGCAATGTATCAATAAGGAATTGTGGGGTTTCATGCGGAAAGCCAGCATTTGACTCGTGGCTAGACAACTTGCAATTTTAAATAATTTTGACAACACGAGTCCACTAACACCACAACAATACTCCATCGTGGAATCATTCCGTCTCCATACGGAAATGCCGTCCATGACACTCATGCTTATCTTGACAATTTTATGAGTAGCCATTGAAGTTATCTATGAACAACATATGTCTCCAAGTTGTCCATATCCGCGGACGCGGCTATTCGAATAGATCATAACCCTCCAGGGGTGTACTTCGTCACACACGCTCTCGCCACTTATCGCCATGTGCACGTCATGCACCTCGGCAACCTTCAAGCGGAAGCCCAGTGAGGGAGTCGGCCACGACCGTTAACCACGCTAATACTTGGTACAGGTCTATCGCCTATCTGAGGGTAACAAGCACGGAAGACCGGCCGAGGTTTCCGCCACAGCCCCAAACGATGTGCGCAGGGTTCCCAAGCCCACCATCCGGGTGCCACTTGGTACACCGTGCCACTGCCTACCGCATCACAACCCACCTCTGAGGTCAGCGCTATGCACGACCTCCAACATGACTACAAACACCAGAAACTACTTGCAACTCCTGGACCGAGTATTAAGCGATTAATAAGTCGAGAGGGTCAATTAAGTATCCCAACGTGTGGTAGTATCTAGTCTTGGATAACATACACGTAACTCAGTTCCTAAGGACGGTTCCAATGAAACAACCCGCCATGTACTCCTACATAGCCTTTCACCGGTACCTTTACCAAATCAGGTTCAACATACAACCTTTACTTACTGAACACATTCTGACATTTCTGTTCATCTCCCAGATGACAGACCATACACAACTCTAAGCATAGCATCCATAGCAGGATAAGGCACATCATGGCTCAAGCATCTGCCGGGTATGCTAGGTTGCAAGGTTCAGCTATTTACTGTGACAAAGACAGGTCATGCAAAGGAAGTGGGTTCAACTAACGTGGCAAAAGCATTTGAGCATTTGATCCTAATACAATAAGTAAGTGCAAGAGCGAGAACATGGGATTTATCGGGATGATCAAAATGGTTGCTTGCCTTGTTGCTCAGAGGAGGGACAATATCCGTCAGTATGATATTCAGTGGAATCCGGAGGAGCGGAGCCTACCGAAAGAAATGGAAACAATCATATGCAACAAGATGATGCATGAGCATGGCATGAGGATGCAAGGTGGTATGCTAATATAGCTAACATTTATTAGGTTTCAAATTGATTTGAATCAGATTCAATATCACTTCAAACGGGGTATTCTCGAATACCGTTTTAATTGATTCGACCTGATGCTCAGATCAACTTGGTTTTAACATGCATGGAAATGATATGTTAAGTTGCTGGTTGTGATTGAACAATGTTTGATCATAGTATTTGAAGTGGAATTCAAATGATTTTCAAATTCCATCTCCATAGCATTTATAAAATTGAACTTATTCATAATTCTACATGTTTGTTCCAGTAACATTTTCAAACATGTTTGAAAATGACATATTCAGATTCCTTGGATTTTTCTGATACTTTTTCATATATAAATTATTTTCATTGGAGTTACAGATTAATTTCTATGATTTTTAGAAGTTTTGTCATTTTTCTGGAATTCTTTTAAATCAGAAATCCACTTATTGCGTTAGCATGGCATCAGCAGGTCCAACTGGTCGTTGAAAGTCAAACCTGACCAGTGGGACCCACTGGTCAGTGACTCTGGTCAGTTTTAGATGAGTTTTAAACTTAATTAGTTAATTAACAGCACTAGACCCACATGTCAGTGACTTATTAGTTTAATTGATTTTATTTTTATTAATCCAAAACATCCAGAGGCTGGCCCCACGCATGAGTGACTCAGGCCAACTAAGATCCACCGGCGGCGAGGTCGTCCTCGCCGGCGGTGAGCCTCCGGCGACCACCAGTACTGAGGAGGGGCTCGGAAACGGTGCATAGGCGGCCAAACTCTGCGCGGAGTGAGCCAGAGGAACGACACGTCTCCCGCAGGTTCATTTTTGCACTTAGCCGGGGCTGATCTGGCCGGAGATGACGCCGGCGACGAGCTTGCCGGCGGCCAAAGCTCGGGCGTCATCGGGGTCATCGAAACAGAGGGAGCTACGCACAGGACTGAGCTCCTACGGCATCTACTCGACGGCCTGAAGCTGCTGGTGGCCTCAGAAGGACGAGCTGTTCACTGGAGGGCTACCGGCGATGAGCTCCCGCGGCGGATCTCGTCGGGCTCTGGTGAAAACAGGGCTAGAGGAGGGTATCAGAGGGGGAAACTTGGGGGTAAGCTGCGCAAGCTCACGAGGAGTGCAGTGGTGGCGCTAGCTTGCTCGGGGACGACCTGGAGAGGGAGAACGCCGACGATGAACTTCGGTGACCCGAGGAAGAAGACGATTGCGTCTCGTCGTTTCACTGTGTCTCGGCGTCGGGCTAGTGGCTAGGAAGCTTCAGGGAGCTGCGGCGGTTCTATTGCGCGGCTCACGAGGGAAAAAGGTAGGCTAGAACGACGGCGAGCTCGAGCTCTACTCGGGCTCCAATGGTGGCAGTGGGGAACAAAGCAGAGGGGGAGAATGAGGAGAGGATGAGCTCAGGCATGCCTCGGGAGGGTTATCCCCTCGCGTGCCAGCGCAAAGCGGCGGCCAGGCAGGCGCACAGGTGCGTGGCCGCGCCGGAGTACGCGGCGGCCACCTCCTGCTGCCCATTGGCGGGGAGGAAGACGACAGGAAGAAGCTGGGCCGGGCCAGGTGAGCGACAGGTAAGTCTTTCCTCATTTTTTTCTGTTTTGTTTCTGTTTCGATTCACTATTTATTTCAGCTCCAAAATAGTTTATAAAATTATTTTGAACATACCAGAATATTTGTTGGAATATATCCAACCATTCCTGAAGTTTTCAACATTTTTGAAAACTTAAATTTTTTGAATTCAAATTTAATCTTGAATCTAGTAGCTTTTTGCATTTAAATAAAATGCCAAAAGTGTTATGAAAATAGTTTTCTTCACTGCTTATTTGCTTCCATGAATTATCGGAAAAGTTGAACTTTTCTTGAGGCCATTTTGGGTTCATTGATTTGAACAAGTTTAGAATTTCTTTGAATTTGAGAAGTGGCTAGGGTTTTGAGTTTTGCTTCACCACTTGTTTTGATATTGTTGAAATTTTCTTGGATGCAATGCAAAGAAGATATGAGCACAATGTTATACTTGATTAGGGTTTCAGGGATGTGACAACTCACCCCCACTCAAAAGAATCTTGTCCCGAGATTTAGAAGTCGTCGGGAATAACACGGGATACTCAAGTCGGAGACGATCCTCTCTTTCCCATGTTGCCTCCTTTTCAGAATGATTTGACCATTGAACTTTACGAAACTTGAGGTTTCGACATCGAATGGTATGCTTAGCTTGATCAAGAATACGCACGGGGTATTCTCGGTACGAAAGGTTATCTTGGAGATCAAGCATTTCGTGGTCCACTTCACGGATAGGATCCGAAAAGCAACGCCTGATTTGTGAGACGTGGAAGACATCATGAACCTTGGAAAGATGCGGAGGAAGTTCCAACTGGTAGGCAACTTCTCCTTGTTTGGCAAGAATGCGGAAAGGACCAATGTTACGAGGAGCCAACTTGCCCTTGATACCGAATCGATGGGTACCCTTCAAAGGTGTAACCCGAAGGTAAGCCTTCTCGTCAACTTCAAAGGTCGCAGACTTATGATGACGAGCATATTGGCTCTTTTGACGAGACTGGGCTGTTTTCAACTTTTCACGAATAATGCGAAACTGCTCTTCTGCATCCTGGATCATATCCGGGCCAAAGAGTTGCCTCTCTCCGGTTTCTGACCAATTAAGAGGTGTTCGACATCTTCGTCCATTGAGAATTTCAAAAGGGGCTTTGCCCAAGCTTGATTGATAACTATTGTTATAAGCAAATTCGACGAATGGAAGGCACTTCTCCCAATTCATAGAACGATATAACACAAGCTCGGAGCATATCTTCAAGGATTTGATTCACTCTTTCTACTTGACCACTTGATTGAGGATGGAAAGCAGTGCTAAAAGATAGGTGAGTCCCCATAGCATTCTGAAAACCTTCCCAGAAGCGAGAAGTAAAGATACTCCCACGGTCTGAGTTAATCTCCAGAGGAACACCATGAAGAGACACTATTCGAGAGATATATAACTCTGCTAGCTGGCTAGCTGTTATACTCTCACGAACTGGAAGAAAATGAGCTACTTTGGAGAGACGGTCAATGACCACAAAGATAGCATTATTTCCTTTCTTGGTCTTGGGAAATCCGGTAATGAAATCCATACTAACTTTATCCCATTTCCATTCAGGAATAGCTAAAGGTTGAAGGGTGCCAGCAGGCCTTTGATGTTCTGCCTTAACTCGATGACAAACGTCGCAGTTAGCAACGAACTCAACAATTTCTCTCTTCATCCTAGTCCACCAAAACCTCTGGCGTAGGTCCTCATACATCTTAGTACTTCCGGGATGAATGGTGAGAGGAGAATCATGAGCCTCATTAAGTATCAATCGCCGCAGACATTTGCTCTTAGGAACCACTAAACGGTTCTGAAAGAACACAACACCTTTCTCATTGATGGAGAAATCCCTAGCGTTTCCGCTAGCAATATTCTCCTTGATCCGAGATATACCCTTATCATAAGCCTGCACGGCTATGATTTGATCCCTAAGAGTAGGCTTCGCCACCAGGGTAGAAAGGAATCCTTGAGGAACAATATGGAGATTTAACTTCCGTAATTCCTCATAGAGATGTGGTTGACCTTGTTGTAGCATCAAATTGTTACAATAAGATTTACGACTTAGTGCATCAGCCATAACATTGGCCTTCCCTGGGGTGTAAGTTATCCCTAAGTCGTAATCCGAGATCAACTCAACCCACCGTCTTTGCCTGAGATTCAAATCCGGCTAGGTGAAGATATATTTCAGACTTTGGTGATGAGTGAATATTTCGCAACGATTACCGAGGAGGTAATGTCGCTAGGTTTTTAGTGCATGGACTACAGCTGCAAGCTCAAGATCATGTGTGGGATAATTATCCTCATGTGCACGCAACTCTCGGGATGCGTATGCAATCACATGATGATCTTGCATGAGAATGCAACCTAATCATTGTCGCGAGGCGTTGCAATAGATAACAAAGTCCTTAGAAAAATCTGGTGGTAGCAACACAGGTGCGGAAGTCAGGCGTCTTTTCAGTTCCTGAAAACTATGCTCACACTGTGGTGTCCACTCGAACTTTTTATCCTTCTTGAGGAGTTCAGTTAGAGGCTTTGCAACCTTGGACAAATTCTCGACAAAGCGGCGACAATAGCTCGCTAGACCAAGACAACTCCTAACTTGCTTAACCGATTCAGGTTGAGTCCAATCAAGGACGGCTTGACCTCTCTCGGGATTGACAGCAATACCCTTACCAGAGATTACGTCACCTAGATAGGTCACTTCTGGTAACCAAAATTCACATTTTGAAAACTCTGCATATAGGCGCTGCTCTCGAAGTTTCATCAATACCAGGCTTAGATGCTCGGCATGTTCTTGTTCGTTCTTCGAGTAGATGAGAATATCATTGAGGTATACCACGACGAATTTATCCAAATACTCCATGAATATTGAATTCATCAAGCGTGAGAAGGTGGCTGGGGCATTGGTTAAACCGAAGGACATGACGGTGTACTCGTATTGGCCATAACGAGTAACAAAAGTCGTTTCTGGAATATCCCCGTTCTTGATCTTGATTTGATGGTATCCCAACCTCAAATCCATTTTTGAGAAGACTGCGGATCCAGCGAGCTGATCATACAGGTCGTTGATCCTGGGGAGCGGATACTTGTTCTTTATGGTGACCAAATTAACTGGTCGGTAATCTACAACCATCCGATCCGTTCCGTCTTTCTTCTTGACGAAGAGGACGGGGAAAGCCCAGGGAGAGGAGCTAGGACGAATGAAACCTTTATTCAAGGCCTAATCTAGTTGCTTCTTAAGTTCGGCTAGCTCCACGGGTGCCATCTTATATGGTCTTCTGGCTATTGGAACAATTCCCGGAACAAGATCTATCACGAACTCTACATCTCTGTCAGGTGGAATTCTTGGCAGTTCCTCTGGAAAAACATCCGGGAAGTTACGGACTACCGGAATGTCTTCAAGTTTCGGAAGAGAGTTGGCATTGAGGGAATAGAGTTGGCATTTGGCAACTCGAGTAGAGACATTGACTATCTCACCCGAGGGATGGGTAAGCTGAACATTTCTAGAATGAGTATGAATCTTGGCATAGTGAGCTGACATCCAGTCCATACCCAAGATGATATTAATATCCGAAGATTTCAAGGCTATCAATGAGGCTAGAAAAACTAGCCTGTCTACTAGAATTTTATTGTCATAGGTTATCCTAGAGGTTTGCCACTTACTACGAGGAGTTTGGACAACCAATGGAATTGGCATATCACAGAAAGACATGTTATGCAACTGTGCATAACTTTCTGAAATGAAGGAATGAGAAGACCCAGTGTCAAAAAGAACAGGCGCTGGGTGATGATTAACAAGAAGCGTACCCAGTATGACGTCGGGATCCTCTGCAGCTTCTTCTGCTGAGACATAGTTCCCACGGCCACGTGCAGGAGTTGGCTTGACATAGTAAGCGTTGCCCGACGGACTTTCCGGGTTGCTTGGCACCCACATTCTGAGGACACACACGGGAATAGTGCCCTGGTTCTCCACACTTGTAGCATATCACTTGGTTGGCACGTGGTGCAGCATTGCTATCTGGACCACCATAGGTTTTTGCTGAAGGGTTGGTCTGATTCGTCTGAGGCGCCACATAGGATGGCCTCGGGGTGTACCTTGGCAACAGAGAACTGTTTGGAACCCACAGCCTGCGTTTTGGAAACGCGGAACCAGATGATGAGCCAAAATCATGGGAGTGCTTCTTTGTGGCTTCAAAGTCGGTATGACCAGTCTCGGCACTGATCGCCTTGTTGACGAGGGCTTGGAAGCTTATACACTCGTGGAGGCGCAAATCACGACGAAGCTCAGGGCTCAGACCCTTACGGAATCTTGCTTGCTTCTTGGCGTCAGTAGACACCTCCTCTGTTGCATAGCGGGCGAGGTTACCGAACTCGCAGCTATAGGCATCCACGGTCAACTTGCCCTGGGTGAATGCACAGAACTCCTCTCTCTTTCTGTCCATCAGGCCCTCTGGAATATGGTGCAGACGAAAGGTTGCACTAAAGTCTGCCCATGTGGTTGCTGGTTCAGTAGGACGCATAGCTTCAAAGTTCTCCCACCACAGATTGGCGGGTCCTTCCAGAAAATACGCCGCAAAGGTCACCTTGTCAGCCTCAGAAACATTCGCAGAGCGAATCTTACGTGAAATACTGCACAACCAATCATCAGCGTCGAGGGGATCGACGGAGTGATGGAACTTTGGAGGATTCAGCTTCACAAAGTCATTGAGGGACACTGCAGCATTCCTAGGCTGACGAGGCGTATTCTGCTCAAAACGCTCTAACAGTCGGTTGGTCTCCCTTTTGTTTCTCTCTGCCTCAAGCATCACTTCTGCCAGAGAGGGCGGGTGAGGCAGGTCTTCCTGCGACGCTTGACTGCCCTCGCCTTGCTCATGAGCAGGGGCGCGGTTCAACCTGGTGAACACCATCCTGACAAACAAACTCACAGCTTAGACCAATATCATCAGCAATTCTAGCTATGGATTAAGAATGCACTAATCACATGGAATGCGGAAATGAATATCCGAACAACATGGTAACAAGCAACTGCTATATATACACCATGGTTCATACACAACCTTACATAATTCAGTACAACCTTACCCGAAGAGCAAACTACTGAAATTATGAAACTACTCATCAGAGGCTTACAAGCTTCCTATACATTATTTATCTAGGCCTCCGGAATTCATTTCACATCACAAGCATACTTCACAAGTCACACAGGACTGTGAACGTACAGCTACTACCATACTATCCTTCCACTCACAGCTCAGGCATCTGCATAGAACATCTCATAAAGATTGCCTCCATGGCCTGGAAGCTCAACCCGCGGATCAGGAAATACTCTAGCCTGAGATCCCTAGGATCCGTAAGGACACGGATGTGGCCTTGGTCCCCTGACTAGTGGTAGTAGGGGTCCCCGAAGAGGGGTGACTCCTCCTATAGTTGGCCAGTCAACTTGGGACGTAAGATGGGTTCTAACAGGGTTCATCATCTCCATATCTCCATACCCTGTATGGACTACCGGTGCCAGCTACGCCAAAGCCGTCCACAGACGGGCACGTGTGGCATAAAGCTCGATGCGGAGAGCACGAGCATCCCTGTCTCTGTTCTCTAGCATCTCAGAAGTGGAGTTCAATAGCGGATCCTCCATAGAGGAATCAAAATAGACCCTGCTGAGGTATCCCTCTTCACCAGGCTGAGAGGGAGGAACATAGCAGAATTCTGAGTTCTGCAGCAGTGCGTGTTTCGCCCTCATAATGGTCAGCATTGAATAGGCAGCATCTTGTACTGCCATGTCAACAGTGACTCCCAATCCATAGGACCAATGGATTGGCTCCTCTGCTCCAGGGTAGTCTGGAAATACCCTAACAGTGCAGATATACTAGCTCTGGTTGAAGTCTCGGTATTGTTCCTCCACTGTGTACTCTGGGTACCAGCGGTAACCGCACACCGACATCACCCTGACCAGCATGGCCGTATGACCCGGCACATCAATGGACCTAGTCAGACGAACCACCTGACGAGAAGGACGGCCAGGCATCTGAAAATCGAGAGTAATGCAAAAGCATTAGAGCTCTGAATGCCAAATTGGGCAGCATAACGGCTGTAAATGCTCAAAAACAATTTTGAGACAACCCAGAAAATGGAATAGCGTAACCACTCAGCTATCAAGTTCAATTCTCTGATCATCAAACTTACTTCCTTTTCCTAGAGATAAAAGAAACCCAAAATATCTCTCGACCCATAGTCTTATAATCTATCGATCAGAAACACGGGCCTAGAAGAAGACGAGTAACCTAGTCCTTAATTCGCGCAGAAAAGATGAGGATGAGCAGAATAGAATAACTTAAGAAGAGAACAAGAGTCTTACGTTCCCTTCCACAAACAATGCCCATATATATAACTAAAGCAATTCTAGACTCAACTTCGACCAGTTTGGCTTAGTAGTCCTACAGTCAGTCAGGCTCTGATACCAACGATGTCGGGACCCCGATCCTAAGCCATAGGAATCCAGCCTGTAACACATCGCACCTCTTTGCGGTCTCACGCACGGTTAACCCCACGGCTGCAGCCTTACCATAGCCGGGACCGTTTGCGCCTTTTGACTCGCGTATGCAATTGTGTCACTAGCAATCCAATGACAAAGAACCCGGATCGACATGTCTAGTCATAAACCAAAGTGGAAGTTCCGCATAGGGACAGGCATACATGACCCAGCAAAGCAGGTGTCGGTCACCAGCGAATGTGGACGAGTCGTAGCAAGCTACAAGGACTCCATTACATCGCGTGAAATTTCCCAAAGGGGACAGACACAGCAGCTAAGAAGGACACACGCCGGTCAACCAATGTGTCTGGAGCAGTAGCGAGCTACCATGGCTCGTTGGATCACAAAGGGGCATTTCCTTGTAAGGAATGCTACTAAAGTCTACGGCTAGGTAATCGAACCCCATACATATCAAGTACGACACACGTACGCATGGCATACCGATATGTATAGATACATCGATGGCATCACAACATAACCATAAACATACAAGCTTTATTTAAAAGGCTCGGAAGAGCCACACACATAATATTACACAGTAGGGGTCTCACGACCCATCATAAGAGTCATTCAAGTTACAAGCCAGCGGAAGTAAATAAACTGTCTGAGTACGGACAGATGAAACTAGAAGGCACGTGGCCTGACTATACTACAGACCCACCCTAGGGCCAGATCGTAGCTGGGATACCAGCTACTCGTCGTCGTCGATGTCTAGGAAGAACCCTTCATTAGGGTCATTAACAACCTCTGCAACAAATATTAAGCAAACATGAGTACGGAGGTACTCAGCAAGACTTTAGGATAACTATCTACTCATGCAATGTATCAATAAGGAATTGTGGGGTTTCATGCGGAAAGCTAGCATTTGACTCGTGGCTAGACAACTTGCAATTTTAAATAATTTTGACAACTTGATTTCTCGCACACGAGTCCACTAAAACCACAACAATACTCCATCGTGGAATCATTCCGTCTCCATACGGAAATGCCATCCATGACACTCACGCTTATCTTGAAAATTTTATGAGTAGCCATTGAAGTTACCTATGAACAACATATGTCTCCAAGGAGTCCATATCCGCGGACGCGGCTATTCGAATAGATCATAAACCTGCAAGGGTGTACTTCGTCACACACGCTCTTGCCACTTATTGCCATGTGCACGTCATGCACCTCGGCAACCTTCAAGCGGAAGCCCAGCGAGGGAGTCGGCCAGGACCGTTCACCAAGCAAATACTTGGTCCAGGTCTATCGCCTATATGAGGGTAACCCGCACGGAAGACCGGCCGAGGTTTCCGCCACGGCCCCAAACGATGTGCGCAGGGTTCCGAAGCCCACCATCCGGGTGCCACTTGGTACACCGTGCCACTGCCTACCGCATCACAACCCACCTCTCAGGTCAGCGCTATGCACGACCTCCAGCATGACTATAAACACCAGAAACTACTTGCAACTCATGGACCAAGTACTAAGCGATTAATAAGTCGAGAGGGTCAATTAAGTATCCAAACGTGTGGTAGTATCTAGTCTTGGATTACATACACGTAACTCAGTTCCTAAGGACGGTTCCAATGAAACAACCCGTCATATACTCCTGCATAGCCTTTCACTGGTACCTTTACCAAATCAGGTTCAAAATACAACCATTACTTACTGAACACATTCTCACAATTCTGTTAATCTCCCAGATGACAGACCATTCACAACTCTAAGCATAGCATGCATAGCAGGATAAGGCACATCATGGCTCAAGCATCTACCAGGTATGCTAGGTTGCAAGGTTCAGCTATTTACTGTGACAAAGACAGGTCATGGAAAGGAAGTGGGTTCAACTAACGTGGCAAAAGCATTTGAGAATTTGATCCTAATGCAATAAGTAAGTGCAGGAGCGAGAACATGGGATTTATCGGGATGATCAAAATGGTTGCTTGCCTTGTTGCTCAGAGGAGGGACAATATCCGTCAGTCGGATATTCAGTGGAATCCGGAGGAGCGGAGCCTACGGAAAGAAATGGCAACAATCAATAACAATCATATGCAACAAGATGATGCATGAGCATGGCATGAGGATGCAAGGTGGTATGCTAATATAGCTAACAGTTATTAGGTCTGAAATTGATTTGAATCAGATTCAATATCACTTCAAACGGGGTATTCTCGAATACCGTTTTAATTGATTCAACCTGATGCTCAGATCAACTTGGTTTTAACATGCAAGGAAATGATATGTTAAGTTGCTGGTTGTGATTGAACAATGTTTGATCATAGTATTTGAAGTGGAATTCAAATGATTTTCAAATTCCATCTCCATAGCATTTGTAAAATTCAACTTATTCATAATTATACATGTTTGGTCGAGTAACATTTTCAAACATGTTTGAAGATGACATATTCAGATTCCTTGGATTTTTCTGATACTTTTCCATATATAAATTATTTTCATTGGAGTTACATATTAATTTCTATGATTTTTAGAAGTTTCGGCATTTTTCTGGAATTCTTTTAAATCAGAAATCCACTTATTGCGTCAGCATGGCATCAGCGGGTCCAACTGGCCGTTGAAAGTCAAACCTGACCAGTGGGACCCACTGGTCACTGACTCTGGTCAGTTTTAGATTAGTTTTAAACTTAATTAGTTAATTAACAGCACTGGACCCACATGTCAGTGACTTATTAGTTTAATTGATTTTATTTTTATTAATCCAAAACATCCAGAGGCTGGCCCCACGCGTCAGTGACTCAGGCCAGCTGAGATCCACCGGCGGCGAGGTCGTCCTCGCCGGCGGTGAGCCTCCGGTGACCACCAGTACGGCTTAGGGGCTCGGAAACGGCGCACAGGCGGCCAAACTCTGCGCAGAGTGCACCACAGGAACAACACGTCTCCCGCAGGTTCATTTTTGCACTTAGTCGGGGCTGATCTGTCCGAAGATGATGCCGGCGACGAGCTTGGCGGCGGCCAAAGCTCGGGCGTCATCGGGGTCATCGAAACGGAGGGAGCTACGCACGGGACTGAGCTCCTACGGCATCTACTCGACGGCCTGAAGCTGCTAGTGGCCTCAGAAGTACGAGCTGTTCACCGGAGGGCTACCGACGACGAGCTCCCGCGGCGGATCTCGTCGGGCTCCGGTGAAAACAAGTCTAGAGGAGGGGATCGGAGGGGGAAACTTGGGGGAAAGCTGTGCAAGCTCACGAGGAGTGCAGTGGTGGCGCTAGCTTGCTCGGGGACGACCTAGAGATGGAGAACGCCGGCGATGAACTTCGGTGACCCGAGGAAGAAGACGACTGTGTCTCGTCGTTTCACTGCGTCTTGGCATCGGGCTCGTGGCTAGGAAGCTTCAGGGAGCTGCGGTGGTTCTATTGTGCGGCTCAGGAGGGAAAAAGGTAGGCTAGAACGACGGCGAGCTCGAGCTCTGCTCGGGCTCCAATGGCGGCAGTGGGGAATGAAGCAGAGGGGGCGAATGAGGAGAGGATGAGCTCCGGCACACCTCGGGAGGGTCATCCCCTCGCGTGCCAGCGCAAAGGTGCGGCGAGGCAGGCGCACAGGTGCGTGGCCGTGCCGGAGTACGCGGCGGCCACCTCGTGCTGCCCACTAGCGGGGAGGAAGACGACAGGAAGAAGCTGGGCCGGGCGAGGTGAGCGACAGGTAAGTCTTTCCTCATTTTTTCTGTTTTGTTTCTGTTTTGCTAACTATTTCGATTCGCTATTTATTTCAGCTCCAAAATAGTTTATAAAATTATTTTGAACATACCAGAATACTTGTTGGAATATATCCAACCATTCCTGAAGTTTTCAACATTTTTGAAAACTTAAAGTTTTTGAATTCAAATTTAATATTCAATCCAGTAGATTTTGCATTTAAATAAAATGCCAAAAGTGTTATGAAAATAGTTTTCTTCACTGCTTATTTGCTTCCATGAATTATCAGAAAAGTTGAACTTTTCTTGAGGCCATTTTGGGTTCATTGATTTGAACAAGTTTAGAATTTCTTTGAATTTGAGAAGTGGCTAGGGTTTTTGAGTTTTCCTTCACCACTTTCTTTGATCTAGTTGAAATTTTATTAGATGCAATGCAAAGAATATATGAGCACAATGCTATACTTGATTAGGGTTTTAGGGATGTCACAATCTGTCTCTTTGAGCCTGGGTGAAGCTTTCCGCAAGATGTCATGGCGCTTCCCCATGCATCCCGGGTCGTCCACTTGTTTCTCCAGGGAGCCCATCTAAACCGTCTTTCACCCAGAGGTATATTTCGTTCTGAGGTCTTGCAAGTCTTGGAGTCTTCAGGTCTTGATTATTAAGATCTCACAACACTCATGGTAAACACTCAACCAAAACCCGTCTTCTAAAAGCATAGCAGAATAAATTTCATCGTCCCGGGGCAAGTAACAAGGGTGTTGGGTGCCTACCACATGATACTACATCAAGATCCAAATTTCCAAGTACCTACTTTGTATGGAATTGGGTGAAGAAAGGTAGAACTACTATGCATAAAAACATAGGTAATACATGATCAAATGACTTGCGTGGTGAGGTTGACGAAGAAGAATTATCGTTCTCGAGAAATAACTTGATAGAACTATTCGTCACTCTCCGATGAAATCTATATAAGCAAACATAGTATTCACATAATGTAGCGACCCGACTCAAGACGAGTCAAGCCTCTGGTGTTTCCGTACCATCCCAAGATCATGCTGGTACACACTCAGTACATAATGTATATATTCAAGAGTTCAATCACAGAGCTTTATTAATCGAAATCTCATAAAGAGTACTTTATTACAATAAAGGATTACAATAAAGTGGCTGAAGGCCATCTCATGAGATATCTAACGAAGACTAGCGGAAGCATCAGGTAGACGAGTCCATCCGACTCCAAGGGCATGTCGCTGAGCATAGATCGTAGCCTCACTCCTAGTCGGAAAAGTACTCTGCAACATGATACCTTGCAGCCGTGTAGGTCAGCATATTGAATATGCCGGCAAGTCATCAAAGAGAGGAGCAAAATAATAATCAACTATCTCTACATGCATATTTGGCCGGTGGGGCTAAGTTTTGCATAAAGCCAGTTTTATCCTACAACAAGAGGGGTTGGAAGAAAAATATTACTACATTGTTTGTTGTTAATGAGATGGTTCCGCCAACCAATTCTCGTAACCGAAATAGTTGTTAACACCCACAGCATTATTAAGTTGTGTCGAGAGTTCAGGGGAAATTCAATGCCATCGGCTCAAGTTGTCCATGACCGCGGACACGGCAAATCGATTAGGTTGGGCATTCTGCAGAGTTTTGCACATGTTCCCCACAAGATTTGATCGCCTCCGTGTTTGTCCTCGCACTTCAGGGTGTTTGAAGACCGGATGATCAAAACATGGTCTTTCAATGGGTCCCTCTGAATCCCTGTCGGTGCCCATCCATTCCTACCGTTCTTCTACATCTGCTAGCACCGCCTGTCCAGAGTCGCCGCGTTGTCCAACCAAGCCAGAGCCCATAATGACTTGTGGTTGTGCAGGTAAGCCTTGAATCTTGAAGTCTCCGTCCGCCTCTTCGAGCCTGGGTGAAGCTTTCCGCAGGATGTCATGGCCTCTCTAGCATCCCGGGCATCCACTGGGTTCTCTAGGGAGCCGATCAACCGTCCTTCACCCAGAGTTGCATTGCGTCCGAGGTCTTGAAAATTTTGTCTTAACCGGTCTTGATTATTTAATCAACCTCGCATCACTCGTGTTATGCACTCAACCGAAAACCCGTCTACTCAAGCATAGCAAATATAAAATTGTCGTCCCGGGGCCAAGTATCGGGGTTGTGGTGTGCCTACCACATGATACTACATCTTACACTAAAATTTCCAAGTACCTAGGCAGCATGCAAAAATTGGGCAAAGAAAGGTGAACTACCATGCATCGAAAACATAGGACAATAACATGATCAAAATGACTTGCCTTGATGATGGTTGTCTTGATCGAGCGCTTCTAAGTAACACGCTTCGCACCCGGATGATCTACTGATAAAAACACAAAACACACCATAAGCACTACAATCAAGCCACAAGTGAAAATAACATCACAAGTAAGGACTTGCTAAAGCCTAAGTAAAAGA
Source organism: Hordeum vulgare subsp. vulgare (assembly GCF_904849725.1). Lineage (NCBI taxonomy): Eukaryota > Viridiplantae > Streptophyta > Magnoliopsida > Poales > Poaceae > Hordeum > Hordeum vulgare. The sequence continues at coordinate 377,984,583 of NC_058520.1, read as the reverse complement.
ATTCAACACGCGTCACTATGGCAGAAACTTGTTTCTGTTAAAAACACCAGTAAAAATACTTTAAATTTTTTGAAACTTCTACCACAGTAAGATATAATCTCTAGGAAGCAGTAGCAAAACGAATCAACTCAAAATCATTTTTTTAAATTCCTGGAATAGGCAAAACAAGGTTTAAACTAAATCTGATCTAACTTATATTTGCAAATTTCAAACATAGACAAATTATATGTTTTTAAAAACTAAAGAAAACTTGGAGTCTACTGGAACAAGAATCAATATCATTGGACTTCGGGATCAAAAGTTATGGCCAAAACAAAACAGAAACTTTTCTGTTTTTGCAATTAGACAGAAAAAAAGAAGCTAACTAGCTAACTAACAGGGGGTATACGTGGGGCGCTGTGATAGGCTGCGGGGGTGTTTGTTGCAATCGTTTGGAGCAAACGGCCGAGGGCTAACATAAACTACTGGCTAACCGTTTTAAGTGAAAAAAACCAGTGCGGTTTTCTGATCTAAACCGAAGGGGTATCCTAATCTAATCTACACCGTAGAATATGGATCTAAGGGCTAACTAAGAAAAAAACAGGAGGAGGGAGCCTCACCGTGGCAGTGGCTGGCATCTCCGGCAGGGGTGGTGGTCGCCGGCGAGGGGAGGGCTCCGGTGGTGGCTGACGAGACGGGGAGGTGGCGGCGGCGGTCCTCCGGCGAGGGGCGGCGTCGGGCGGAGCGAGGGAGCTCGGGGTGGCTGCCCCCCCCCCCAGGTGCGGCCAAAGTGGGGCTCGGGCTGCTGCCGGCGGTGGTGGCGGGACGGGCTCGGGTTGCGGCTCGGCGAGGTGGGCGTGGGAACGGGGTGCGGCCGGGGGCTGGGGATTTTATAGGCCGGGGAGGGGTGCGGGGAAGGAAGGGGGGGAGGGGGTCCGAGAGGATGTCGGTTCCATGGAGCTTGGGCTCGGCTCGGTTTCTCTGTTAGGAAAGAGGAGGGAGACAACCGCGGGGAAGAGGGGGGGGGTCGGCCAGTGGGGCCCAGGCGGCAGTGGGTGGGAGGGGGCTGCAGTTGGGAAGGGTGGCCGCAATAAAAGGGATTGGGATCCCGGGCTGTGGGGGTGGCGGCCCACAGCTAAAACACGCCCACGCGGTTGCCTTAAAAAGAGACTTGCCTAATTTATATTTTTTTCGAAACAGAAAATCAAAAGAGAAAAAAAGGAAATAAATCAAAATATTTAATATAGAGTATTATATACCAAAAAAATCAGAAAAATATCCTCTACGCGAATAACATTTTTCCAAAGCAAAAATAAAAACTAAAAAAAATGTTTTTTCAGAAATTCCTCAAAATGCTTTATTTTCTTTTTGCAAATCTTTTTGCAAATAATCTTTGGATTTCTTGGCTCCAATATTTCAGGAATTGCCCGCACTTTGGAGGGTCATTTTCCTCCGCTCTCTCTCTCTTGCGTGCAAGAGAGTATTTCCCCGAGCATTTCTCGTGCGAGGAAAAAGATGGAAATGCAAATCAAAAGACGAAAGAATTCAAGTGCCAAATTTGCTTCAATCAATATGCATAGATGCTTAGCTACAATGTAAAACATTCCCAATTAGGAAAATTGGGATGTTACAAACCTACCCACCTTAAGATGAATCTCGCCCTCGAGATTCGGGTTGGCTAGAAAATAGGTGCGGGTGGTCTCGACGAAGATCCTCTTCTCATTCTCAGGTGGCTTCTTCCTCGGTGTGGTGGCTCCACAACACCTTGCAGAACTTGATGATCTTGCTGCGGGTACCTCTGTTGGCAGTTTCGAGAATCCTGACGGGTTTCTCCTCATACGTCATATCACTATCCAGCTGTATGGCCTCTAGGGGCACTGTATCTCTCAACGGAACATCGGCCATCACAGCGTGGCATTTCTTCAACTGGGAAACATGGAAGACATCATGAACTCCGGACAATCCTTCCGGTAGTTCCAATTTATATGCAACTTCGCCTCTACGTTCATGAATTTTGTAGGGGCCAATGAAACGAGGTGCTAATTTTCCTTTCACACCGAATCTCTTGATTCCTCGAAGTGGAGACACCCGAAGATATGCTCGGTCTCCCACTTCGTATGTTACTTCCTTGCGTTTGCTGTCGGCATAACTCTTCTGCCTAGACTGAGCTATCTTGAGTCGGTCACGAATTAGCTTGACCTTCTCTTCAGAATCTCGGATAAGGTCGGGACCAAAAATTTGTCGGTCTCCAACTCCATCCCACATCAATGGTGTTCTGCACGTCCTTCCGTATAGAGCTTCGAAAGGGGCCATCTTCAGACTGGTCTGGTAGCTGTTGTTGTATGAGAACTCGGCATAAGGCAAATTGTCATCCCAACTAGACCCATAGTCTAGTGCGCAAGCTCTCAACATGTCCTCCAGAATCAGATTGACTCTCTCGGTCTGTCCATCTATTTGTGGGTGAAAAGCTGTACTGAACTCCAATCTCGTTCCCAAGGTTTCATGCAGTTGGTGCCAAAATTTGGATGTGAACTGAGTCCCTCTATCTGACACAATGCTCTTCGGTACTCCGTGCAAACATACGATCGTCGTCATATATATCTTGGCCAGCTTGGCACTCGTGTAAGTAGTCTTTACCGGAATGAAGTGAGCTACCTTGGTCAAACGATCGACCACAACCCAAATAGAATCATAGCTAGAACAGTCCGAGGTAATCCTGTGATGAAGTCCATACCAAGCTTTTCCCACTTCCACTCGGGTATCGGTAGAGGTTGGAGCAAACCTGTTGGCTTCTGATGCTTGGCTTTTACTCGCTGACAAACATCGCATATTGCTACGAACTCGGCAATGTCTTTCTTCAATCCTGTCCACCAGAAACTTTCTTTCAGATCCAGATACATCTTGGTGTTGCGGGGGTGTATCGAGTACGGGGAATCATGGGCCTCCTGAAGTATCAACTTCCTGAGTTCGGGATCATTGGGCACATAGATGCCATCCTCAAACCATAAAGTTTCGTGTTCATCCTCACGAAAACCTTTAGCCTTCCCGTCTTCCATTTTCTGCTTAATCTCAGCTATCTCCTTGTCTGATTTATGTGCCTCGCGGATCTTTTCTGTCAAAGTGGACTGAATTTCCAGTGTGGCAACAAATCCTCTTGGAACTATTTCCAATTTGAGCTCTCGGAGGTCATCGACTAACTCCAGGGGTAATCCTCCAGCTGTGAGTGTGTTCACATAACTCTTGTGGCTCAACGCATCGGCTACAACATTTGCCTTGCCTGGGTGATAATGCAGTCTCATGTCATAGTCCTTGATCAACTCTAGCCATCGCCTCTGTCTGAGGTTCAACTCCTTCTCCGTGAAGATATATTTCAGGCTCTTGTGATCAATGTAAACATCACAACTATTTCCGATCAGGAAATGTCTCCAGGTCTTGAGAGCGTGCACTACGGCTGCTAGTTCCAAGTCATGTGTGGCATAATTCAACTCATGAGGTCTGAGCTGTCTGGATGCATAGGCTACAACTTTGCCTTCTTGCATGAGCATTCCTCCGAGTCCTTGACGAGAAGCGTCACAGTAAACCTGGAAATCCTTCCGAATGTTCGGCAATATCAGCATTGGGGCTGTAACAAGACGTTTCTTCAGCTCTTGAAAACTGGTTTCACATTCCTCAGTCCAAACATACTTGGATTCCTTCTTCAACAACTCTGTCATGGGCTTGGCAATCTTTGAGAAATTCTCAATGAACCTCCGGTAATATCCAGCAAGTCCGAGGAAACTGCGGATCTCCTTGACTGTAGTGGGTGCTACCCATTCGGTGACTGCTGCGACCTTGGCAGGGTCCACTGCTATTCCTTCTCCTGAGATGACGTGTCCGAGGAATCCGACTTCCTTTAACCAAAACTCACATTTGCTGAACTTTGCATATAGCTTATGCTCTCGAAGTTTCTCCAAAACTAGACGCAGATGTTCCTTGTGTTCCTCTTCGTTCTTGGAGAATATCAGTATGTCATCGATGAACACCACGACAAACTTGTCCAAGTATTCCATAAATACCTTGCTCATCAGATTCATAAAATATGCCGGAGCATTAGTCAGTCCAAATGACATGACCGTGTACTCATACAAGCCGTACCGAGTGGTGAAGGATGTCTTGGGTATATCCTGTTCACGAATCTTCAACTGATGATACCCGGATCAAAGATCGATCTTTGAGAATACGCGAGCTCCAACTAACTGATCAAACAAATCATTGATCATCGGCAAGGGGTACTTGTTCTTGATGGTCACATCGTTCAATGCACAATAATCGACAACCATTCTCAAGGACTTGTCCTTCTTTTCAACCAAGAGCACCGGGGCTCCCCAAGGTGAAGAACTTGGGCAAATATACCCTTTGTCCAACAACTCCTTAATTTTCTTCTTGATTTCTACCAAGTCATTTGTGGGCATCCGATAGGGTCTCTTGGATATCGGGGCTGTTCCGGGTAATAGCTCAATCAAGAACTCAACCTCTCTATCGGGTGGCATCCCGGCAATTCTTCCGGAAATACATCTAGGTACTCCTGTACAATCGGTACTTCCTCCTGGACTACTCCCATGAGAGAATTTACTCGCTTACTCCGTGTCGGGCGCTGAGACACGTACTTAATCCGCTTCTGCTCGGGGGTGGTGAGCAAAATAGACTTAAGGGCACAATCAATATTCCCTTCATACTTGGCCAACCAATCCATGCCTAGGATTACATCTAATCCCTGGGACTCTAATACGATGAGGTCGGTGGGAAAATTATGGTTCCTGATGTTGAGACTCAAAGCATGTCATCCTATCCCGGCTGTCATCATGCCTCCTGGGGAACTGACCTTAATAGGCTGGCTGAGGGTTCTAGTTGGTAAACTATACTTTTCCACAACTACCCTTGATATGAATGAATGTGTTGCACCAGAATCAAAAAGTACCAATACTGGACGTGAATTTAGCAAAAACTTACCAACCACAGTATCGGGGTGATCATAGACCTCTTCAACATCAATGTGGTTCACCTGAGCTCGAGGAAAAGGATTGGGCTTCTTTGCTGCAGAGTTGCCGTTACCGTTTCCATTTCCCTGCTTGTTCTGGGGACATTCAGTGGCATAGTGTCCCGTCTTCTGACACTTGAAGCAGGTGATGTGATTCAGATCCTTCTGAGCTGGAGTTGAATGCTGCTGAGTGCCAGTACCGCCATTCTTGAAGTTGCTGTTGTTGCGGTGGTTCCCATTTCCTCCATGGTTGTGGCCTCCATGGTTGTGCACTGGGTGGTTATGCTGGACGTGTCCTCCAAACTTACCAGATCCAGTCCTGGTGTTCCCTGAATAGGGGGTGTAGCGAGGCTTCTGCTGAGTGCCGGAGTTGAACTTTCCAACCCCATACTTTCGCTTGCGGTTCTCCATCTGCTGGTGTTTCCCCTCCAAGATGAGGGCCTTATCAACCAGCTCCTGGTAGTTGTTGAAGGTGGCTACAATCAACTGAATGCTCAGCTCATCATTGAGTCCTTCCAAGAACTTTTCCTGCTTGGCCGCATCATCGGCCACATCTCCAGGTGCATAACGGGCGAGCATGCTGAATTCATCGACGTACTGGGCCACAGAGCGATTCCCCTGGCGTAAGTTGCGAAACTCACGCTTCTTCAGACTCATTGCACCAGCTGAGACATGTGCGGTGCGGAAGGCTTGCTTGAATTGCTCCCAAGTGACTCCAGCAATGGGGTAAGTGGTGGTGTAGTTCTCCCACCAAGCAGCTGCAGGGCCTTCAAGTTGATGCGCAGCAATGCGCACCTTCTCAGCTTCAGTACAACCAGCAGTGATAAGTTCACGCTCCATGTTGCGAAGCCAATCATCTGCCACAATGGGCTCAATGCTGCTGGAGAAAGTTGGAGGGTTCAACCTCAGGAAACGGGTGAGATTGTCGGCCTGGGGTGGATGATGGTTGTTGTTATTGTTCTGATTCTGGATGATCAGCTGCATCAGGGTGTTTTGTTGCTGGATCAACTGGGTGAGTTCCGGCGGAAAGTTGGACTCAGGGGCGCGTCTCGGAGGCATCTGATGTTTGTAGAGGGGTGAGATTAGCATAGAACAATGGTCTGAGAGTAATTACACTACCCATATGAATGCAACAAACAAGTATCACCCCACACATTTTATTCAATACCATCACAAAGGTTCACACGAGGATACAAAATTCGATAATCCTAAACATCGGCCTAAAACGTATAACGATAAAATAAATTTGGTGGTCTAGTCTAAGTGTCCTCCTCAGAAAAGCATGGTGGTGGGTCCTTCGGTGGAGCTTTCTTCATAGTCCTCGTCGTTGCTGATCAAGGGGGCTACGTCTCCTTCGGGATGAAGGTTCTCGCCCATGTCCAGTTCCTCCTCCAGGTATGCAACTCGAGTCTTCAGCTTCTCGATCCGCTCCAGAAAGTCCTTCACCTCCAGCTCGTGCTCATAGTGGGCTTCCCGGGCTGCTTCTTCGAGTTCAAGCTCGCGGACTGACAGTTGCTTGATCTTCCTGGCGTCCTTGATCACACGATGCTCCAGAGTCCCGCTGTGCTTCTTCAAGGTCTGGGCATAAGACAAGAGGGCGTCCTTGCTCTTGCTTGAGATGATTTCTCCGTCTTCGTTTCTCTGGGATACGGTGAATAGGTCTGGAGAAATAGGGCAGCCCTTGTACTCTTCCTTGATACGTCCGAGTGCACAATGGATCGCCATGTCCCTTCTGAGAATCCAGTTGGGTGCGATGAACTTGAAATCCACCGGCTCAGTGCGCGGCTGGAATGTCCTTCCGGGAACGTGCACCTCGATCCTGTAGCGTGAATCCTCCAGGTAAGACGAAATTGGCTTCCCTGTGATAGTCGGCAAAGCAATCCTCAAGTCCTTGGTGATCTGCACCAGCTCCTTTCCGAAAGGCATAGTGGCGTCGGGCTGGCAAAACTCCGTGAACTTAACAGGGACGAAGGTGGCCATCTAAAACATAGGAAAATCGGAGAGAAGTCAGAAATGATCCGAAGAGGAAATAGAAGATTAGAGACATGAGAATATAGTTTTCTTCCTAAGGCTTTTCCATTCCTAGAGGTTACATCCTAAGGTCAGCTTGTGCTCTGAATACCATTTCTGTAGCGACCCGACTCAAGACGAGTCAAGCCTCTGGTGTTTCCGTACCATCCCAAGATCATGCTGGTACACACACAGTACATAATGTATATATTCAAGAGTTCAATCACACAGCTTTATTAATCGAAATCTCATAAAGACTACTTTATTACAATAAAGGATTACAATAAAGTGGCTGAAGGCCATCTCATGAGATATCTAAAGAAGACTAGCGGAAGCATCAGGTAGACGAGTCCATCCGACTCCAAGGGCATGTCGCTGAGCGTAGATCATAGCCTCACTCCTGGTCGGAAAAGTACTCTGCAACATGATACGTTGCAGCCGTGTAGATCAGCATATTGAATATGCCGGCAAGTCATCAAAGAGAGGAGCAAAATAATAATCAACTATCTCTACATGCATATTTGGCCGGTGGGGCTAAGTTTTGCATAAAGCCAGTTTTATCCTACAACAAGAGGGGTTGGAAGCAAAATATTACTACATTGTTTGTTGTTAATGAGATGGTTCCGCCAACCAATTCTCGTAACCGAAATAGTTGTTAACACCCACAGCATTATTAAGTTGTGTCGAGAGTTCAGGGGAAATTCAATGCCATCGGCTCAAGTTGTCCATGACCGCGGACACGGCAAATCGATTAGGTTGGGCATTCTGCAGAGTTTTGCACATGTTCCCCACAAGATTTGATCGCCTCCGTGTTTGTCCTCGCACTTCAGGGTGTTTGAAGACCGGATGATCAAAACATGGTCTTTCAATGGGTCCCTCTGAATCCCTGTCGGTGCCCATCCATTCCTACCGTTCTTCTACATCTGCTAGCACCGCCTGTCCAGAGTCGCCGCGTTGTCCAACCAAGCCAGAGCCCATAATGACTTGTGGTTGTGCAGGTAAGCCTTGAATCTTGAAGTCTCCGTCCGCCTCTTCGAGCCTGGGTGAAGCTTTCCGCAGGATGTCATGGCCTCTCTAGCATCCCGGGCATCCACTGGGTTCTCTAGGGAGCCGATCAACCGTCCTTCACCCAGAGTTGCATTGCGTCCGAGGTCTTGAAAATTTTGTCTTAACCGGTCTTGATTATTTAATCAACCTCGCATCACTCGTGTTATGCACTCAACCGAAAACCCGTCTACTCAAGCATAGCAAATATAAAATTGTCGTCCCGGGGCCAAGTATCGGGGTTGTGGTGTGCCTACCACATGATACTACATCTTACACTAAAATTTCCAAGTACCTAGGCAGCATGCAAAAATTGGGCAAAGAAAGGTGAACTACCATGCATCGAAAACATAGGACAATAACATGATCAAAATGACTTGCCTTGATGATGGTTGTCTTGATCGAGCGCTTCTAAGTAACACGCTTCACACTCCGGATGATCTACCGATACAAACACAAAACACACCATAAGCACTACAATCAAGCCACAAGTGAAAATAACATCACAAGTAAGGACTTCCTAAAGCCTAAGTAAAAGATTTCAGCACGCGTCACTATGGCAGAAACTTGTTTCTGTTAAAAACACCAGTAAAAATACTTTAAAATTTTTGAAACTTCTACCACAGTAAGACATAATCACTAGGAAGCAGTAGCAAAAAGAATCAACTCAAAATCATTTTTAAACTCCTGGAATAGGCAAAACAAGGTTTAAACTAAATCTGATCTAACTTATATTTGAAAATTTCAAACATAGACAACTTATATGTTTTTATAAACTACAGAACAATTGGAGTCTACTGGAACAAGAATCAATATCATTGGACTTCGGGATCAAAAGTTATGGCCAAAACAAAACAGAAACTTTTCTGTTTTTGCAATTAGACAGAAAAAAAGAAGCTAACTAGCTAACTAACATGGGGTATACGTGGCGCGCTGTGATAGGCTGCGGGGGTGTTTGTTGAAATCGTTAGGAGCAAACGGCCGAGGGCTAACAGAAACTACTGGCTAACCGTTTTAAGTGAACAAAAACCAGTGTGGTTTTCTGATCTAAACCGAAGGGGTATCCTAATCTAATCTACACCGTAGAATATGGATCTAAGGGCTAACTAAGAAAAAAAAAAGAAAAACAACAGGAGGAGGGAGCCTCACCGTGGCAGTGGCTGGCAACTCCGGCAGGGGTGGTGGTCGCCGGCGAGGGGAGGGCTCTGGTGGTGGCTGACGAGACGGGGAGGTGGCGGTGGCGGTCCTCCGGCGAGGGGAGGCGTCGGGCGGAGCGAGGGAGCTCGGGGTGGCTGCCCCCCCCCCCCAGGTGCGGCCGAAGTGGGGCTCGGGCTGCTGCCGACGGTGGTGGCGGGACGGGCTCGGGCGGTGGCTCGGCGAGGTGGGCGTGGGAATGGGGTGCGGCCGGGGGCTGGGGCTTTTATAGGCCGGGGAGGGGTGCGGGGAAGGAAGGGGAGAGGGGGTCCGAGAGGATCTCGGTTCCAGGCAGCTCGGGCTCCTCTCGATTTCTCTGTTAGGAAAGAGGAGGGAGACGGCCGCGGGGAACAGGGCGGGGTCGGCCAGTGGGGCCTAGGCGGCAGTGGGTGGGAGGGGGCTGCGGTTGGGAAGGGTGGCCGCAATAAAAGGGATTGGGATCCCGGGCTGTGGGGGTGGCGGCCCACAGCTAAAAAACGCCCAGGCGGTTGCCTTAAAAAAAGACTTGCCTAATTTATATCTTTTCCGAAAGAGAAAATCAAAAGCGAAAAAAAGGAAATAAATCAAAATATTTAATATAGAGTATTATATACCAAAAAAATCAGAAAAATATCCTCTACCCGAATAACATTTTTCCAAAGCAAAAATAAAAACTAAAAAAATGTTTTTTCAGAAATTCCTCAAAATGCTTTATTTTATTTTTGCAAATATTTTTGCAAATAATCTTTGGATTTCTTGGCTCCAATATTTCAGGAATTGCCCGCACTTTGGAGGGTCATTTTCCTCCGCTCTCTCTCTCTTGCGTGCAAGAGAGTATTTGCCCGGGCATTTCTCGTGCGAGGAAAAAGATGGAAATTCAAATCAAAAGACGAAAAAATTCAAGTGCCAAATTTATTTCAATCATTATGCATAGATGCTTAGCTACAATGTAAAACATTCCCAATTAGGAAAATTGGGACGTTACACATAAGCACTCACACTAGCAATCATTCTAGCAATCAAAAATAAAATCACTAACACAAAAAACCACAAAGTTGTGAAATTTTCTTTACATGACCAAAACAGAATCTGTTTTGGTAAAAACCCCAAGAAAAAAATATTTAAAAAAATTGAAACTTAAACTACTCAAAGATATGATCAATAGTAAACAATAGCAAAAAATTTTAAAGCTATTTTTAAACTCCCGATATAAGCAAAACAAGATTTAAACTAATTATGTTCTAATTCAAATTTTGAAATTTCAAACATAGGCAAATAATATGTTTTCGGAAACTACAAGAAAATTGAGATCTAGTGCAAAAAGAGCCAACTTCATTAGACTTCTAGATTAAAAGATATAAGGAAAACAAAAACAGAACTGTTTCTGTTTTGAAAATAGAAAACTGAATAAAAACAAATACCTCCGTGCTACAGGGAAGATAAACCTGGCAGGGTTGAACGGCGGCGAGGAGAGGCTGCTCCGGCGAGGGGGTCGCCGGCGGGGAGGGGGAACGGCGGCGGAGGTCCTGGTGCTGTGGAGATGAGCGTTAGGGGCTCCTGGAGGCGAGGGGGGTGGTGTCCTGGCGATATGGGCATGCTCCTAGTGAGCTTCTGTAGACAGGGAAAGGGGAGATGGTGGCGAGGTGGCTACGAGCAGGGAGGAGGCGAGTTGATGGGGAAAATGGAATGAGGAGGAGGAGGGGGTTCTTATAGGGGGCTCAGGAGGCGCTGGGAAGGAAGGGAGAGGGAGATCAGGAAGGTGGAGGTTCTATGTCTCCATTGCTATGGAAGTTCCTCGGAGAGAGGGAGTACGTGAGGAAGAAGAAGGTCATGTTGGGCCAGATTTGGAAAGGCTTTAATGGGCCAGGGCAAAGTTTCCAATAAATTGCGATTTCTTTCCTATTTTCAAAAACCGGAAAGTAAAAGATTAAAAAGGAAACCAAATAAATTCGGAATAAATAGTTTTTATATACTAAAATTATCAGAAAAATAAAATCTGAATGATGGGCATTATTCCACGGCCAAAATCAAAACTAAAAAAAAATGTTTTTTCAGAAAATCCCTCAAAGCTTTATTTCTTTTTTGCAATTATTTTCTCAATAGAAATTTTGGTTTTCTTGGCTCAAAATATTTCAAAAATGCCCCTAGTTTTGGAGGGTCATATTCCTCCTCTCTTTTCTGTTTGACAGAATATATTTCCCGGCATTTCTTGAGTGGAGAAAAGAAAAATAGAATTGCAAAACAAAACCGAAATAAATTCAAATGCCAACTCCATTCAAATTCTTTATAGTTGAAGAAGTCATGTCATCTTCTCTCATTGATTTTAAATGGATGAATTTGAATTCACTAGAAAAAGGGGAAAGTCATTTTATTCCCTCACATTCAAAAGTTTTTGAAAAGTTTCAAATTTCACTCAAGTCTCAATCACTCAAACAAACAAAAAATCAATCTAATAATTTTATTAACATTAATTTGGGATGTTACAAACCTACCACACTTAAAAAGAATCTCGTCCTCGAGATTCGAAGAGGTTAGAAAGAAAGGTTAGGGTTTGGGGGTCCTCTAACAAATCCAATCTCCTGCAAAGTGGGATGCTACCACACTTAAAATGAGAGTTACTGGTCCCTTAAAATTTTAGAAATCCTCTGGGGTCTTGGCATCTGACTCCTCACATTCTTCATACTAACTCCTTTGGTGATGCATCTTTCGTTACATTCATAACGTTTCCATCAAAATCGAGGGTTCTTATGTTGATATAAGTTTCTTCCACCACTGAGTATCCTTAACTGATAGTCTCGCGATCGATTCTAAATAAAGTATCGATAATTCTCATGGTGGTATACCATTTGTGGTTATCCTGCAGAGAGAGAGGTCTTGTCTTCATCCTCACCATAAAATTTCCTACGCGTGACAACAAGTGTCATGTACATGGGCTTTCATTATACCATTCTAAGGCTTAAACAAAAGCTTCAAAGAACGTCGTCTCTCTCTATGGGTAAGTCTCTCAGATTTACCATTCCGAATAGCAAGAGAATGATAAGAGTAAGTCGTCATGGTGGCCAAGCCATGTCGCACTGAAATCATTACCTTGTATAAGTCTTAGTGAATCTCGTATTCTTACACTTGGGCATCCTCACAAGCATTGCAGAATTTCTCTTGTCCACGAACAAAGTTCGGATAATCCATTGGTTCTGCAAGCTGAACAAAACATCTATCGTATTCTTCACCACTCTTGGGTTTTTCGTATGCATGCTCCTAAGAAAACGTTTGTTGATCCATCATAGTTTCTTGCAAGTTTCTTTCTTCATAAAGGTAGTGCTGGATCCGTACTAGTCCCGGGGTTTGTGGGTTGCAGGCCCACTTCAACTCATACTTGGAATTACTCTGCCTTTAAATCCTATAGTGTTTCATTCCATCATACTCTTGGGGAAACCATCATATAATAAAAATCCTCAGACTTAGTTTCGGTACACACTCCACTCTGTGGGATACTCGGTGTTTCATTCCATTGGTGTGTTTACCATGAAAAGGTATTAGTTCATCCCTAAATCATATTCATTTCATATTCAATCCTTTATTACATCCTTAATTTCTTCTCAAAAACTCCAAATTCAAAAGTACTTTATTACAAATGCTGCCATCCACGTTGTTCGGCATGGTCAAGCATTTCTGCCAACTTTATTCATTTGTTTTCCTTGGAGATACTTTAGTTCCACTGGAACTTTCCAATGTGTTCCTTGAAATCATCCATCTTTTGCTTTCTCATGGTGGCCATGAGCTTCATTTCCATCATCTCTGCATGCACATCACTCAGGTATTCTGGGTATGACGGAGTCATGCTTCAAGTATTTCTCCAATCTGACGTATGGCTTCCATGGCAGCTTCAGAACAGCATCAAAGAAGGTTGCTCGTGGTACACGTGAAATGAAAAGGTATTGCCCCATAGTCTTTGGACAAACTCCTTTCACATGGTGGAGGTGTAATTCCACCTACCAAAGTTCGACTCCACTTTCCATGAACGGGTAGCCTTTGTAGACTGGATCTCCTTCAAGATGAATGTGTTTCATCATGTCCTTTAGGATTTTTGGGTAATCATGATCACTAGTCAGGGTCATGATCGTTTCTTGGCCCTTAATGAATGATTCGTAGAGGGTTGTCATCTGCAGGTGTCAGAAAATAGGTACTCAGAGGAATGTATGTGTCTCCTTGGTAAGCATGGTACATTCCTACTCATTGGATCTTGTGGGTTTACCGAGTACTACCACACTTAAAATGAATTATACTCATGCCTGCATAGACCATATTCTCTCATATCCTCATAAATGTTCAGAGATCTTTGCTCGTAGAGAAAACAACGCATACTTAGGAGATCATGACACAACAATTTTATTGATTCATGAATTATTCCAATCTCAGAGGCTTCTATTCAACTCCATATTCTCATGAAAACAAGAGTGCTTCAGGTTACACTTATTGCCACTGTCAAAACTTAACTACTCCATTTTATCTTTTTTCCCAGGTGGACAATCACTAGCATAATGTCTTGCTTCCTTGCAACGAATGCAAATGAGTTCGGACAAGTCTCGAGGCTTCTTAGTGTTTGCTTTTGCTCCTTGGGTTTCCGGCTTCCTTCCTGGGCACATGTTTTTGTGGTGGCCAAATTCCATACACTTGAAACATCTGATATGACTCGGGTCTTTATCTGCAGAGATTTGGCTCTTCCGAGGGTACTTTCTCTTCTTTCCGGACTGCTGCGTTGTGGCAAGTTCTTCCATATCAAGTGGATCAAACTCCACTTTTTCGGTCGAGAAGTTTCCTAGATACTCTTGGCTTTTCTTCATGCACTCATGTGAATAATGTCCTTCTTCTCCACATGAGTAGCCTGCATTGGAGAAAAATCTGGTCAGACCTTGTTCATCAGGGTCTTCTATATTTTCCGTTGTCACGGGTTCTTCTAGAATTTTCTTCTTGAGAGTTTCCTCCATTGCTTCTTTCTGCTTCTTGACAACTTGTTGTACCTTGGGGTAAATGTGACACTGGGCTGGGTATTGGGTGGTTCCTTCACACAAGAAACAAGTCACCTGACTAGTTGGGCATTCCTCTGATGAGTGCTTTTCTTCACAATGAGGGCATCCATCATTGTGTTCTTCCTGGGTGTGTCCTTTTTCTCCATAGATCTTGCATGCACAAGGCTTCTTCATCGGATTATCATGGCTTTTTTGAATGAGACGGGATCTTAATAGAGTCTTCTTGAATTCGTCACAGGTTTCTACTCCACTAAATCGTTGTATGGCATGATGCATTTTCCACCATATAGCAGCACCTTGGGTAAAGTACTGAACATCGTGTGCCACTTCATACTTCCTTGAAATCAAATTGCTCCCGAAGTGGTTCTCCATGTTCTGAATCCATATTTCAACTTCCAGCTGGGTCATTGGTCCAGAGATTACAAGTCCAGCTTCATAAGCCAACTATTGGGTCCAACGTTTTTGGGATGAGATGGGTAAGAGAGAGAGGGGTAGAGGGAGATACACACAATACAAACAATATTTTTGAGAATAGGTTTTATTTGTGGCTGTTGGAAAACGCACACCAATGACAGCTCACAAATCATCGTATCTAACGTGGGTATATAACAGGGATTTGGACTTCTAATGGTTATATAAATATTCGAACGCTTCAGGGTCTTCGAATTCTTCGGGTGTTGAGAGTCTTCAATTGGTGCAGCTTCAATTCTTCAAATGCCTGATCAAATCCTCTTTACTTTGAAGTGGGACTCAGTTGATCCTTCATGTGGTCAAAGAGGTAAGGGTATTGTCTAACTATTTGAGGTGAGAGGGAACATTCGATGAAATCAGAGGAGATGAGAAGTAAAAGGTGTTGTTGAGAATAAATTTTTTGAGAGATCCTTTCCTAAGAAATTTCCAGTTTCTAGGGTCACGTCCTACAGTCAACATGTGATGTGATACCATTTCTGTAGCGACCCGACTCAAAACGAGTCAAGCCTCTGTGTATTTGTGCCGTCCCTGGATTAGTATGCTGGTAGGCAGAGTACATCAATGTATATATCAAAGTGCAATCACATGGAAATAGCGTAAAACTGTTATATACCTTAAATATCTCAGCGGAAGCAGTCAAGGGAGTGGAGTCCCAATAAACACCAACGGCAAGTTGAGTGTAGACCGTAACCCTGAATTGTACTCTTACTCGTCGAAGAAAAATATCTGCAACATAAGACGTTGCAGCCGTGTAGATCAGCATATTGAATATGCCGGCAAGTCACAAAAGAGAGGGGTAAAAATATCATCTATACTATATGCATATATGGCAGGTGGGCATGTAAGTTTTAGTGGAAAGCAAAGTTTTCTCCTACAATAAGAGAGTGGCTAAAAGCAAGATATTACTACGTTGTTGGTTGTTAAGTTCTCATACCCAAGTTATCAATATTACCCACATCAAGTTTATATAATGGTGTTAAGAATTCCTGATAATTTAATTTCCTTCAGCTCAAGTTGTCCATGACCGTGGACAGGCTAATCGATTAGGTTTGAGTACTCTGCAGAGTTTTGCACACGTTCCCCACAAGATTTGATCGCCTCTGTGTATGTCCTCGCACTTCAGGGTGTTTGAAGACCGGATGATCAAAACATGGTCTTTCAATGGGTCCCTCTGATCCCTTGTCGGTGCCCATCCAATCGTACCATTCTTCTACATCTGCTAGCACCGCCTGTCCAGAGTCGCCACGTTGTCCAACCAAGCTAGAGCCCATAATGACTTGTTGCTGTGCAGGTAAGCCTTGGGTCTTGAAAATATCCGTCCATCTCTTTGAGCCTGGGTGAAGCTTTCTGCAAGATGTCATGGCGCTTCCCCATGCATCCCGGGTCGTCCACTGGTTTCTCCAGGGAGCCCATCTAAACCGTCCTTCACCCAAAGGTATATTTCGTTTTGAGGTCTTGCAAGTCCTGGAGTCTTCGGGTCTTGATTATTAAGTTCTCACAACACTCATGGTAAACACTCAACCAAAACCCTGTCTACTAAAAGCATAGAAGAATAAAGTTCATCGTCCCGGGCCAAGTAACAAGGGTGTTGGGTGCCTACCACATGATACTACATCAAGATCCAAATTTCCAAGTACCTATTTTGTATGCAATTGGGTGAAGATAGGTAGAACTACCATGCATAAAAACATAGCTAGTACATGATCAAATGACTTGCATGGTGAGGTTGACGAAGAAGAATTATCGTTCTCTAGAAATAACTTGATAGAATTATTCGTCACTCTCCGATGAAATCTATATAAGCAAACATAGTATTCACATAAGCACTCACACTAGCAATCATTCTAGCAATCAAAAATAAAATCACTAACACAAGAAAACCATAGCACAAAGTGGTGAAATTTTCTTTACATAACCAAAACAGAATCTGTTTTGGTAAAAACCCCAAGAAAACAATATTTCAAAAATTGACACTTAAACTACTCAAAGATATGATCAATAGGAAAGAGTAGCAAAATTTTAAAAGCTATTTTTAAACTCCCGGTATAGGCATGTCACACCCTATTTTTCATCACAAGTATTTTATGTTGCAAAAATCAGAGCTTGTTAAAACTTTTTTAAATAATGTTGTGAGTGCAATGTCAGCCCTTGTATGAGTGAATGCTTTCTTGATTGATGACTCAAACCCATGAAAAACTTATTATTTTGCTCTCTTCAAAAACCCTTTTCCTTTATATAAAGATCACCTTCATCATGTTGGGATACACTACTTGCTCATGAAGCCAAGTGGCACTTCCAACCAAAGTTGGTCATCTGATCAAGATATTATTTTCATTCATTAAAAACATTAATTGGTGATTTAAAATATTATTTTCCTATTTTATATTTATGTATGTTTCTAAGGCCAGGAATGATATTCCCACAAGGAAAATTGCTTTCCTGCCTTAGAAAAATCTGAGTAAATTCATGGAAGCTCAGAAGGACATATATTTTCCATATATAAGATTTTCAACCCTATTTTATATTAATATTATTTGAGTAAACCCCTGGAAACCAATTCTGTCTGTTTTAGCTTTTTGAGATGTTTCCAAAGGAAATGATCTCAATAAATTCCCATTAAATTAAAAGAGCCCTCCCAAGACATATTAGGTGCTCACATAAAATCTCACCTTGATCCAAGGTGGGGAAGTGCACCTAACGAGCCCAAAACACTCTCTGTCCAGAGAAGAGTTGGAACAACTCTACATGGCAAAGTTTCTCCAATGGAGCTGAAACTTTGCAGAGGTCTTTGACACCCCAAATGAGGACTCCACACCAAAAATGGGATTTGTGAGACTCTGTTTGGCCACACTTCCTTTGTAAAGGACAGTACTGGTCATTTTGAAGCATTTTCAAGTTTACAAAGCTAAACTTGTTCAATGGAGCTCAAATTTGGTGAAACCCCATGTTTTTACCGCAAGACCAAACCTGTTAAGTTTCAGTTCCAGTGGTGGAGTGGAAGCACCCCAAATCACTTTCGAACACCTACTGACAGGAAGGTAAAAACCTTCCTAGACACTGTTTTACCCAATGTCAAAGCCCCAAACTTGGTGAGTTAGAGCCCCAGAACACCCTGAGCACCCAGTCAACCAGTCCCTCCCTAACTCCAAGCACTAGTGACAAGATCTTCAATTTGAGCCGCAGGCTAGTACTAGCAACACTAGTGTTCCTTGCCTCCTTTGACCAGCTCGTGCTCCCACTAGCACACAACGGCTAGGCCCGCTCCCAGCAACACTCAGGACATGGAGGACATGTCCAAAGTGCCCCAGAGCTCGCCAGCATGCCGTGGCATGCCAAAACCGCGCTTTGGATGCGCTACAGAGAACCTCCAGCAAGGGGACGTCGCCCCGGCCAGTTCCAACCCCCCCCAGTAATGTCCAAACACTTCCCCGACACCCATTCTGTGCAAAGCTACCATCAAGGGCCCCCCTCTCCTCGCGCAAGAGCTCAGGCGACGCGTGCCCGCGCGCGCCCGACGTGGACGAGCATGCACGGTCGCTGCGGCTCGACCCCACTCGCTTTCCATGTGCGGCCGATGCACCAGGAGGTCCTAAACCACGTTCCGAACCCGTGGTTTCGCGGCCAGCACCTCACTGTGCTCGCACGCGCGCCACATCGAGTCACCGGCGCGCCCGAGTCGGCTCACCGCCGCTGGACTTTAAATAGGTCCCCTCGGCACCCCAGCACCTCCCACGCAGCTTCAGCACAACCACTAGAGTCCCCTAGCCGCCCAATCAAGCTCGCAGAGCCCCGGTGCTCGAGGTCGACCGAGGCCCCTCCGCCTCGGAGCTCCAGTCGATCTGCTGCTACACGTCGGCTCCTGCGCCACCCAACCTCCCATTGCACTCCCCTTGACGCCAGGATCATATCCCCCAACTCCCCCGAGCGAATCCATGCCCCTAGCCACTAGCTCGACGCCAACCCGAAACCTTTCCGCCACGATCATCTCATTGCCGGCGACCTAGACCACCTCCGGTGACGAACCGACCACGAGCAGGTAGGCGGAGGAACGAGGGACCCATTCCTGCTCCTAGATTGGCCTGAGGACAACGGTAGCCTCGCCAGCGTCCGTCTCCACCTCTCTGGCTGGAGGTAGGAGAAGGATCCGACAGGTGGAGCCCACCTGTCGGTGTCCTTGGGTTTGAACCTGGCCCGCGCGCGCCTGGTGGCCGGTCTGCTGGCTCGGCCGACTGGGTCTTCCCCCCTGGCCTTTTTCTTTTATTTTTAACCTGCAGCTTAAATGATTTTTATAAAAATATTTAGCCAGTGGAAAAAATATGATTCTTTCACCAACAATTTTCTAAAAATGTGTAGTAACTGATTTTGTAGAGTTTGACATTTATCAAAAACAGAACCTGTTTTGGTATAATAAAATGATATTAAAAGCATTTGTTTGCTCCTGTTTGCTTTTAAATAAATATCCTTAGCTAATAAAAAACAAAGGAAACATTTTCCAAAATAATAAACTGAATTTATTCAAGCTTTGCAACATTTTTAAAAGCACCTTGTGATCTGTTTTGGTGTGAGCTATTATTTATTTATTCCTTTCTCGACGGTAGAGTTACCGAGTGACGGAGGATCCGGAGCGGAAGACCTCGAAGACCCCGGATACCTAGCTGACCAAGGCAAGCAGCCCTTTTACCATGACCTGAGCACAAACATTGTTGCATGCTAGTATAGTTGGTATTTTTCCCGTTGCATGTGATCACGATGCCGGTTCATCATTGTGGTGATGGCACCGGAGGCTTCTTCGAAGCACTTGCATGATAGTAATGTTATTCATATGGCTCCTCGGAGCACAAGCATGATGAGCTTGACCCTACCATCTATTAGGATCATGCTACTGTCATGCTGACTAGTAGAGTAAGATCATTGCACTGAGCTTGACCCTGCCCCTTGAGGGTCATGTTATACCATGTTGACAAGTAAAGATAGAGCATATTATCACAAACATGATGAGGAGTTAAATAAAGAGTTTATAAAAACCCCGTCGGGTGCCACTAATGCCCGAGGGTGATGATGAGTTGGTGATCACTTTTGGTGAAGTGATGCACCGGTGTTTTTGTGTGAGTATGGTTTCGGAAATGGGATTAGATTTATGATGTGTCGACCGTCCCAAAGTTACCAGTACGACCACAATACCCCTTTATGGGACGGGGCTTTGTTGATTACTCTGGTCGGTACTAGGAAAGAGCCACATTACTAGTGGAGGGAGTGATCGGTGTCACTCTTGTGATGGGGTCGTGCCAAGTAGGACGACTATGCCATTATTATGAGTTCCAGACACACCGTTGGTCCCCGCATGGTTGATACTATCCAGAGTCTGTGCTCGTAAGACGTACAACATGTGGGCTGGGTACCAATCGAGTGGACCTCTTTGTCTAGTATCGTCAGGGGAAGATGATGATCGGGTACTTACCTCGGGTATATGTGATATACGGCGAGTCGTGGATGACACGGAAGTTTCCCGTTTCTCGTGGGTCCAGCGTACTACCTCTGCAGAGTGTCAAACTATTCGAATAGCCGTGTCCACTGTCAAGGACAGTTGGGTGGTGCTGCTTTAACTACGTCCAGTGCTTCCGCATAAACCAAGTGTGTGTGTGTGTGAGTTCGGTGAATGGTGTTAATAACCGGAGTTACTTGAGGAATTGATATGACCAAGTTCGGTGACTTGGCATATAGGGTAAACCCAGATGGTTTAGCCCTCAGCTGATACATTGAGGTTATGAAAAGTCCGATGACTTGGCATATAGGGTGAACCCGGTGTGTTCAACCCTTAGCAGATATGATGATACCTGTAACCTGTTCTTCAAGAGTAATTCTTTAGCTTGATGCATATACATGATCTAGATGCATGATATCGTTACCCTTCACTTTCATTGTTCATATCATGGGCTGTTTGCGAGTACATTCAAAGTACTCATTGGCTTGCCACTAGTTATATTATTGACCATACATGGAAGGACCGGAGTTTGGCGACGAGTACGCCGTCGGAGACGAACCTGCGATCTAGGATGCTTCCAAGTCAGAATGCGTGTCGGTGTAGGATTGATGGCATGGGCACCGCATAGCCCTTACGAATTTTCGCTACTCGATGTATCTGTTTAATTTGGCTTTAGGCCTCGCTCTTGAACCCGACCTTTCGGTCGTTTAACGTAATAATTTTGGTACTTGGATGTAGGACTCTATTATTCAGTATCTGTGTTCAGTGAACATTGATCCTTGGGGTCACTTGGCACGGCGAACTCGACTTGCTAGTCGGGGTCCTGGCGCTGTGGAGAGGAGCGTTAGGGGCTCCTGGAGGCGAGTGGGTGGTGTCCTGGCGACGTGGGCGTGCTCCTGGTGAGCTTCTGTAGACAGGGAAAGGGGAGATGGTGGCGAGGTGGCTACGGGCAGGGAGGATCCGAGTTGATGGGGAAAATGGAACGAGGAGGACGAGGGGGTTCTTATAGGGGGCTCGGGAGGCGCCGGGAAGGAAGGGAGAGGGAGATCAGGAAGGTGGAGGTTCTGTGTCTCCATTGCTATGGAAGTTCCTCGGATAGAGGGAGTACGTGAGGAAGAAGAAGGTCCTGTTGGCCCAGATTTGGAAAGGCTTTAATGGGCCAGGGCAAAGTTTCCAATAAATTGTGATTTCTTTCCTATTTTCAAAAACCGGAAAGTAAACGATTAAAAAGGAAACCAAATAAATTTGGAATAAATAGTTTTTATATACTAAAATTATCAGAAAAATAAAATCTAAATGATGGGTATTATTCCACGGCCAAAATAAAAATATAAAAAATATTTTTTGAAAAAATCCCTAAAAGCTTTATTTCTTTTTTGCAATTATTTTCTCAATAGAAATTTTGGTTTCTTGGCTCAAAATATTTCAAAAATGCCCCTAGTTTTGGAGGGTCATATTCCTCCTCTCTTTCCTGTTTGACAGAATATATTTCCCGGCATTTCTTGAGTGGAGAAAAGAAAAATAGAATTGCAAATCAAAACCGAAAGAAATTCAAATGCCAGCTCCATTCAAATTCTTTATAGTTGAAGAAGTCATGTCATCTTCTCTCATTGATTTTAAATGGATGAATTTGAATTCACAGGAAAAAGGGGAAAGTCATTTTATTCCTCTCATTCAAAAGTTTTTGAAAAGTTTCAAATTTCACTCAAGTTTCAATCACTCAAACAAACAAACAATCAATCTAATAATTTTATTAACATTCCAAAATTTGGGATGTTACAATTCATCTCCAATAAATGTGAACAGTATACTACACTCACTGCCTCTTTTGTTCGTAGATTCAAATTTTCAGTTGGTCGTGACACAACCATACTATTTGATCTTTATGACAAATTGTATACTATGGATTTAGAGGATTTCAATAGAATATGCAAGATACCTGATTGGGGTAGTCCCAATGACCCTCCTAAGTCTTCGGTTAGAGATTTTATTTCTAGTATAACTGTTGGAGAAACTAGAGATATTACGCAGGCTACCATGGGGAGCATTCATTTTCCTGCCTTACATTATTTTGCCCTCTTCATAGGTAAATGCATTAATGGCAAGCATGACCATTGTCACCTCTGCGCACCTGACCTTAGTATTCTTAAGAGCGCAGTAACGGGTGACAGATGTTTCAACATGGGAGCTATAATTGCTAGGAGGCTAAATAATAATGCTAATGAAGGGGATTTCTTTGGTGGCATTTATGCCACTTGGATAGCAAATTCTCTTGGAATACTCATCCGCACAGGAGATCCCCCGCTCCACACAGCTTTCCTTGATCGCGCCATTGTGATACGTTATGAGTTCCTTGAGAGGTATAATGAATCCCTCCTATACCGGTTATTATTTAACCGACAACGTGTTTTCCATATTACCCTTCCTGCTCCTGCCTTCTTTGACTTTCAGGGAAAATGGAGATATTACATAACCAGAGGAGAGGCAGAGGAGTATGAGAGGGAGGTGAAGGCTGCTGGCCTCCGTGAGGCAGCTATTCAGGCGGCAGCTGTCGCGTCCTAGTACAACCCCCATTATGATTTTGGATATCGCCCGGACCAGCCGTGGAACTAGACCAACTTAGGCCAAAAGGCTAAGCTTGGGGGAGTACGTGTTTCTCACCGACTTTATATTCATGCTCACACATTCACTTTGATAGTCGGTGTTCACACTTTTACATTGTATCATCCATGCCAGTTTACTTCTTTTTCTTGCATTATTCTCGTGTGTTTGTTTAAAAATGAGAAAAAAAAAATAATTGTAAGTTTACTTTCCAGCATGCTTAGTGGTAATTAAAAAGAAAGCCAAAAAGATTTCCCTTTCTTCTTTTGCTTGTTGGGAGCTTTTCTGTGTAAATAGTTTTCTTTTTCTTTGGGTCAAGGTAGAAGACCATGATTAAAATGATTAGTGGCTCTCATATGCATTATTGTTTATCTATCAGAGAGCCCGTACTACCTTGTTTTGTCCTTTGAGTTTGCTTGCAGATTCCAGCTTAGTCCAATGCACGAACACTCTTATTATTATTCACATCATTCGGTCATGCACGTGAAAGGCAATAATGACGATATATGATGAAGTGATTGAGCCTGGGAAAGCTGGTATGAACTCAACCTATTTTGTTTTTGTAAATCCGACTAGCTCATCATTCCTAATTCAACATTGTTATGAGAGAAACATGTTTGCAATGACAACTTAGAGATCATAGTTTCTGATGCCATGCTTAATTAGCTAGGAGCTTATAATGGTTTGTCTTGGATGCCAACATGAATTTCGAAATGATTATGATGTAGTATGATAGGATGGTATCCTCCTTTGACTGATTCAAGTGGCTTGACATGGCACATGTTCACGCATGTAGTTGAAACAAAATCAACATCGCCTCTACGATATTCATGTTTATGGTGATTTATATCCTACTCATGCTTGCACTCAACATTGCTTAATTTCAATGCATATTGATGAGTGTTGTCACTCTCTAGTTGGTCGCTTCCCAGTCTTTTGCTAGCCTTCACTAGTACTAAGTGGGAATACTGCTTGTGCATCCACTTCCATCAACCCAAAGTTGTTCCATATGAGTCCACCATACCTACCTATATGCGGTATCTACCTGCCGTTCCAAGTAAATTTGCATGTGCCACTCTCTAAATCTTCAAATAATAATCTATTTTGTATGCCCGAACCGCTCATGTGATGACAAGGGGCAGTCAGTATCTTCCATGCTAGGCGTGTTATCCTCAATACGTGTTTATTCACTATCACTCATGAGAAAGGGGCCGGTAATCGGAATGCCCAGTTCCATGCTCAAATCAAAACAAAAATATAATTGCAAACAAAACTCCCCCTGGATTGTTGTTGGGATGGACGACACCCGAGGATTGGGCTATTTGTGGGGTGTGATTGATCAGTTGTGGGGAGTCAAAACTTTACTATTCTGTTTGGGAACCACCTATAATATGTGTAGCATGGAAGATGGTGAAAACTCTTGGTCATCACGTTGCCAATGAAAGCATGCCACCCAAAATTATTTATCTCTGTTTTAAAAGCTTGAGCTCTCAAACCTCTCCAAATCAATGCTTCCCTCTGCGAAAGGCCTATCTATTTACATTACTGTTGAGTCATCCTCTTCTTATAAAAGGCGCCAATTAGAGAGCACCTCCGTCATTTTTATGCTTTGCTATTAATTGATATTGAGTATGACTGTGACTGGATCTTCTTTGCCATGAATTACAATGTTCAGTCAGCCCTTGGTCTTTGAAGGTGCTCTACATTTATGTTTTGCGGTCTCAGAAAGGGCTAGCGAGATACCATCTGTTCATATTGTAGCATGATTGTTTTGATTGAAGTGTTGACGTTTGAAACTTATTATTATTGCTCGCTAGTTGATTATGCAATTGATATGAGTACCATGAGACCTAAATGTTATTGCTTATGTGGTTAGCTTATGATCTTGCTGAAAATCCGAATATGAGTTAGACATAATTACAACAACAAGATCAAACAAAGTTCGTACAAGTTTTTCTTTTGTCTCTTTCAATTTGTCAACTGAATTGCTTGAGGACAAGCAAGGCTTTAAGCATGGGGGAGTTGATACGTCTCCATCGTATCTACTTTTCCAAACTGTTTTGCCCTTGTTTTGGACTCTAATTTGCATTATTTGAATGGAACTAACCCGGACTGACGCTATTTTCAGCAGAATTGCCATGGTGTTGTTTTCATGCAGAAATAAAAGTTCTCGGAATGACCTGGAAACTTACGAGGATTTTTTGTGGAATATATAAAAAATACTGGCGCAAGAATTACCCGAAGACACGAAGCCGGGGGCCCACAAGCCCAGGAGGCACCCCCCTAGGGCGCGCTTGGGAGGCTCGTGGGGCCAACCTAGCTCTGCAGCCTCCAACTCCAACTCTATATAGTCTCTCTCGCCCAGAAAAAAACAAGGAGAGAAGAGTTCATCGCGTTTCACGATATGGGGCCGCTCCCATCGTCTGTTCTTCATCGGGAGGGCAGATTTGGAGTCCGTTCTGGGCTCCGGAGAGGGGAAATCTACGCCGTCATCATCCTCAACCATCCACCATCGCCAATTCCATGATGCTCTCCATCATTCGTGAGTAATCTCATCGTAGGCTTGCTGGACGGTGATGGGTTGGATGAAATCTATCATGTAATCAAGTTAGTTTTGATGGGGTTTGATCCCTAGTATCCACTATGTTCTAAGATTGATGTTGCTACTACTTTGCTATGCTTAATGCTTGTCACTAGGGCTCGAGTGCCATGATTTCAGATCGGAACCTATTATGTTTTCATCAATATATGTGTGTTCTTGATCCTATCTTGCAAGTTGTAGTCACCTACTCTGTGTTATGACCCGGCAACCCCGGAGTGACAATAGCCGGAACCACTCCAGGAGATGACCATAGTATGAGGAGTTCATGTATTCACTATGTGCTAATGCTTTGTTCCGGTTCTCTATTAAAAGGAGACCTTAATATCCCTTAGTTTCCATTAGGACCCCGATGCCACGGGAGGGATGGACAAAAGATGTCATGCAAGTTCTTTTCCATAAGCACGTATGACTAAATACGGAAGACATGCCTACATTACATTGACGATCTGGAGCTAGTTGCATATCACCCTATGTTATAACTGTTACATGATGAATGCCATCCGACATAATTATCCATCACCGATCCAATGCCTACGGGTTTTCCTATACTGGTCCTTGCTAAGTTACTTTACTGCTACTGCTGTCACACTTGCTATACAAATTACTCCTGCTACTGTTACCGCCGCTACCGTTACTATCATACTACTTTGCTACTAAAACTTTGCTGCAGATACTAAGCCTTTCAGGTGTGGTTGAATTGACAACTCAACTGCTAATACTCGAGAGTATTCTTTGGCTCCCCTTGTCTCGAATCAATAAATTTGGGTTGAATACTCTACCCTTCAAAACTATTACGATCCCCTATACTTATGGATTATCACACCACCTACTCCTTCTTTATATAAATGTGGATCATCCCAAATGTAATGTCTTAAATCAAAGAATAAAGTTTTCTTTTATTGGTATGTGAAACTAGGTGGTAAATATTTAGAAACGATGTACTTGCCACGGTGTGCATACCAAGGAGTAATACGAGAAGCATTTATAACAACTAATTGCTCATCACGAAAACTACCATCAATAGGAAGTGGATCATCAAGAAAATTTTCTATCCTAGACAAATTATCTCCTACAGGATTCTCAACTCCCTTTCTATCAATAGTATGCAAGTCAAATTCTCGAAGTAAAGGAACCCACCTAATTAGTCTTGTCTTAGCATCTTTATTTTTATAAGGTATTTAATAGCAACATGATCGGTGTGAATAGCACCTTTATAATCATAATATAAGGTCTAAACTTGTCACATGTAAACACATATGCTAAACATTCTTTCTCAGTAATAGCTAATTCTTTGAGCATTGTCTAGAGTTTTACTAGCATAATGAATAGCATTCAATTTCTTATCAAATCTTTGTCCTAGAACAACACCAACAACATAATCACTAGCATCACACATTATTACAAACGGTAAATTCCAATCAGGTGGTTGAACAATAGGTGCATAAATTTATACTTTCTTAAGCATTTCAAAGGCTTCTATACAGTCATCATAAAAATGAATGGAACATATTTTTTGAAGTAGATTTGTTATCTGCTTAGAAATCTTTGCGAAATCTTTAACGAATCTACTATAGAAACCAGTAGGAACAAGAAAACTTTCTATACCTTTAATATCCTTAGGACATGGCATTCTCTTAGTTGCATCATATTTAGCTTTATCTACCTCAATACTTCATTCGAAAATTTTATGCCCAAGTATTATACCTTCATTCACCAAAGTGGCACAACTCCCAATTCAAGACAAGGTTAGTTTCTTCACAACTCAACCAAGGTTTCTTAAGAAATCATCAAATGAAGTCCCATAAATGGAAAATCCTTCCATTAATACCTGAACAATATCTTCACAAAAGTCAGAGAATATAGGAGCCGTACATCTTTGAAAGGTAGCAAAGGGCATTACATCAACGAAAAGGTATACGTCTATAAGCATAAGTTCCAAAAGGACAAGTAAAAATAGTTTTCTCTTGATCTTCTTTCGACATGGTTATTTGAGAACAAATAGAATATCCATCAAGGAAGCCAAAGTGTGTATACTTAAATAATCTTTCTAACATTTGATAAAGGAAAGGCGAGGGGTAATGATCTTTTCTAGTAGCTTTATTTAGTTTTCTAAAATTAATTAGCATCCTATAGCCAATTACGATTCTTTGTGGGATAAGTTCATTTTTATCATTACGAACAACGGTTGTACCTTCTTTCTTAGGAACACAATGAATAGGACTTACCCATCTACTATCAGCTATGGGATAAATTATACCTTCCTCTAGAAGCTTCAAAATTTCAGTCCTTACCACTTTCTTCATTTTAATATTCATATTATGTTAATGGTTAACGATAGGTTTAGCATCTGGTTCCATATTAATCTTGTGCTGACATAGAGTGGGGTTAATGGCCTTAAGATAATCAAGAGTAAATCCAATAGCAGCTCAGTGCTTCTTCGGAGTTTTGAGTAATCTTGTTTCTTCATGCTCTGAAAGGTTAGCACTTATAATAATATAATACATCTCCTTTTCATCAAGATAAGCATATTTTAATGTATTAGGTAGTTCCTTTAATTCAAATACGGGATTGCCCTTAGTTGGGGGAGGAGCTCCTAGAATGTCAACAAGCAAATTATGCTAAATGATAGGTTCTTGTTTAAAGAATATCTCATCTATTTCATTTCTTTTATGCATATGCATATCATTTTCATGATCTAGCAAATATTGTTCTAGCGAATTAGTAGGAGGCATGGAAATAGAAGCAATACCAATAATTTCATCTTTACTAGATAATTTTTTCTCATGTGATTTTCTATGAAACATAGAGAAATTAGACTCATGAGATACATCACCAAAACGTACTCCAACAGTCTCTTTAACACAATCAATCTCAACGTTAACAGTATTTATGAAAGGCCTGTGTCGGACCCCGATCCTAAGCCATAGGAATCCAGCCTGTAACACATTGCATCTCTTTGTGGTCTCACGCACGGTTAACTCCACGGCTGCAGCCTTACCTTAGCCGGGACCGTTTGCGTCTTTTGACTCACGTATGCGATAGGTGTCGCTAGCAATCCAATGTCAAAGAACCCGGATCGACATGTCTAGTCACAAACCAAAGTGGCAGTTCCGCACAAGAACAGGCATACATGACCCAACAAAGCAGGTGTCGGTCATAAGCGAACGTAGACGAGTCGTAGCAAGCTACATGGACTCCATTTTGTCGCGTGACATTTCCCCAAAGAGGACAGACACAAAGCTAAGAAGGACACATGCCGGTCAACCAATGTGTCCGGAGCAGTAGCGGACTACCAAGGCTCGTTGGATCACAAAGGAGCATTTCCTTGTAAGGAGTGCTACTAAAGTTCACGACTAGGTATTCGAACCCCATACATATCAAGTAAGACACACGTACGCATGGCATACCGATATGTATAGATACATCGATGGCATCACAACATAACCATAAACATACAACCTTTATTTAAGAGGCTCGCAAGAGCCACACACGTAATATTACACATTAAGGTCTCTCGACCCATAATAGCAGTCATACAAATACAAGCCAGCGGAAGAGTTATAAACTGTCTGGGTACAGACAGGGCAACTAGAAGGCACATGGCCTGACTATATTACAGAGTCGACGTAGGGCCAGATCGTAGCTGGGACACCAGCTACTCGTCGTCGTTGATGTCTACGAAGAACCCTCCATTAGGTTCATTAGCAATCTCTGCAACATTTATTAAGCAAACATGAGTACGAAGGTACTCACCAAGACTTTTAGGAGAACTAACTACTCATGCAAGGTATCAAAAGGTACTGTGGGGTTTCATGCGGGAAGCCAGCATTTGACTCGTGGCTAGACAACTTGCTTTTTGAAATTAGTTTTGACAACTTGATTTCTCGCACACGAGTCCACTAACACCACAACAATACACTATCGTGGAATCATTCCGTCTCCATGCGGAAATGCCATCCACGACACTCACGCTTATCTTGACAATTTTATGAGTAGCCATTGAAGTTATCTATGAACAACATATGTCTCCAAGTAGTCCATATCCGCGGACGCGGCTATTCGAATAGATCATAACCCTGCAGGGGTGTACTTCGTCACACACGCTCTCGCCACTTATCGCCATGTGCACGTCATGCACCTCGGCAACCTTCAAGCGGAAGCCGAGCGAGGGAGTCGGCCACGACCGTTAACCACACTAGTACCTAGTCCAGGTTTATCGCCTATCTGAGAGTAACCCGTACGAAAGTCCGGCCGAGGTTTCCGCCACGGCCTCAAACGATGTGCGCAGGGTTCCCAAGCCCACCATCCGGGTGCCACTTGGTACACCGTGCCACTGCCTACCGCATCACGGTCCACCTCTCAGGTCAGCACCATGCACGGCCTCCAGCATTACTATAAACACCAGAAACTACTTGCAACTCCTGGACCGAGTACTACGCGATTAATAGGCCGAGCGGGGTCATATTTCAGGGCCCAGCATGTGGTAGTATCTAGTCTTGGATTACATACACGGAACTCAGTTCCTAAGGACGGTTCCAATGAAACAACCCGCCATGTACTCCTACACAGCCTTTCACTGGTACCTTTACCAAATCAAGTTCAACACACAACCTTTGCTCACCGAACACATTTCACATTTCTGTTCATCTCCCAGATGACAGACCATATACAACTCTAAGCATAGCATGCATAGCAGGATAAGGCACATCATAGCTCAAGCAACTACCAGGTATGCTAGGTTGCAAGGTTCGGCTATTTACTGTGACAAGGTTAAGTCATGCAAAGGAAGTGGGTCCAACTATCGTGGCAAAAGCAGTTGAAGCATTTGATCCTAATGCAACAAATAGGTGCAGGAGCAAGAACATGGGATTTATCGGGATGATCAAAAGGGTTGCTTGCCTTGTTGCTCAGAGGAGGAACGATATCCGTCAGACGGATATTCGGTGGAGTCCGGGGGTGCGGAGCCTACCGAATAGAATGGCAACATTCAATAACAATCATATGCACTCAAAATGATGCATGAGCATGGCATGAGAATGCAAGGTGATAAGTTATTATTGTCAACATGTAATAGGTTTAGAGTTGATTTGAACCACATTCGAATAGCAATTCAAACGGGGTATTCTCGGGTACCGGTTTAATTGATTCGACCTGATGCTCAGATCAACTTGATGTTAACATGCATGAAATGTCATGTTATGGTACTGAGCTGTAATTAGGACAATGTGTGATCATTGCATATATAATGAAATTTGAATATTTTTGCAAATTCCATTTATAAAGTGATTAAAAGAATTGAATTATTCCTTATTCCACAATTTAGGGTTCTGTAACTTTTTTAAACATGGTTGAAAATAGCATAATCAGAATCCTTGAATTTTTCTGATACTTTTTCATATATAAATTATTTTCATTGGAGTTACAAATTAATTTCTATGATTTTTACAAATTTTAGCAATTTCCTGAATTAGTTTTATACTAGAAATTCTATTTTTTGCATCAGGCTGACGTTAGCAGGTCAGCCGACCTGTTCAGGTCAAACCTTACAGGGGGGCCCCACTGGTCAGCCTCTATGTGACTAATCCCGCGCTGACCAGCCCCTAATTGGGGTTTGACCAGGCGTGGGGCCCTCTGGCAGCGACTGAGGGGAGGGAAATTACGCCCTAATGGTCGGCCACGTCGACGCCCACCGGAGGGTGGTCGCCGGCGACCAGACCCGCGGCGGAGGGCTCGCCGGAGGCGACCTAGACGGCGCTGCACAGCACCAAAACGCACGCAGTTGGCAGCTACAGCATGCTCGCGAAGTGGCCGATCTGGCAGGACCAACTGGGGAGGCTAGGGTCGCCGGAAGAGGCGTCGGCGACGAGCCGGAGCGGCGGCCGAAGCTCGGGCGTCATCGAGGTGTTTGAATCAGGGGATCTACGCTCGGTTCTTAGCTGCTACGGCATCTACGCGTCGTCCTGGAGCTGCTGGAGCCCTCGGAAGGACGAGCTGGACATCGGAGGGCTACCGGCGACGAGCGGCAGCGGCGGTCCTCGTCGGGCTCCGGTGAAACTAGAGCTAGAGGAGGGGATCGACGGGGAAATCTTAGGGAAAACGACCGCATGCTCACGGGGAGTGCAGAGCAGAGCTTAGACGGCTCGGGGAAGGCCTGGGGGCGACGAATCGACGGGAGAGGTCCGGCGGCCGGAGGTGGAAGACGACGGCGTTGCGGGCATTGCAGGGCTCGAGGAAGCTTCGGCTTCTGCAGAGATGACCAGGGCGACGAGACGGAGCTAATGGCGTGCTCTGGGAGGGAAACCTATGGCCAGGGGCACGGGCAGCTCGAGCTCGAGCTCGGCTCTAATGGCGGCAGCAAGGAGGAGGAGGAGATCCGAGAGGAGGAAGAGAACCGAGGCGGGGAATGGATAGGGGAAGCTCTGGGGAGCTTATCCCCGTCGTCGCCAGCGCGAGGCGGCGGCCAGGCAGGCACGCAGGTGCGTGGCCGCGCCGGAGGGGGCGGCGGCCACCTCCTGCTGCCTACTGGCGCGAGGGAGGGGACGAGCAAGGAGATGGGCCGGGCCAGGCTTAGGCGACAGGTAAGGTTTTTCCATTTTTTCTGTTTTTGTTTTTCTGTTTTGCTAATTATTGTTTTGCTAATTAATTCAGCTCCAAAACAAAAAGTGAAAACTATTTTAGACCTCCTGAAATATTTGTTATAATATCCCCACTCATTTCCAAGATTTTCAACATTTTTGGAAAATTATAGTTTCTAATTTCAATTTTTTTAAATTTGAAACCAGTAGCTTTTGCATTTATTTAAAATGCTTAAAGTGTCAAGAAAATAGTTTTCTCCAATGCTCATTTACTTTCATGATTTATCAGAAAGTTTGAACATTTCTTGAGGCCATTTTGGGTTCATTGATTTTGAATTAGTTTGAAATTTCCTTTAATTGAAATGGTGGCTAGGGTTTTGAGTTTTTTTTTCCTTTGCCACTTTGTTGTTTTTGTTGAAACTTCTTAGATGCAAATGCAAGGAAGACATGAGCACAATGCTATCTTGCTTAAGGGTTAGGGATGTGACAACTCACCCCCACTCAAAAGAATCTCGTCCCGAGATTTAGAAGTCGTCGGGAATAACGCAGGATATTCAAGTCGGAGACGATCCTCTCTTTCCCAAGTTGCCTCCTTTTCAGAATGATTTGACCATTGAACTTTAAGAAACTTGAGGTTTCGACATCGAGTTGTACGCTCAGCTTGATCAAGAATACGCACGGGGTATTCTCGGTAAGAAAGGTTATCTTGTAGATCAAGCGTTTCGTGGTCCACTTCACGGATAGGATCCGAAAAGCAACGCGTGAGTTGCGAGACGTGGAAAACATCATGAACCTTGGAAAGATGCGGAGGAAGTTCCAACTGGTAGGCAACTTCTCCTCGCTTGGCAAGAATGCGAAAAGGTCCAATGTAACGAGGAGCCAACTTGCCCTTGATACCGAAATGATGGGTACCCTTCAAAGGTGTAACCCGAAGGTTAGCCTTCTCGTCAACTTCAAAGGTCACAGCCTTATGATGACGATCATATTGGCTCTTTTGACGAGACTGGGCTGTTTTCAACTTTTCACGAATAATGCGAACCTGCTCTTCTGCATCCTGGATCATGTCCGGGCCAAAGAGTTGCCTCTCTCCGGTTTCTGACCAATTAAGAGGGGTTCGACATCTTCGTCCATAGAGAACTTCAAAAGGGGCTTTATCCAAGCTTGATTGATAACTATTGTTATAAGCGAATTCGGCTAATGGAAGGCACTTCTCCCAATTCATACCGAACGAAATAACAGAAGCTCGGAGCATATCTTCTAGGATTTGATTCACTCTTTCTACTTGACCACTTGATTGAGGATGGAACGCAGTGCTAAAAGATAAGTGAGTCCCCATGGCATTATGAAAACTTTCCCAGAAGCGAGAAGTAAAGATACTTCCACGGTCCGAGTTAATTTCCAGGGGAACACCATGAAGAGACACTATTCGAGAGATATAGCTGGCTAGCTGTTATACTCTCACGAACAGGAAGAAAATGAGCCACTTTGGAAAGACGGTCAATGACCACAAAGATAGCATTATTTCCTTTCTTGGTCTTGGGAAATCCGGTAATGAAATCCATGCTAACTTTATCCCATTTCCATTCAGGAATAGCTAAAGGTTGAAGGGTGCCAGCAGGCCTTTGATGTTCTGCCTTAACTCGGCGACAAACGTCACAGTTAGCAACGAACTCAGCAATTTCTCTCTTCATCCTAGTCCACCAGAACCTCTGGCGTAGGTCCTGATACATCTTAGTACTACCGGGATGAATGGTGAGAGGGGAATCATGAGCCTCCTTAAGGATTAACTGCCTTAGATGTGGGTTCTTAGGAACCACTAAACGATTCTGGAAGAACACCACACCTTGAGAATTCATGGAAAATTCTTTAGCGTTTCCGCTAAAAATATTCTCCTTGATCCGTGATATACCCTTGTCACGCTTTTGGCCAGCTATAATTTGATCCTTAAGAGTAGGCTTCGCCACCAGGGTAGAAAGGAATCCTTGAGGAACAATATGAAGATTCAACTTCCGAAAGTCCTCATGGAGATGTGGTTGACCTTGTTGTAGTATCAAATTGTTACAATAAGATTTACGACTTAGTGCATCGGCCATAACATTGGCCTTCCCCGGGGTGTAAGTTATCCCTAAGTCGTAATCCGAGATCAACTCAACCCACCGTATTTGCCTGAGATTCAAATCCGGCTGGGTGAAGATATATTTCAGACTTTGGTGATCAGTGAATATCTCGCAGCGATTACCCAAAAGGTAATGTCGCCAGGTTTTTAGTGCATGGACCACAACTGCAAGATCAAGGTCATGTGTGGGATAATTATCCTCATGTGGACGCAACTATCGAGATGCGTATGCGATCACATGACGATCTTGCATGAGAATGCAACCTAATCCTTGTCGCGAGGCGTCGCAATAGATAACAAAGTCCTTAGAAAAATCTGGTGGTAGCAACACAGGTGCGGAAGTCAGGCGTCTTTTCAGTTCCTGAAAACTATGCTCACACTGTGGTGTCCACTCGAACTTTTTATCCTTCTTGAGGAGTTCAGTTAGAGGCTTTGCAACCTTGGAGAAATTCTCGACAAAGCGGCGACAATAGCTCGCTAGACCAAGAAAACTCCTAACTTGCTTAACCGATTCAGGTTCAGTCCAATCAAGGACAGCTTGAACTCTCTCGGGATTGACAGCAATACCCTTACCAGAGATTACGTGGCCTAGATAGGTCACTTCTGGTAACCAGAATTCACATTTTGAAAATTTGGCATAAAGGCGATGCTCTCGAAGTTTCATCAATACCAGCCTTAGATGCTCGGCATGTTCTTGTTCATTCTTTGAGTTGATGAGAATATCATCGAGGTATACTACGACGAATTTATCCAAATACTCCATAAAGATTGAATTCATCAGTCGAGAGAAAGTGGCTGGGGCATTGGTTAAACCGAAGGACATAACGGTGTACTCATATTGGCCATAACGAGTAAAAAAGCCGTTTTTGGAATGTCCCCGTTCTTAATCTTGATTTGATGGTATCCCAACCTCAAATCCATCTTGGAGAAGACTGAGGATCCAGCGAGCTGATCGTACAGATCGTTGATCCTGGTGAGCGGATACTTGTTCTTTATGGTGACCAGGTTAACTGGTCGGTAATCTACAACCATCCGATCCGTTCCGTCTTTCTTCTTGACGAAGAGGACGGGACAAGCCCAAGGAGAAGAGCTAGGACGAATGAAACCTTTGTTCAAAGCCTCATCTAATTGCTTCTTAAGTTCGGCTAGCTCCAGGGGTGCCATCTTATAAGGTCTTCTGGCTATTGGAACAGTTCCCGGAACAAGATCTATTACAAACTCTACATCTCTGTCAGGTGGAATTCCTGGCAGTTCCTCTGGAAAAACATCCGGGAAGTCACGGACTACCGGAATGTCTTCATGTTCCGGAAGAGGGTTGGTATTTAAGGAATAGAGCTGGCATTTGGCAACTCGAGTAGAGACATTTACTATCTCACCCGAGGGATGGGTAAGCTGGACATTTCTAGAGTGAGTATCAATCTTGGCATAGTGAGCTGACATCCAGTCCATGCCCAAGATGATATTAATATCTGAAGATTTCAATGCTATCAATGAGGCTAGAAAAACTAGCCTGTCTACTAGACATTGTCATAGGTTATCCTAGAGGTTTGCCATTTACTACCAGGGGTTTGGACAACCAATCGGATTGGCATATCACAAAATGACATGTTATGCAACTGTGCATAACTTTCTGAAATGAAGGAATGAGAAGACCCAGTGTCAAAGAGAACAGACGCTGGGTGATGATTAACAAGAAGCATACCCAGCATGACGTCGGGATCCTCTGCAGCTTCTTCTGCTGACACATAGTTCACACGGCCACATGCAGGAGTTGGCTTCACATAATAAGCTTTGCCCGACTTGGCCTGCCCGACGGACTTTCCGGGTTGCTTGGCACCCACATTCTGAGGACACTCACGGGAATAATGCCCTGGTTCTCCACACTTGTAGCATATCACCTGGTTGGCACGTGGTGCAGCATTGCTACCTGGACCACCATAAGCTTTTGCTGGAGGGTTGGCCTGATTCGTCTGAGGCGCCATGTAGGATGGCCTCAGAGTGTATCTTGGCGGCAGAGAACTGTTTGGAACCCACAACATGCGTTTTGGAAACGCGGAACCAGAAGATGAGCCAAAGTCACGGGAGTGCTTCCTTGTGGCTTCGAAGTCAGAATGACCAGTCTCCGCACTGATCGCTTTCTTGACCAGGGCTTGAAAACTTGCACACTCATGGAGGCGCAGGTCTCGACGGAGCTCAGGGCTCAGACCCTTACGGAATCTTGCTTGCTTCTTGGCGTCAGTAGACACCTCCTCTGTTGCATAGCGGGCGAGGTTACCGAACTCGCGGCTATAGGCATCCACAGACAACTTGCCCTGAGTGAAGGCACAGAACTCCTCTCTCTTTCTGTCCATCAGGCCCTCTGGAATATGGTGAAGACGAAAAGCTGCACTGAAGTCTGCCCATGTGGCCACTGGTTCAGTGGACGCATAGCTTCAAAATTCTCCCACCACAGATTGGCGGGTCCCTCCAGGAAATACGCCGCAAAGGTCACCTTGTCGGCCTCAGACACATTCGCCGAGCGAATCTTGCGTGAGATGCTGCACAGCCAGTCATCAGCGTCGAGGGGATCGACGGAATGATGAAACTTTGGAGGATTCAGCTTCACAAAGTCATTGAGGGACACTGCAGCATTCCTAGGCTGTCGAGCCGTATTCTGCTCAG
Organism: Hordeum vulgare subsp. vulgare; assembly: GCF_904849725.1. Lineage (NCBI taxonomy): Eukaryota > Viridiplantae > Streptophyta > Magnoliopsida > Poales > Poaceae > Hordeum > Hordeum vulgare. The sequence goes on along the minus strand of NC_058520.1, from coordinate 377,947,825 downwards.
TACGCTCTAGCAGTCGGTTGGTCTCCCTTTTGTTTCTTTCTGCCTCAAGCATCACTTCTACTAGAGAAGGTGGGTGAGGCAGGTCTTCCTGCGACGCTTGACTACCCTCACCTTGCTCATGAGCAGGGGCACGGTTCAACCTGGTGAACACCATCCTGACAAACAAACTCATAGCTTAGACCAATATCATATCAATACTAGCTATGGATTAAGAATGTACTGAACACACGAAATGCGGAAATGAATATCCGAACAACATGGTAACAAGCAACTGCTATATATACACCATGGTTCATACACACCCTTACATAGTTCAGTACAAACTTACCCGAAGAGAAAACTACTGAAATGGTGGAACTACTCATCAGAGGCTTACAAGCTTCCTATACATTATTTATCTAGGCCTCCGGAATTCATTTCACATTACTACCATACTTCACAAGTCACGCAGGACTGTGAACGTACGGCTACTACCATACTATCCTTTCGCTCACAGCTTAGGCATCCGCATAGAACATCTCATAGAGATTACCTCCATGGCCTGGAAGCTCAACCTGCGGATCAGGAAACACTCTAGCCTGAGATCGCTGGGATCCATAATGACACGGATGTGGCCTTGGTCCCCTGACTGGTGGTAAGAGGAGTCCCCGAAGAGGTGTGACTCCTCCTATAGCTGGCCAGTCAACGTGAGCCGGAAGATGGGTCCTAACAGGGTTCAGCATCTCCATCTCTCCATACCCTGTCTGGACTACCGGTGCCAGCTGCGTCAAAGCTGTCCACAGACGGGCACGGGTAGCATAAAGCTCCATGCGGAGAGCACGAGCATCCCTGTCTCTGTTCTCTAGCATCTCAACAGTGGACTGCAGAAGTGGATCCTCCATAGAAGAATCAAAATAGACTCCACTGAGGTATCCCTCTTCACCAGGCTGAGAGGCCGGAACATAGCAGAACTCTGAATTCTGCAGCAGTGCATGTCTCGCTCTCATAATAGTCAGCATTGAATAGGCAGCATCCTGTGCTGCCATGTCAACAGTGACTCCCAACCCATAGGACCAATGGATTGGCTCCTCAGCTCCAGGGTAGTCTGGGAATACCCTAACAGTGCAGATGTACTGGCTCTGGTTGAAGTCCCGGTACTGTTCCTCCACTGTGTACTCGGGGTACCAGCGGTAACCGCACACAGACATCACCCTGACAAGCATGGCCGTATGACTCGGTACATCAATGCACCTGGTCAGACGTACCACCTGACGAGAAGGACGGCCAGGCATCTGTAAATATAGAGTAATGCAAAAGCATTAGAGCTCTGAATGCAAAAATTGGGCAGCATAACGGCTGTAAATGCTCAAAACAAATTTGAGACAACCCAAAATGGAATAGCGTAACCACTCAACTATCAAGTTCAACTCTCTGGTCACCAAACTTACTTCCTGCTTCCTAGGAATAAAAGAAACCCAATATCTCTCGACCCGTAGTCCTATAAGCTACCGATCGGAAACACGAGCCTAGGAGAAGATGAGTAACCTAGTCCTTAATTCCCGCAGAAGAGACGAGGATGACCAGAATAGAATAACTTGAGAAGAGAGCAAGAGTATTACGTTCCCTTCCACAAACAATTCCCTTATATATAACTAAAGCAATTATAGACTCAACTTCGACCAGTTTGGCTTCGTAATCCTACAGTCAGTCAGGCTCTGATACCAACGCCGTCGGGACCCCGATCCTAAGCCATAGGAATCCAGCCTGTAACACATTGCATCTCTTTGTGGTCTCACGCACGGTTAACTCCACGGCTGCAGCCTTACCTTAGCCGGGACCGTTTGCGTCTTTTGACTCACGTATGCGATAGGTGTCGCTAGCAATCCAATGTCAAAGAACCCGGATCGACATGTCTAGTCATAAACCAAAGTGGCAGTTCCGCACAAGAACAGGCATACATGACCCAACAAAGCAGGTGTCGGTCATCAGCGAACGTAGACGAGTCGTAGCAAGCTACAAGGACTCCATTTCGTCGCATGACATTTCCCCAAAGAGGACAGACACAGCAGCTAAGAAGGACACATGCCGGTCAACCAATGTGTCCAGAGCAGTAGCGGACTACAAAGGCTCGTTGGATCACAAAGGGGCATTTCCTTGTAAGGAGTGCTACTAAAGTTCACGACTAGGTATTCGAACCCCATACATATCAAGTAAGGCACACGTACGCATGGCATACCGATATGTATAGATACATCGATGGCATCACAACATAACCATAAACATACAACCTTTATTTAAGAGGCTCGGAAGAGCCACACACGTAATATTACACATTAAGGTCTCTCGACCCATAACAGCAGTCATACAAATACAAGCCAGCGGAAGAGTTATAAACTGTCTGGGTACAGACAGGGCAACTAGAAGGCACATGGCCTGACTATACTACAGAGCCGACGTAGGGCCAGATCGTAGCTGGGACACCAGCTACTCGTCGTCGTCGATGTCTATGAAGAACCCTCCATTAGGGTCATTAGCAACCTCTACAACATTTATTAAGCAAAGATGAGTACGAAGGTACTCAGCAAGACTTTTAGGAGAACTAACTACTCATGCAAGGTATCAAAAGGTACTGTGGGGTTTCATGCGGGAAGCCAGCATTTGATTCGTGGCTAGACAACTTGCTTTTTGAAATTAATTTTGACAACTTGATTTCTCGCACACGAGTCCACTAACACCACAACAATACACTATCGTGGAATCATTCCATCTCCATGCGGAAATGCCGTCCACGACACTCACGCTTATCTTGACAACTTTATGAGTAGCCATTGAAATTATCTATGAACAACATATGTCTCCAAGTAGTCCATATCCGCGGACGCGGCTATTCAAATAGATCATAACCCTGCAGGGGTGTACTTCGTCACACACGCTCCCGCCATTTATCACCATGTGCACGTCATGCACCTCGGCAACCTTCAAGCGGAAGCCCAGCGAGGGAGTCGGCCACGACCGTTAACCACACTAGTACCTAGTCCAGGTTTATCGCCTATCTGAGAGTAACCCGTACGGAAGTCCGGCCGAGGTTTCCGCCACGGCCTCAAACGATGTGCGCAGGGTTCCTAAGCCCACCATCCGGGTGCCACTTGGTACACCGTGCCACTGCCTACCGCATCACGGTCCACCTCTCAGGTCAGCACCATGCACGGCCTCCAGCATTACTATAAACACCAGAAACTACTTGCAACTCCTGGACCGAGTACTACGCGATTAATAGGCCGAGCGGGGTCATATTTGAGGGCCCAGCATGTGGTAGTATCTAGTCTTGGATTACATACACGGAACTCAGTTCCTAAGGACGGTTCCAATGAAACAACCCGCCATGTACTCCTACACAGCCTTTCACTGGTACCTTTACCAAATCAAGTTCAACACACAACCTTTGCTCACCGAACACATTCCACATTTCTGTTCATCTCCCAGATGACAGACCATATACAACTCTAAGCATAGCATGCATAGCAGGATAAGGCACATCATAGCTCAAGCAACTACCAGGTATGCTAGGTTGCAAGGTTCGGCTATTTACTGTGACAAGGTTAAGTCATGCAAAGGAAGTGGGTCCAACTATCGTGGGAAAAGCAGTTGAAGCATTTGATCCTAATGCAATAAATAGGTGCAGGAGCAAGAACATGGGATTTATCGGGATGATCAAAAGGGTTGCTTGCCTTGTTGCTCAGAGGAGGAATGATATCCGTCAGACGGATATTCGGTGGAGTCCGGGGGTGCGGAGCCTACCGAATAGAATGACAACATTCAATAACAATCATATGCACTCAAAATGATGCATGAGCATGGCATGAGAATGCAAGGTGATAAGTTATTATTTTCAACATGTAATAGGTTTAGAGTTGATTTGAACCACATTCGAATAGCAATTCAAACGGGGTATTCTCGGGTACCGGTTTAATTGATTCGACCTGATGCTCAGATCAACTTGATGTTAACATGCATGAAATGTCATGTTATGGTACTGAGTTGTAATTAGGACAGTGTGTGATCATTGCATATATAATGAAATTTGACTATTTTTGCAAATTCCATTTATAAAGTGATTAAAAGAATTGAATTATTCCTTATTCCACAATTTAGGGTTCTGTAACTTTTTGAACATGGTTGAAAATAGCATAATCAGAATCCTTGAATTTTTCTGATACTTTTTCATATATAAATTATTTTCATTGGAGTTACAGATTAATTTCTATGATTTTGACAAATTTTAGCAATTTCCTGAATTAGTTTTATACTGGAAATTCTAATTATTGCATCAGGCTGACGTCAGCAGGTCAGCCGACCTGTTCAGGTCAAACCTGACAGGGGGGCCCCACTGGTCAGCCTCTCTGGGACTAATCCCGCGCTGACCAGCCCCTAATTGGGGTTTGACCAGGCGTGGGGCCCTCTGGCAGCGACTGAAGGGAGGGCGATTACACCCTAATGGTCGGCCACGTCGACGCCCACCGGAGGGTGGTCGCCGGCGACCAGACCCGCGGCAGAGGGCTCGCCGGAGGCGACCTAGACGGCGCTGCACAACACCAAAACGCACGCGGTTGGCAGCTACAGCATGCTCGCGAAGTGGCCGATCTGGCAGGACCAATTGGGGAGGCTAGGGTCGCCGGAAGAGGCGTCGGCGACGAGCCGGAGCGGCGGCCGAAGCTCGGGCGTCATCGGGGTCTTTGAATCAGGGGGATCTACGCTCGGTTCTTAGCTGCTACGGCATCTACGCGTCGTCCTGGAGCTGCTGGTGCCCTCGGAAGGACGAGCTGGACATCGGAGGGCTACCGGCGACGAGCGGCAACGGCGGTCCTCGTCGGGCTTCGGTGAAATTAGAGCTAGAGGAGGGGATCGACGGGGAAATCTTAGGGAAAACGACCGCATGCTCACGGGGAGTGCAGAGCAGAGCTTACATGGCTCGGGGAAGGCCTGGGGGCGACGAATCGACGGGAGAGGTCCGGTGGTCGGAGGTGGAAGACGACGGTGTTGCAGGCATTGCAGGGCTCGAGGAAGCTTCGGCTTCTGCAGAGATGACCAGGGCGACGAGGCGGAGCTAATGGCGTGCTCTGGGAGGGAAACCTATGGCCACGGGCACGGGCAGCTAGAGCTCGAGCTCGGCTCTAATGGCGGCAGCAAGGAGGAGGAGGAGATCCGAGAGGAGGAAGAGAACCGAGGCGGGGAATGGATAGGGGACGCTCTGGGGAGCTTATCCCCGTCGTCGCCTGTGCGAGGCGGCGACCAGGCAGGCACGCAGGTGCGTGGCTGCGTCGGAGGGGGCGGCGGCCACCTCCTGCTGCCTACTGGCGCGAGGGAGGGGACGAGCGGGGAGATGGGCCGGGCGAGGCTTAGGCGACAGGTAAGGTTTTTCCATTTTTTTCTGTTTTTGTTTTTCTGTTTTGCTAATTATTGTTTTGCTAATTAATTCAGTTCCAAAACAAAAAGTAAAAACTATTTTAGACCTCCTGAAATATTTGTTATAATATCCGCACTCATTTCCAAGATTTTCAACATTTTTGGAAAATTATAGTTTCTGATTTCAATTTTTTTAAATTTGAAACCAGTAGCTTTTGCATTTATTTAAAATGCTTAAACTGTCAAGAAAATAGTTTTCTCCAATGCTCATTTACTTTCATGATTTATCAGAAAGTTTGAACATTTCTTGAGGCCATTTTGGGTTCATTGATTTTGAATTAGTTTGAAATTTCCTTTAATTGAAATGGTGGCTAGGGTTTTGAGTTTTTTTTTCCTTTGCCACTTTGTTGTTTTTGTTGAAACTTCTTAGATGCAAATGCAAGGAAGACATGAGCACAATGCTATCTTGCTTAAGGGTTAGGGATGTGACAGCCTGCCAAATATAATGGGACAAAAATTATCTTGTCGTGAACCAAGTACTAAGAAATCAGTAGGATTTTTGATTTTTCCACGTAAGTCTTCAACATATCGAACAATCCCACGTGGTGAAATAGTGTCTCTATTTGCAAGTTTAATGGTAACATCAATATCTTCAATATTAGACGGTGCTTTATCATTCATAGTTTCTTGATATGAAGTAAAAGAGATAGCACTCACACTAGCACCCATATCACACAAACCATGATAGCAATGCTCTCCAGTTTTAAAGAAACAACAGGCATGCCAACCACTTGCTTATTCTTATCTAACATATCTTGTTCATTTCAAACATGTTTTGCAATCCTAGCAACCTCATCACAAAAGTAAATAGCATTCCCATCAATATTATAAACCAAGAGATCATTAACCATAGCAATATTAGGTTCTACATTTATTTGTCCAGAGGGTTCAAGTATTCGAATATTACTTTTTTTATTAACCACGATTGTAATCTTAGCATATTCCTTAATCCTAACAGGAAAAACGGTGGTTTCTCAATGTAAGCAGTTGGCACAACCGGTTCAACATTATAGATAATTGTTTCATCTTTAACTATAAAATTACTCTAACAATTATCTAATAGGTGGAAGAAATTTAAATCACTTCTCCTATGGGAGATCAACATGAGTAGCAAATGCCTCACCAAAGAAAGCTACTATCTCAGAGTCAAGTCCATATTTAGTACTAAAATTATGAAAAGCATCGGTTTCCATAAAATATTTAACACAATCAAACTCAAGCTTTATACGTACCTCTTTACCTTTGTCAAGTTCCCAATCTTCAGAGTTGTGTTTAATTCTTTCCAGAAGATCACATTTGAATGCAATATTTTTCTTCATAAAGGAAGCAGTGGAAGATGAATCAAGCATCGACCAATTATCATGAGAAAGCCAAGCATAAAAGTTTTATATAATAATTTGTCTTGAGAGCTAATGATTGGGGCATGTCTGCATCAGACTTAAGCCTCTCCCAAGCTTGATTGATACTTTCTCCTTCATGAGGCCAAAAATTATATATATAATTCTAATCAAGATGAATGAGATGCATATGTGAAAGCTTCTCGTGAAATTCCAGCTTCATTTGATTCGAGTCCCATGTTCCAGCATCATCCAATAGCCTCTACCAAATCAATGACTTTCCCTCCAAAGATAAAGGGAATACCTTATTAACTCCATCTTCGAATAAACTAGCAAGCTTAAATAATCGAAAAATTTCATCTATATATATCAAGTGCAAATCAGGATGAGTTGTTGCATCTCCTACATAAGGATTAGCTAGCAGTTTCTCTAACATACCCGAAAGAATTTCATACAAAATACTTCGAGTAGGTTCAATAGGTTGAGGAAAGACTTTTTCCACTTTTGGTTGAGGTTAAGATAGCCAAAGAGGAACCTCAAAGGATTATCCTCCACGGTAACAAGCAATAGTAAATTGCAGCACGTAGCAAAAGAAATGTTTCCTTACTAATTTTCGCTTACCAAAGGCGCTTCACTCAACGGAAAAAACTCCAGAAAAGAGGCTTGATGACCCACAAGTATAGGGATCAATCCTACTCCTTTTTGATAAGTAAGAGTGTCAAACCCAAGGAGGAGAAAAAGGAAATTACAAGCGTTTTCAGCAAGGTATTCTGTGCAAGTGTTCTAACTAACAGTGATAGATAGTTTGTAGCAAGATAATTCATAAAAAGTAACAAGTAAAATATTAGCAAAGGTGCAGCATGGTGGCCCAATCCTTTTGATAGCAAAGGACAAGCCAAAAGGTTATCTTATATAAAGCAAAGTGTTCACGAGGACACATGGGAATTATTATCTAGTCATGTTCATCATGTTTAGTTGATTCACATTCGTTACTTTGACAATTTTATATGTGGATGGACCTATGCTTGGGTGTTGTTCTTACTTGAACATGCAACCCACTTATGATTACCCCCTCTCGCAAGAATTAGAAATTATGAAACAAGAATTAAGATAAATCTAACCATAGTATGAAACATATGGATCCATATCAACCCCTTATAGAATAACATATAAACTAGGGTTTAAGCTTCTATCACTCTAACAACCCATTATCTACTTACTACTCCACAATAAATTCCCTTAGGCCATGTATGGTGAAGTGTCATGTAGTCTACGTCCGCATGATACCACAAAAGGAGGCAACAACATACATATCATCAAAATATCGAATGAATACCAACTTCACATGATTATAACAAGATTTCTCCCATGTCCTCGAGAAAAAAAGCAACTACTCACAAAGCATGTTTATGTTCATGATCAGAGGGGTATTGAATATCATTAAGGATATGAACATATAATCTTCCACCAAATAAACTAACTAGTATCAACCACTAGATGTAATCAACACTACTAGCAACCCACACATACCAATCTGAGGTTTTGAGACAAATACTGAATACAAGAGATGGACTACTGTTCGAGATGAGATGGTGATGGTGAAGATGTTGATGAAGATTGGTCCTCCCACGAAGGAGGAAGCGTTGCTGATGACGATGGCTTGGATTTCTCCTCCCGTTGGGAAGTTTCCTCGACGGAATTTCTCTGCTAGAGAGCACAAGTGCTCCTGTCCAGGTTCCGCCTCGAAACAATTCTGCTTCATCCCGAAAGTCCTCCTCTTATTTATCTTTCTAGGTCAAAATCTTTCACATGGTAAAAGATGGGCACCGGAGGCCACCTGTGGGACACATAAGGCATCGGGGCGCCCCAGGGGGGTTGTTGCGCCATGTTGCCATGTGAGTAGGTGGTGGGACCACTTTGTTATTTCGTTTCTATAGTATTTTTATATATTCAATAAGAGTTCCTCATGATGTTTGAGGTCATTTGGAATCTACAAATTTCCAGGTTTTCCATAGCCCTTTCAGATCCACAATTCCAATTGCCGGTCATTTCCCTCTTTGTATAAACCTTGTAAAATAAGCGAAAAAGGTATAAGGTTTGCATCATAAATTTAAATAATGTGTGAAAATGTTATAAATATCAAGAGGAAATCATGATGCAAAATGGACGTATCAGTGCACAACCATGAGCAAGAGTATTAAACCAAGTTTTAGCATCTCCCTTTAATGACAAAGGAAACAACTTAAGAATATAGTAACAGTGAGCCTTTTCCTCGTGAGTAAATATAGTGGCTATATTATTCAACTTAGTAAGGTGTTAGACAATTGTATGAAATTCATAGCCGTGAAAAGGACCAGATTCTACCAATGTGACAAATTCAGGATCAACACGAAATTCATAATCTTTATGAGTAATAAAGATAGGATAGGTTGCAAACTTAGGATCACATCTCATCATTCCATTGATAGCTTTTTGTTTTAGCTTTTACATTAAGATTTTAAGATCCTCCCTGTCCTTATTGTAAGTGCATCTAGTGCCCCTTAGTGATTTTGGTGGTTTGAAGACTTATAGGTTAAGTATCTAATGTGTTCATGAGTGTACACAAGATCTATAAATCGCTGAGGAGTTTGAAATATTCGATGAATATCGACCCCTAAAAATGTATATCTTCGGCTGTAGAAATTGGTCTGAATCTGAAGAATTGAATCGCAAAGAAATTGTGATGAAATTGATATTCCTCTTGAAGATATTGAAAATGAGGAATTCGGTGTGTCCTGAAGAAAATCAATCTGAAGACTTTGAAGCATGAATATTTATTCTTTGTGTTTTATTTCCTTCACTTTTGAGTCATAGGAGCACCATACTGTTAAACGGGGTCCAGTTAACACTTTGGAATGCATTTCTTCATGATGCTTGATACGTCCATTTTGCATCATGCTTTCATGTTGATATTTATCGCTTTATGGGCTGTTATATTACTTTGTAGTACCATATTCATGCCTTTTCTCTCTTATTTTGCAAGGTTTCTTTGAAGAGGGAGAATTCAGGCAGCTGGAATTCTGGACTGGAAAAGGAGCAAATCTGAGTCCTCTATTCTGCACAACTTCAAATGCCCTGAAAATTTACGTGGAATTTTTCGGGAATATATAAAAAATACTGGGCGAAAGAAGTACCAGAGGGGAGTTACCAAGGCGCCACAAGCCTGGTAGCCGCCACCCCTTCGTGGCGGCTACAGGGCTTGTGGGCTTCCTGACGGCCCACTGCCCCCCTCTTTTGCTATATGAAGGGTTTCGTTCCAGAAAAAAAATCAAGAGGGAGCTTTTTCGTGGTATTGCGGCCTCCACGAGGCGGAACTTGAGAAGATCCAATCTAGAGCTCCGGCAGGACGATCCTGCCGGGGAAATTTCTCTCCCAGAGGGGGAAATCGTCGCCGTCGTCATCACCAACACTCCTCTCGTCGGAGTGGAGGCATCTTCATCAACATCTTCATCAGCACCATCTCCTCTCCAATCCCTAGTTCATCTCTTGTAACCAATCTCCGTCTCGCGACTCCGATTGGTACTTGTAAGGTTGCTAGTAGTGTTGATTACTCTTTGTAGTTGATGCTAGTTGGATTACTTGGTGGAAGAGTTTATGTTCAGATCCTTGATGCTATTCATTACACCTCTGATCATGATTATGATTATGCTTTGTGAGTAGTTACTTTTGTTCCTGAGGACATGGGATAAGTCATGTTAATGATAGTCATGTGAATTTGGTATTCGTTCGGTATTTTGATATGATGTATGTTTTCTTTTCGTCTAGTGGTGTTATGTGAACGTCGACTACATAAAACTTCACCATACTTGGGCTTAGAGGAAGGCATTGGGGAGTAGTAAGTAGATGATGGGTTGCTGGAGTGACAGAAGCTTAAACCCCAGTCTATGCGTTGCTTCATGAGGGGCTGATTTGGATCCACTAGTTTAATGATATGGTTAGACGTTGTCTTAATTCTTCTTTCATAGTTGCGGATGCTTGCGAGAGGGGTTAATCATAAGTGGGATGCTTGTCCAAGTAAGGGCAGTACCCAAGCGCCGGTCCACCCACATATCAAACTATCAAAGTAACGAACGTGAATCATATGAACATGATGAAACTAGCATGACAGAAATTCCCGTGTGTCCTCGGGAGCGTTTTTCCTCTTATAAGACTTTGTTCAGGCTTGTCCCTTGCTACAAAAGGGATTGAGCCACTTGCTGCACCATTGCTACTACTTGTTACTTGTTACTTTTCGCTTGCTACGTTTCACCTCGCTACATCATCACTTGTTACCGCTACTTTCAGTGCTTGCAGTTATTACCTTGCTAAAAACTGTTTACCAGAGCCTTCTACTCCTCGTTGGGTTCGACACTCTTACTTATCGAAAGGACTATGATTGATCCCTTTACTTCTGGGTCATCAAGACTCTTTTCTGGCGCCGTTGCCGGGGAGTGAAGTGCCTTTGGTAAGTGGAAATTGGTAAGGAAACATTTATATACTATGCTGAAATTTATTGTCACTTGTCACTATGGAAAATGTTCCTTTGAGGAGTTTGTTCGGGGTATCTTCACCATGAAAAGAAGCACGAGGAGTTGTTCCTCAACCTGAGGTACCTACTGAAAATATCTTTTATGAAATTCCTTCGGGTATGCTTGAGAACCTGCTGACTAATCCTTTTACAGGAGATGGATCTTCACATCCAGACTTACATCTGATCTATGTAGATGAAGTTTGTGGTTTATTTAAGCTTGCAGGTTTGCCCGAGGATGAGGTCAAGAAGAAAGTATTTCCTTTATCTTTGAAGGATAAGGCGTTGAAATGGTATAGGCTATGTGATGATACTGGATCATGGGACCACAATCGGTTGAAATTGGAATTTCATCAAAAGTTTTATCCTATGCATTTAGTACATCGTGATCGGAATTTTATTTATAACTTTTGGCCTCGTGACAGGGAAATCATAGCTCAAGCTTGGGGGAGGCTTAAATCAATGCTATATTCATGCCCCAATCATGAGCTCTCGAGAGAAATTATCACTCAAAACTTTTATGCTCGGCTTTCTCATGAAGATCGTACCATGCGTGACACTTCTTGTACCGGTTCTTTTATGAAGAGGGATATTGACCACAAGTGGAATTTATTGCAAAGAATCAAACGTAACTCTGAAGATTGGGAGCTGGAGGAAGGTAAGGAGTCAGGTATGAATTTCCCATTTGATTGCGTTAAATCTTTTGTTGAGACAAACACCTCTAGAGATTTTAGCGCTAAGTATGGACTTGACTCTGAGATAGTAGCTTCTCTATTTGAATCTTTTGCTGCTCATGTTGATCTTCCCAAAGAGAAGTGGTTTAAGTATCATCCTCCTGTAGAAAGCAACATAGTCAAAACCAATCTAGTTGAGGAGAAAGTCATTGCTTTTAGTGATCCTGTTGTTCCTTGTGCCTACGCTGAGAAACCACCATACCCTGCTAGGATAAAGGATTATTCTAAAGCTCCAACTGTGATACGTAGAGGTTACATTAGACCACTTGCACCCCCTGAGGATATTAGAGTTGAACCTAGTGTTGCTATTATCAAGGATCTCTTAGCCGAAGACGTAGACGGGCATGTTATCAAATTCTGTGAGGACTCTGCTAGAATTGCTAAACCTCATTCGAAAGACAAATACGGACCTGTAGTTGGCCTGCCCGTTGTTTCTGTCAAGATAGGAGATCACTGTTACCATGGTTTATGTGATATGGGAGCTAGTGTTAGTGCAATACCCCGTTCCCTATATGATGATATGGGAGCTAGTGTTAGTGCAATACCCTGTTCCCTATATTGCACCTGCTGAGCTAGAACCCATTGATGTCACTATTACGCTAGCTAATAGATACACTATCTGTCCTTTGGGAATTGTGAGAGACATAGAAGTCCTGTGCAGTAAGACGAAGTAACCTACTGATTTCCTCGTCCTTGGTACTGCACAAGATAGCTTTTGTCCCATCATATTCGGTAGACCCTTTCTCAACACTGTCAATGCTCACATTGATTGCATTAAGGAGACTGTCACAGTTAGTTTCGAGGGTGTGTCTCATGAATTTAACTTCTCCAAGTTTGGAAGAAAACCCCATTAAAAACAGTCATCCGGTAGGGATGAAACCATTGCCCTTGCCTCTATTGCCGTACCTCCTACGGATCCTTTAGAGCAATATCTGCTTGAGCATGAAAATGATATGCATATGGAGGAAAGAGATGAAATAGATAAAATTGTCTTAGAACAATATCCTATTTTCAAGAATAATCTACCTGTTGAATTGCTTGGGGATCCTCCCCCACCAAAGGGTGATCCTGTGTTCGAGCTTAAACAGTTGCCTCATACTCTTAAGTATGCCTATCTTGATGAGAAGGAGATATATCCTGTTATTATTAGTGCTCTCCTCTCAGAGCACGAAGAGAAGAAGTTACTAAAAACTCTAAGAAAGCACCATGCTGCTATTGGATATACTCTTGATGATCTTAAGGGTATTAGTCCCACTCTATGTCAGCACAAGATTAAAACCAATCATGATTCTAAACCAGTTGTTGATCATCAAAGGAGATTAAACCTAAGATGAAAGAGGTCGTTAGAAAAGAAATATTAAAGCTTCTGGAAGCAGGAATCATTTATCTTGTTGCTCATAGCGATTTGGTAAGTCTAGTACATTGCGTACCTAAGAAGGGAGGTATCACCGTTGTTCCTAATGATAAGAATGAACTAATCCCACAAAGGATTATTACTGGCTATAGGATGGTGATGGACTTCCGGAAACTGAACAAGGCAACCAGGAAAGACCATTATCCTTTCCCTTTTATCGATCAAATGCTAGAAAGGCTATGCAAACACACACACTTCTGCTTTCTAGGCGGTTATTCAGGTTTCTCGCAAATACCTGTTGCACAATCTGATCAGGAGAAAACCACTTTCACCTACCCCTTCGGTACCTTTGCTTATAGACGTATGCCTTTTGGCTTATGCAATGCACCTGTCAACTTTCAAAGATGTATGATGGCTATGTTCTCTAACTTTTGTGAAAAGATTGTTGAGGTTTTCATGGATGACTTCTCCATTTACGGGTCTTCCTTTGATGATTGCCTCAGCAACCTTGATCGAGTCTTACAGAGATGCAAAGATACCAACCTCGTCTTGAATTGCGAGAAGTGCCACTTTATGGTTAATGAAGGCATCGTCTTAGGACACAAAATTTCTGAAAGAGACATTGAAGTTGATAAGGCTAAGGTTGATGCAATTGAGAAAATGCCTTGCCCCATAGATATCAAAGGTATACGAAGTTTCCTAGGTCATGTTGGTTTCTATAGAAGGTTCATTAAAGACTTCTCTAAGATTTCTAGGCCTCTTACCAACCTCTTGCAGAAGGATGTTCCTTTTGTTTTTGATGAGGATTGTGAGGAAGCTTTCGAAATACTTAAGAAGGCTTTGATAACCGCACCTATTGTTCAAGCACCTGACTGGAACTTGCCCTTCGAAATCATGTGCGACGCTAGTGATTATGCTGTTGGTGCTATTCTAGGACAAAGAGTTGACAAGAAGTTGAATGTTATTCACTACATTAGTAAAACTCTAGACAGGCCCAAAGAAACTATGCCACTACGGAGAAGGAGTTTTTAGCAGTCGTGTTTGCATGTGAAAAGTTCAGATCTTATATAGTTGACTCCAAAGTCACTATTCACTCTGATCATGCTGCTATTAAGTACCTTTTGGAGAAGAAGGACGCTAAGCCTAGGCTGATCAGATGGGTTCTCTTGCTACAGGAATTTGATTTGCATGTTGTTGACCGAAAGGATGCTGATAACCCTATAGCAGATAACTTGTCCAGGTTAGAGAATGTCCTTGATGACCCACGACCTATTGATGACAGCTTACCTGATGAGCAATTAAATTTCATCCGCACTTCACATAGTGCACCGTGGTATGCCAATTACGCAAATTATATCGTAGCCAAATACATACCACCCAGTTTCACCTATCAGCAAAAGAAGAAATTCTTCTTTGATTTGAGACACTACTTTTGGGATGATCCTCACCTTTATAAGGAATAAGTAGATGGTGTTATTAGATGTTGTGTGCCTGAACATGAACAGGGGCAGATCCTGCAGAAGTGTCATTCCAAAGCTTACGGAGGACACCATGCTGGAGATAGAACTGCTCATAAGGTATTGCAATCGGGTTTCTATTGGCCCACTCTCTTCAAGGACGCACGTAAGTTTGTCTTGTCTTGTGACGAATGCCAAAGAATAGGGAATATCAGTAAGCGTCAGGAAATGCCTATGAACTATTCACTTGTCATTGAACCATTCGATGTCTGGGGCTTTGATTATATGGGACCCTTCCCGAGTTCCAATGGGTACACTCACATCTTAGTTGCTGTGGATTATGTCACCAAGTGGGTAGAAGCTATCCCCACTAAAAATGTTGATCACAACACCTCCATTAAGATGCTTAAAGAAGTCATTTTCCCAAGATTTGGAGTCCCTAGATATTTGATGACTGATGGCGGTTCACACTTCATTCATGGTGTTTTCCGCAAGATGCTCGCTAAGTATGATGTCAGCCATAGAGTTGCATCTCCTTATCATCCTCGGTCTAGTGGTCAAGTGGAGTTGAGTAATAGGGAGATCAAATTGATCCTACAAAAGACCATCAATAGATCTCGAAAGAATTGATCTAGCAAACTTGACGATGCACTATGGGCTTATAGGATTGCTTATAAGAATCCCATGGGC
The DNA here is from genome assembly GCF_904849725.1 of Hordeum vulgare subsp. vulgare. Lineage (NCBI taxonomy): Eukaryota > Viridiplantae > Streptophyta > Magnoliopsida > Poales > Poaceae > Hordeum > Hordeum vulgare. The sequence continues at coordinate 377,932,265 of NC_058520.1, read as the reverse complement.
ATGTCGCCGTAAAAAATGGTTTACGGTAAGGCTTGTCATTTACCTGTTGAGCTGGAACACAAATGTTATTGGGCAATCAAAGAGCTCAACTTTGATTTCAAACTTGCCGGTGAGAAGCGGTTGTTTAATATCAGCTCATTAGATGAATGGAGGGCCGAGGCATACGAGAATGCCAAGTTGCTCAAGGAAAAGGTTAAGAGATAGCACGGCAAACGAATATAGAAACGAGAGTTCAATGTAGGTGATTATGTCCTGCTATACAATTCTCGCTTAAGATTTTTCGCAGGCAAGCTTCTCTCTAAATGGGAAGGTCCTTACGTTATCGAGGAAGTATATCGTTCCGGTGCCATCAAAATCAATAACACAGAAGGAAATTTTCCTAGAGTGGTAAATGGGCAAAGAATCAAGCATTATATCTCCGGTACTCCCATAAAAGTTCAGACCAATATCATCAATATCATAACTCCACAGGAGTACATAAGGGATGTTTATCAGCCTGTTTAAGACCCTAAAAACGAGGAGGTATCTGTTTCGGTAAGTAACTGGACTCCGAAACTTTTCCAATAGGAAATTTCCTCCGTTTTGGAATTTTTCGAAAATAAGAAAAAGAAAAAGCAGTCCGAAGAGCGCACGAGGCGGCCACAAGCTTGGTAGCCGCCACCTAACCCCCTGGTGGCGGCTAGAGGTCTTGTGGGCACCTCGTGTGCCTCCCGGACTCCGTTTTCTTGTGGAGCACTCCTTCTGGTCCAGAAAAAATCATTATATATACGCCCAAAGGTTTTGATCTCCGTATCTAGCAGTTTTCCTCTGTTTTCGTTTCGAGGCTGTTTCTGTCGCATATCTAGGTCAAGATGTCTTCTCAGGATTCAGAGGGGGAGAGCTATGTGGCTGATTACCTTGCTAACCCCAAGGTCTATGGGACTTGGAACCATATGGCTGGACCACTGACGAGGAAGAGGACTATGAGCCCAAGGGGAAGTAACAAACGAGTTCCGACGAAGAGGAGGCTCCTCTACCTCAACCTGGACGCACTCATGTGGAGTTCAAGAAGTCAAGCCTCCCTAACCATAGGAAGAAACCTAAGACCTTGTTTATCCCCTCTCGTTTCTTGCAGGAGAGTAAGCAGGAACTTCGCCATAGAGTGTTGAAACTTGAGGAGGAAAATGACGATCTGAGGGAGTAGAACTTTTTGCTCAAGTGGAAATTAGACAAGCTCAAGACTGCTTCAACAACTCCACCACCATCACCACCAAAGGAAGACAACTAAGCATTGGTATGGGAAATCCCCTTGGCTTCTGCCAAGCTTGGGGAGTTGCCCTGGTATCGTATCACCCTTATATCTTTTGCTTTTACCTTTGTTTTAGTTCTTTCCTTTTCAATTTTTATTTCTTCTCTTAGAGGAATAAGTCTTTAGTGTTTAGTTTGAGTCTTTTGCTTTGTCTCTCCCCCGATGTATTCGAGCTTGCGAACTATATAATAAAGAGTATCTTGGTCAAGAGCTTTGCTTTATGTCGTGATCAACAGTATGAAAAGAACGATAGCATGAAAGATCATGAGATGATCTTATGGAAAGTGATAGCTTCACATATGACACGTATGGTGATTGAAACTTGTTGATAATAAATCAACATAGACCTCAGTCATTGTTGCAATTAATAACAAGTATTAAGGAAAGAGTGGTTCACATATTAATATATCATCTTAGACACTTTTTACAATTGCGAGCACTCACCAAACTATTACATGCTTAGAAGTAGATGTTGGACAAGGAAGACAACGTAATGAATTGTGTTTGCTTGGTTCCAAACAATGTTATATGATTAGAGATCCCTTAGCATGTGATGATTGCTTCCACCTCTTATTAGCCAAAACTCCCGCACCAAGTAGAGATACTACTTGTGCATCCATAAATCTTCAACCCAGTTTTGCCATGAGAGTCCACCATACCTACCTATGGATTGAATAAGATCCTTCAAGTAAGTTGTCATCGGCGCAAGCAATAAAAATTGCTCTCTAATATGTATGATCTATTAGTGTGTGGAAAATAATCTTTGGACGAACCTCTCATGAGGAAGACATAAAAGCGACAGACTGCATAATAAAGTTCTGCATCATAGGAGGCAATATAAAGTGACGTTCCTCCGCACTAAGAGGACACGCATTCAAACCTCAAAAGCGCATGACAACCTCTGCTTCCCTCTGCGAAGGGCCTATCTTGTACCTTTACTTTTTGCCCGTGTAAGAGTCATGGTGATCTTCACCAATTCCCTATTTTTGCCTTTGTCTTGGCTACCGTCACATGCTTGGAAAAGATATATATTCATATTTCAACTTGGAGTTGAGTACTTATGCTTTATTATTGTTGACTTTACCCTTGAGGTAAATAGTTAGGAGGCAAAACCATAAGCCCCTATCTTTCTCTGTGTCCAGCTGAAACTTTGATACCCTGACTACCACGTGAGTTGTAACAATTGTGGAAAATAAAAGAGATGATTGAGTATGTGGGTTTGCCTTACAAGCTCTTATTTGACTCTTTCTGATGTTATGATAAATTGCAATTGCTTCAATGACTTTGGACTGTTGTTGATTACTTCTCCGTAAGGCTTTTGCTTCATACTTTGCTTTGTTAAGGAATTGTAACTTTCCCATAAGATTCTTTATGATATATTGTTGTGCTATGTGTGATCATGATGCCCTCATGTCCGTATTATGTTTTATCGACACCTTCGTCCCTAAACATGTGGACATGTTTATCGAACTTGGTTTTCGCTTGAGAACAAGCGAGGTCTAAGCTTGGGGGATTTGATACGTCCCTTTTGCATCATGCTTTCATGTTGATATTTCTCACTTTATGGGCTGTTATATTTCTTTGTGGTACCATATTTATGCCTTTTCTGTCTTATTTTGCAAGGTTTATTTGAAGAGGGAGAATTCAGGCAGCTGGAACTCTGAACTGGAAAATGAGCAAATCTGAGTCCTCTATTCTGCACAACTCCAAATGCCGTGAAAATTTACGTGGAATTTTTTGGGAATATATAAAAAATACTGGGCGAAAGAAGTACCAGAGGGGAGCTACTAGGGCGCCACAAGCCTGGTAGCCGCCACCCCCTGGTGGCGGCTACAGGGCTTGTGGGCTCCCTGACGGCTCACTGGCCCCCTCTTTTGCTATATGAAAGGTTTTGTTCCAGAAAAAAATCAAGAGGGAGTTTTTCGTGGTTTCGCCGCTGCCACGAGACGGAACTTGAGCAGATCCAATCTAGAGCTCCGGCAGGACGATCCTGCCGGAGAAATTTCCCTCGCGGAGGGGGAAATCATCGCCATCGTCATCACCAACACTCCTCTCGTCAGAGGGGAGGCATCTTCATCAACATCTTCATCGGCACCATCTCCTCTCCAACCCCTAGTTCATCGCTTGTAACCAATCTCCGTCTCGCGACTCCGATTGGTACTTGTAAGGTTGCTAGTAGTGTTGATTACTCTTTGTAGTTGATGCTTGGTGGAAGAGTTTATGTTCAGATCCTTGATGCTATTCATTACACCTCTGATCATGATTATGATTATGCTTTGTGAGTAGTTACTTTTGTTCCTGCGGACATGGGATAAGTCATGTTAATAATAGTCATGTGAATTTGGTATTCGTTCGGTATTTTGATAGGATGTATGTTGTCTTTTCCTCTAGTGGTGTTATGTGAACGTTGACTACATAACACTTCACCATACTTGGGCCTAGAGGAAGGCATTGGGGAGTAGTAAGTAGATGATGGGTTGCTGGAGTTACAGAAGCTTAAACCCCAATCTATGCGTTGCTTCGTGAGGGTTGATTTGGATCGACTAGTTTAATGCTATGGTTAGACGTTGTCTTAATTCTTCTTTCGTAGTTGCGGATCCTTGCGAGAGGGGTTAATCATAAGTGGGATGTTTGTCCAAGTAAGGGAAGTACCCAAGCGCCGGTCCACCCACATATCAAACTATCAAAGTAACGAACGCGAATCATATGAACATGATGAAACTAGCATGACAGAAATTCCCGTGTGTCCTCGGGAGCGTTTTTCCTCTTATAAGACTTTGTTCAGGCTTGTCCCTTGCTACAAAAGGGATTGGGCCAATTGCTGCACCATTGCTACTATGTTACTTGTTACTTTTCGCTTGCTACGTTTCACCTCGCTACATCATCACTTCTAACCGCTACTTTTAGTGCTTGCAGTTATTACCTTGCTGAAAACTGTTTACATATTCTTCTAGCTTATGTAAGGCAAGATCAATTTTATTGTTCAGACCAGAATATTTATCCGCAAGCTTTTGGTATTCTTTGGATAAACTCTCAAATTTTTGGTCTAAATTATCTTGTCTTTTCCCCCAAGATATGTAAAAGTTATATATCAAATCGACAATTGTATTTAGCTGGTTATGAGATGTATGCCAGGTATGCTCTTCAGAAGGATTTATTCTGCACCTTATATTAATATTCTCTTTAGTATTTATTACCTTACCTGCGCTAACTTCTAAATTTAAATACTTTAACCTATCAATGTTTAAAACGTTGGACCTGATACCAAATATACAGAATAATTAAAATATTTATAATAAATCTAAACTATATTAAGTTATAAATTCAGGTTTTAAATGTTGATATACGTGATTACGTATACGAGTAAATACAAACTTATTTATTTATTTTATATTATTTTTAATACGAAATGTTTTTAAATTATATCGCTTATATTGCAGGATCTTTGAGGGGCTGTCGAGGCCAACAAGACGACTGAGGTGTACGCAGTGGTGTAATATCCTACTCAGTACTCACCATATTTATCATTATGTTGTTTTAGATGTAGCTAAGTTCGTTCACTTGATGTTTTAGTTGCAAATTTATGGAGTAAATTCCTATCGTCTTCCCAGGCAGTTCCACCCGAAGGGAACACTTCTCTACGGCCATAAGGTTCTCATTCAAATGCCATAAAAGGCTACACAGAGAACTATCGGCAGAGTTTTCTCCTATAGGATCCCTAGCATAAGAACTCGTTCCATAAATTCAAAAATAAAATACCAAGTGAAAACACGAAACTACATCATTTCCACAACATAATTTACATATGGTTTTCCCTTTCGGGAACCCTCGAAGGGTTTACACAAGGATAAAGAAATTACCTTCTAACTACCTTCGTGAGCTTACGGATGCTCTAAATATTGTAGCTCTTTATTACACGATGAGGAAGTACTACTACTACTACTTGAGCAAAGAGCTTGCTAGCTGAGTTGCAACTCTGTGCTCTATCTGTGGCTGGTTCTTCTCCGTCTGGTGTCTCTCTTCGCAGCAAGGCTCCTCCTTTTATAGGCAAGAGAGCACCTCTTGGATGTCTTCCGGGAGAAGGCTCCTCTATTATTTCCTCCTTCTTTCTCCTTGTCCATCATGCACCTAGTTTTTAGGCCTTCTAGGCTTTATAGGCTTTGTAGCCATTATAGCCCTTCTTTCTAGGGTATTGAGTGCATGTTGGAGAGGTTTGCACACCGTGTCTTGGCTGCCAATGGAGGTGGCATTGTCTTCTTTTTTGATTTTCTTCTTCGTCATGATTTTGTCTTGGACTTTAATCTTCAGGAATTTTACAATCTTTGGATATGCATGTGCCCGTACACTGCCTGCTGATATGTGTATGCGGGCATACTTGACTGGAAACATGCACATGTGTGTGCATTGGCTATTGATATGCGTACGCATACATGCTGCATTTTTTTAGGGGGGGGGTCTTCCCTGCCCATATAATTGATATTTCATATCAATATACACTAAGATTCTAAATTCCTATCAGTATTCAGTCAGAGTATATGTCCTCCGCGCCCGAATAATTGACAGTAATATCAATTCAAACTATTAATATATATATATATATATATATATATATATATATATATATATATATATATATATATATATATATATATATATCAACCGTGCGAACCCTAAAATTTAGGGACAAATTCACCTGTCCCATCCGCCGCCGCCGCACACCACTTGGTCTCCTCCTCTCTCAATTTCCCCACCGAGCCAATCCCCTCCATCTCGCATCAACGCCGCCACCTGCTGTCTTCTACCTCGGGATCCCCTGCAGCCAGTCATCGGAGCCATGCCCCGTGCCCGACAGCACCCATGCGCCCGAGCCTTGCTCGAGCCACGACGCTGGAGCCCCCGCCTTCGCCCGCATCCGGCAAGCTCTGTCTGAGCGCCCCCGGCCTCCTTCGTCCTCGCCACGGTCGGTTCCAGATCGACCCCTACCCCGCGTACGAGGAGCTCCTCTAGCTGCAGCGCTGTCTCAAGCATGGAGTAGGAGCAGCAGCATCTGACGCCCATGGAAGCCGCACCGCAGGTCCATGCCATGCCCGGTCTTCTCCTTCCTCTGTTTTAATCCTTTCTTCTCTCCCTAATCCCTCTCTCTCCAGGGAACCAGCTGCGCTAAGAGCTCCCCCTTCCCGTGCGGGCCTGGTCGCGTCCGCCCGCATGAGCCAGCTGCTCTGCACCGGTGTAGCGCGTAGGAACGTCTCCTTCTGCAACAAGCGAGCCCACCCCAAGCTGCCTCATGTGCCTCATTCTGAACATTCGTGCATGAGCCCCGCAGCCCCGCCGCCTCGTGCCCTCGCCGGAGGTCGTAATCGGCGACCCCGCGTCGCCAGAAGCCGCTCCACGCCAGAACCTCTCCCGCTCCCCTCTCCTTCCTGCTCTCCTTCCTCCTCATGTTGATTCCCTCTCTCTCTCTAATCTTTTTCTCTGAACTTGTGTGAACCAGGAGCAGCAGCCATGGGAACCCCTGGGCCCGAGTCTAGCTCGCCGTCGCTTGGAATCGGCTCCCTGCGGACGGATCCGTGACCCAACGCCCATCCCCAAGCCTCCGCCTTGCTGGTACCTTCAGCGCCGAAGCCCTAGCACCAATGGTAGCCTGCATCCCCGCCGGTTTTGTGTGTCTCCTGTAAGAACGCCTTGATCTGAACTCTGCTTCGTTTCGCCCAGATGCATTCTGATTGTCGGCCTTATTAGGATTTCCATGTCACTATTAGCACGAGCACGCCAGCAGCATAGTGGCTAGCCCTCCACGATTTAGTCGATGCGACCAGGGATCGAATCCCCATGGGTGCACCTTTTTAATATCATTTTTTTGTCCAAGTTGTTATCTCCTCAATCTTAGTTCAATCGCTAAGCTATGCCACAACTGCTAAGGTAGCTCACTGGTAACACACGCTAGTGCATTTCTGAAGGTCTTGGGTTCGAATCCAGATCCCCCAAGATTTTGCACTTCTTCTTTTTTTATTTTTGTTACATGCACCAGAGCACCACTTGGGCCGATTTCAGCCCTGGGTCACTGCACAATAGTGCAATTCGGTCCATTGTTTTTTTTAACGTCGTGTGATTTTTTCCAATTTCCAAGGACTTTGCTAATTTCAGGAAAAGCATTGTTTTTCAAACGAGCGTAGTTTCTAAACCGTGCATCGGGTCGGAGTGATTCAAATTTGTAGCTTGACTAGAATTTCACATAGGTTAATAATTTCCAACTCTCATGCATAATTAGAATTGTTTAGTGTGTTTTTTGCATCGGTTTGCGTGTCGACGTGTTGAAAACGGTTTAACTCGTAGCTAGTGATTCGTAGCTCCGATGGAGATGAGCTATATATAGAAACCGACTAGTACGACAAGTAGAATCACGTGAACCACTTTGTTTTGCTGTTTAGCAAAGCTAAAATGTGATTAGGACAAATCTGGTCAGAATTAAGATTTAACACGTCGGGTCATTTCGGAGATGCTATATGTCGTTTCCGGTCTCATTTAGAATGCCTAGCTAGGTAGATTAATTTGTGCTTCACCCTCGTGCCATGTTTAACAACATTTAATATAGTGTGTACCTGAATGGGAGTGAACTAAATAATTAAACGTGGAGTTTCATCGATATGCAACTCGCTGCATATCGAGCTTCACTTAATGTGTAGTGTTTGATTGTTGTGTTTGTCATGCCTTGCAATAGACCGTTCATGCATCATGTGTGTTGTGCATCGTGTGGTAAATATCGTGTGTTGATTCTTGTTTCTGGTTTGCTTCGTCTCGATAGAGTTCCACAAGCGTGCCGGATTGTGAGGACCCGTTCGACTACGTCGGTTCGTCTGCTTCATGGAGACGTTCTTCTTCCAAGCGGGATCTCAGGCAAGATGAACATTTCCCCAGATACCATTACTATCATTGCCATGCTAGTTTTACCGCTTCTATCGATTATGTCCCGTTGCCTACCACATGTTAAATATCAGCCTCTCAACAATGCCATGACAACCTTCGACCTATTCACCACCTAGCAAACCACTGATTGGCTATGTTACCGCTTGCTTAACCCTGTGTTAGCGTTGCTAGTTGCAGGTGCAGTTGCATCCATGTGATAACATGGGTTCCTTGTTATATCACCCTATTAAATGCTATTTAATTTAATGCACCTATATACTTGGTAAAAGGTGGAAGGCTCGGCCTTTCTAGCCTGGTGTTTTGTTCCACCTTTGCCCCCTTAGTTTTCGGCTCCCGGTGTTATGTTCCATAATTGAGCGCTCCTAACACGAGTGGGGTTGTTATGGGGACCCCCTTGATAATTCGTTTTAGTTTAAAGCTGGTCTGGCAAGGCCCAACATTGGTACTACATTTTCCCAACATAATAATTTTGATAATACTGAAATGAATAGGAAGTTAGCGCTATCCGAGGAGTAATTCTACATAATACAGGGAGGGCCAGTGATGATGGTGCTGGTCCTGAACAGAGCACCATGCGGGGCCAACTCGGGGCAACTCAGGTATGTCTATCAGGCCACCGTACGCTTCGCTTATCCGTCGTGTCCTGAGAACGAGATACGCGGATCCTATCGGGATCGTCGACACGTCGGGTGGCCTTGCTGGATTAGTTTTACCTTTGACGAGATATCTTGTGCATCGGGATTCCGGTGATGCTTTGGGTAATCTCAGAGTTGAGATTTTCCACTAAGGAGTCCGACGAGATCGCGAGTGTCGTGATCAAGGATTTCTATGCGGCTTGTGGTAATTTGTGATGGACTAGTTGGAGCACCCCTGCCGGGTTAAATCTTTCGGAAAGTCGTGCCCGCGGTTATGTGGCAACATGGAAACTTTGTTTAACACCGGTTCTAGATAACTTGAAGTTAACTTAATTAAACTATGCCAACTGTGTGCGTAACCGTGATTGTCTCTTTCGTGAGTTCCTTCTCTGATCGAGGACACGGTGGGGTTATGTCTGACGTAAGTAGGTGTTCAGGATCATTCATTTGATCATCAGTAGTCACGTCCGGTATGTGTAGAACTTCCCCCTCTTATTTCTTGTACTCGTAAGTTTAGCCACTAAATATATGCTTAGCCGCTGCTGCAACCTCATCACTTAACCATACCTCACCCATTAAGCTTTGCTAGTCTTGATACCTTTGGAAATGACATTGCTGAGTCCCCTGTGGGTCATAGATTACTACAACACCAGTTGCAGGTACAGGTAAAGGTTACTTGACGCGAGCGTGTTGATTGTTCATTTGGAGTTGCTTCTTCTTCTTCTTCTTCATCGATCTAGGATGGGTTCCAGGCCGGCAGCCTGGGAGAGCAAGGATGGATGTCGTTCTTCCTTTCTCGTTTGTTTTCGTCCGTAGACGGGTCCTGCTCTTCTTCATGATGTTAATGTATTGTACTACTGTGACTCTGATGTAGCATGTGCGAGTGTAAGGCAATTCTTTATATATATCTCTCTTATTTTATGTACATGTACTTGTAATGATATCCATTCTTGCGACACGACGAGATGCGCTTCTATCCCTGACGAGGCCCTCGTGCCAAATTGAGGATAGGGTCGCATCTTGGGCGTGACATGCTCCCAGGCTATAAATAGCCGCCCACCCACAACCATTAGCTGGTTGGCTGCTCCGTTAGAAACTGACACTTGTCATAAGGGCAACCCAAATTCCTCAGAGTCTTCAAGAGTAATTCATCAGTGAGGAAATACCCCAAACACCAAACCACAAACCAAAAACCAAGTGATTGAGCATCACTGAAGAAGTTGTTCCTGTGTGGGACTGAAGCCTTTTACCTATGAGGATTGTGCATCCTCCAAACGGTTAGGCGTCATGGTCTAGAGCAATCAGCGGTCAATTGTGGATCGTCGGGTGACCAAGTTTGTGAGGGTTTGGAAGTCTGCCCTGAAGACTTACCACGAGTGTCGGGCGAGGACTGTGTGTTCTTAGCCCAAGGAGAATACGGTAGGGACTGTGTGTCCCGGGACTATGTGTCTTTTGTTTTCAATACCAAGCCGCTCCAAACCAGATGTACAACTGTCACACCAGTTGGAACTGGGTCATCAACCACTGTCTTCACTGTAAAACGGGTTCTATTTCTTCAACTCTTTCAATTCCTCATATTGTATGTTGAAGATTTTCATTGTCACTGTTTGAAGAATTGGCTGAATACTTTCTCTGAAATTCCTCAACCCCAAATTCTTCACGCGAGTTATTCTTCACCTGTTTTTCTCTGTGCCTGCATACTGTGCAAACTGCTTTTCATATTCGTCACCTTGAAAACTGCTGTAGTGATACTTTCACTCCTGGTCCTTTGTTGTTTCCGATGCAAGTTAGTCATCAGTGAGAAATTTCCTCAAAAGTAATTTCCACAGTGATGAAATTCTAAAAATCTCCTATTCACCCCCCCTCTAGTCGATATAACGCACTTTCACTTACAAGCAATATATTCCTTAGCAATCTCCCCATCCATAGTGTAACTTTCAGTTATATTAAGCATCTTAGTTCTAATAGGGGTGCTAGGTGTAATAGGTGATTCCAACTTTTTTATCAATTTCAAGTTCTCTAGCTTCAACAATATGAGAATGAAGTAGTTCGCCTAGCGACACGGTTTCATCAAGAAAAGTCAAAGCATCATCATGAATATCATCTATAGCAGAATTAGTGTCTATTACTTGTGTCATATTAGCTTTAATAGAGTGTGGTGGTGTCGTAAGATGGCTTAAAAAAGAAGGTGAACCAACTGTTGACCAAGTTGGGAATTACATACCTCCCATCATCATAGAGGGCATAATCATGGTTACGGAATCTTTTAGATTCTATCCTAATAAACATATACTCCCTCCGTCCGGAAATACTTGTCATATGAATGAATGTATCTAGATGTATTTTAGTTCTAGATACATTCATTTCTATACATTTGTGCGACAAGTAATTCCGGACGGATGGAGTATTTAATTTCCAATGAACATAGTAAATATACCTATGCTCTCCGGCAAAAGCGCCAAAAAATACTATTGATGACGCACAAGTATTGGGGATCACAGTAGTCTTCGAGGGAAGTTTTCTACCCAAATTTATTGATTCGACACAAGGGGAGCCACATAAAACTTGTAGAACTTAGCATTTGAGTTGTCATTTCAACCACACCTATAAAGTTGGTTATCTATTGTAAAGTATTAGTAGCATAGTAGTTCGGTTGTTTTGATATTAATAGTATCAGTAGCAATGGTAGCATTAACAGTTTTGTAGTAGTTGGAACAATAGCAGCAGCGGAAGTAACTTAAAAAACACAATATGAGAATAGTGTAGGCATGGAGCAGCGATGGATATTTGGATGAAATTCACCACGTAAGAGTTACAACCTAGAGCGACACAGAAATAGTTCAAATTCATCAATCATATGTAGGCACGTATTTCGTATATAGTCATACGTGCTTATAATAAGAACTACACGACATCCTACCCTCTCATGGCAGCAGGGTCCTAATGGAAATCTAAGGGTAATTACGGCCTCCTTTGAATAAAGAATCGGATCAGAGCATTAACACATACCGAATACATGAACTCCTCATGTTACGATCATCACCGGAGTGAACCCCAGTTTTTGTCACCTTTGGGTCTATGGATTATAACACGTAAGAGGTGCATACAACTTGCAAGATAGGATCTAAAACTCACTTATATTCATAAAAACATAATATATTTATATCTGAAATCATGGCACTTGGGCCCTAGTGACAAACATTAAGCATGTCAAGTTCATAGCAACATAAATCTCAAAACATAGTGGATTCCAGGGATTAAGCCCTAACAAATTGACTCGACTGCATGATCAATCTAAGCCATCTCCATCTACCTCCAGTATGCATATAATGGAAATACTCACACCTGGTGTTGACCGTCATGAGGTTGTCAATTCAGAATGGTTGGTGATGACGAGCGATGATTTGCCCTCTCTTGAGCCCCACATGGACTCCATATCATTCGTCCTCATGAAGGATGTGAGGTGGCGGCGGCTACAGATTGTAAAATGTGATGATTTCTTCTATCTCTTATTTTGTAGGGAATACGACACTTATGGACATGGAGATAGGACAAACGGCACAACCATGGGCCGACAAGCTAAGACGACGCGCCCTAGGGGGGTGCGTCATGTGTGCTTGGGGTTTGTGGTGGCCGTCCTCCAGTAGATCTTTTCACTAGTATTTTTTATATATTCCAAAATAATTCTCCGTCAATTTTCATCCAATTTTGTGAACTTTTATTTCTGCACAAGAATAACACCAAGGTAGCTCTACTGAAAACATCATAAGCCCGGGTTAGTTTCATTCAAATTGTTCAAAGTATAGTAAAAAATGAGAGCAAAATTGTTTGGAAAAGTCAATAAGTTCGAGACGTACCAGCCTCCTCGGTCCATTGGAAGATGATACGTCCATTTTTCATAATGTTTTCAAATTGTTATTTATCATGTTATGGGTCAATATTTCACTTTATAATGCAATTCCAATGCCTTTTTCTCTCTTACTACGCAAGATCTATATGAAGAGAGAAAATGACAACAACTGGAATTCTAGACCAAGAAAAGCTACAACCCACATGGCTATTCTGTGGATCTCCCAATGTCCTGAAACTTTACGATGAAATATTTTGGAACTAATAAAAATACTAGAAGAGGACTCATCGGTAATGGAGCCACTAGGGTGCCACAAAGCTCAGGTGGCACCCCCTAGGGCACGTCATATGAGATTGTGGTCCCACTAGCAGGCCTCTGAGACCCTCCTTCTCCTATATGATGCCATTCCCCTATAAAAAATCAGAAGAATATTTTTCGGGAGGAAGTGCCGCCACCTTGAGGCGAAACCTGGGCATGGGCATGTTTTCTCTCCGGTGGACCGATTCCATCGGGGATAGTTCCCATCAAGAGGGGGAAATCAAAGCCTTAGTCCTCACCAACGCTCCCTCCATCGAGGGAGGACTCATCTCCATCAACATATTCACCATCACCATCTCATATCAAAACCCTAGTTCATCTCTTGTATTCAATCTTTGTCCCAAAACCTCACATTGGTACTTGTGGGTTGCTAGTAGTGTTGATTACGTCTTGTAGTTGATGCTAGTTGGTTTACTTGGTGGAAGATTATAAGTTCAGATAGTCAATTACCTATTTACTCTCTTTGAACATTAAGATGTACATGCTTTGTGAGTAGTTCCGCTTGTTTTTTAGAACAGGGTAGAAGTCTTGTTATAAACTATCATGTGAAGTTGGCATTCATTCAATATTTTGATGACATGTATGTTGTTTTTTTTGTGGTCGTGTCATGTGAACGTCAACTACATGAAACTTCACTTGGGCATGGAGGCAAGCATTTTGGAGTAGCAAGTAGATGATGGGTTGCGAGAGTGGTAAAAACTTAAAGCCTAGTTTATTTACTAGGTTTTCATGTTATTCCGTAAGGGGCTGAATTGGATCCATATGTTTCATGTTATATTTATATTTATCTTAATTCATCTTTAGTAGTTGGGGATGCTTGCAAGAGAGGGTAATCATAAGAGGGTTTTTTGTTCAAGTAAGAAGAACCCCTTAGCACCAGTCCACCACATGTCAATTTATCAAAGTCGTGAATGTGAATCTACTAAAACATGATAAAAGTGATGAGACAAAATTCCCATGTGTCCTTGAGAACACTTTGCTAACTATAAGAAACACTCTTGGTCTGCCCTTAGAATTATAAGAACTGGGCTATCTTGCTTCACTTTGTTACTATTTTTTACTTGTTACTTGCTACAAATTATCTTCCTATCAAAATACACGTTACTACTACTTTCAGTAATTGTAGAGAATACCTTGCTGAAAACAGCTTATCATGTCCTTGTGCTCCTCGTTGGGTTTGACACTCTTTCTTAGCGAAAAGACTATGATTGATCCTCTATACTTGTGGGTCATCAAGACTCTTTTCTGGTGCAGTGGCCTAGTAGTGAACCGCCTTTGGTAAGACATATTTGGTAAGGAAACATTTATATTGAGTGCTAAAATTTATCTTTACTTTCTACTATGGAAACTAATGCTTCAATAGGCTTGTTTGGGGTATCTTCACCTAGACTATAAGTGGTAAGAGCCACTCCTCAACCCACTAAACCAATTGAAAACATTTATTATGAGATTTACTAGGGTATTCTAGAGAAAATGCTAATTAATCCCTGTGCAACAGATGGAACAACACAACCTTATATCCACCTAATCTATATAGATGAAATATGTGGATTGTCTAAGCATGCCCGTTTATCCAAGGATGGATTTAAGAAGAAATAATTCCCTTTATCTTTGGGGGGAGCATTTTCATGGTATAGGCTATTGGATGAATCTGGAACATGGGAATGGAACCGATTGAAATTGCAATTCCGTCACAAATTGTGTCCTATGCACTTGGTTCATAGTGATTGGAACTATATATATAATTTTTGGCCTCATGAAGGAGAAAGCATCGCTCAAGTTTGGGGGGGGGCTTAAAGATATGTTACATACATGCCCCAATCATGAGACATCGAGAATAATGAATATTGGAAACTTTTATGATCGGCTTTCTAATGATGATAAATCAATACTTGGTACTTCTTCTGGTGGTTCTTTCATGAAGAAAAGTATTGAATTCTGGTGGGATCTTATTGAGTTAATCAAAAGCAATTTTGAAGACTAGGAGATCGATGAAACTAATAAGCTAGGTATGAATCTTGAATTTGATTGTGCCTGGTCTTTTGTACAAATTGATGATGTTCATAACACAATGCAAAATATGGGCTTGACTCTGAGATAGTAGCTATATTTTGTGAACCTTTTGTTACTCGTATTGATCTTCCTAAGGAGAAGTGGTTTAAATTTCATCCACCAATTGAAATTACTTGTGAAGAACCACCAATTATTGAAACTGAAAAAGCTACTTATGTTGTTAACCCAGTTGTCCCTACTACTTATATTGAGAAACCATGTTTCCCTGTTAGGATAAAGGAACATGCTAAGGCAACAAATGCGGTTCATAAGAGTAATACCAAAGCAATCAAACCCTTTGAGAAAATTAAAATAAAACCTTGTTTTGCAATGGTTAAAGATTTCTTGGTTGATAATAATGACATGTATGTTATTTACTTTTGTTATTATGCTGCTAGAATTGCTAGGCCTCTTAGGTATGAAAAAAGATTTACTAGATAAGCATAATAAATTTTTTGGCATGTGTGTTGTTTTTGTTAAGATTGGAGAGCATTACTATCATGGTTTGTGTGATATGGGTGCCAGTATTAGTGTTATTCCCTATTTTTATATCAAGAAGGCATGCATGATATTGTACATGCTAAGATAGAAGATATTAATGTTAATATTAACCTTGCAAATAGATAAACTATTTCACGTTTTGGGATTGTCATATATGCTGAAGTTTTATGTGCTAAGGTTAAATACCCTACTGATTTCTTACTACTTGGATCACATCAAGATAATTTATGTCTGATTGTTTTTGGAATTTATTTCTTTAAAACTTTTAATGCTGAGATTGATTGTGCTAGGGAAAAGGTTAAAGTTACATTCGGTGATATATCTCCTAAATTTAATTTCTCTAAGTTCTATAGAAAAACTCGCGATGAGGAATTCCCTGGTAGAGATGATATCATAGGTCTTGCTTCTATTGCTATAACCCCTTCAGATCCTTTAGAACAATATTTTCTAGACCATGAAAATGATATGCATATTAATGAGAGAAACGAAATAGATGAAATACTCTTTAGACAAACACCTATCCTTAAACATAGTTTTCCTATTGAAACTTTAGGAGATCCTCTTCACCCGAGTGTGATCCTATGTTTGAAATAAAAATGCTCAATGATACTTTGAAATATGCTTATCTTGGTGAAAAGAAGATATCTTCTTATCATGAATACTAACCTTTCAATTCATGAAGAAAACTTTAAGGAAGCCTCGTGCTGCAATTGGATATACTCTTGATGATCTTAAAAGCATTATCCCTACCTTATATCGGCAAAAGAATAATATGAAGCCTCATGTTAAGCCAGTTGTTGATCATCAGTGCCATTTGAATCCCAAAATGAAGGATGTGGTAAGAACTGAAATATTGAAGCTTCTGGAAGGAGGTATTATTTATCCTATAGATGATAGTAGATGTGCAAGTCATGTTCATCGTGTTCCCAAGAAAGGTAGCACAACCATTGTTCCTAATAGTGGCGGACCCAATTGACAAGGCCAAGGTGGGACAACACTACATGCATTCATAAATATTTATATTTATTTGTTTATTATATCTATTTTCCTATGGTAAAAATGATGATTTGTAAATCTAGGGTGGGTCGCGGCCCACCATAGCCACCCTATACCTCCGCCACTGGTTCCTTATGATAAAAATGAACTTCCCCCACAAAGAACCGGTTATAGGATGGCAGTTGGTATCAGGAAACTAAATAAAGCTACTAGAAAAGAACATTACCCGCTACCCTTGATTGATCAAATGTTAGAAAGATTATCAAAGCACACCAACTTTTGATTTCTAGATGGCTATTCTGGGTTTTCTCAAATACTTGTATCACAAGAAGATTAGGAGAAAACTACGTTTACTTGTCCTTTTGGAACTTATGCTTATAAACGTATGCCTTTCGTTTTATGTAATGCATGTTCTACTTTTCAAAGATGTATGATTGCCATAGACTCTTATTTATGTGATAAAATTGTTGAGTTATTCATGGATGATTTTTCTGAATATATAACTTCTTTGGATGATTGCTTGTGCAACCTTGACCGAGTCTTGCATGGATGTGAAGAGACCAATCTCGTCTTGAACTGGGAGAAGCGCCACATTATGGTGAATGAAGGTATAGTCCTTGGTCATACAATTTATGAAAGAGGTATTGAGGTAGATAAAGCCAAAGTTAATGCAATTAAGAAAATGCCATGTCCTAAAGATATTAAAGATGTAGGAAGTTTCTTAGGTCATGTTGGTTTTTACAGGACATTCGTTAAGGACTTCTCTAAAATTTCTAGGCCTCTCACAACTCTCTTAGAAAAACATGTTCCATTTGTTTTTTGACTATGTTCGTGTAGAATCCTTTGAAATACTTAAGAAAGCTTTAATCACTTCATATATTGTTCAACCACCTCACCGGAACTTGTCATTTTTAAATTATGTGTGATGCTAGTAATTATGTTCTTGGTGTTGTTCTAGGTCAAAGAGTTGAAAAAAATTAAATGTTATCCATTATGCTAGTAAGACCTTGGATAGTGCTCAAAGAAACTATGCTGCTACTTAGCATGAATTTTTAGTAGTGGTGTTTGCATGTGACAAATTCAGACCTTAGATTATTGATTCTAAAGTTACTATTCACACTTACCATGCCTCTATTAAATATCTTATGGAAAAGAAAGATGTTAAACCCATATTTATTAGGTGGGTTGTTTTATTACAAGAGTTTGATTTGCATATGGTTGATAGAAAGGGGGCTAAAAATCCTGTAGCAGATAATTTATATGGAAAATGTCCTTGATTACCCACTTCCTATTGATGATAGTTTTCCTGATGAGCAATTAGACGTTTTAAATGCTTCTACTTCCCATAATAACCCTTAGTATGCATATTATGCTAATTTCTTTGTTGCTAAGTACTTACGACCTAATTATACAAATTAAAAAAATGTTAGTCTTTGACTTAAGACAACACTTTTAGGATGACCTACATTTATATAAAGGATTATATTCTATTATTACACATTATGTACCTAACCATGAACAAGAGCATATTCTGAGGAACTATAATTCTGAACCCTTCACAGGACACCATGTTGGAGATTGAAGTGCACACAAGGTAGTGCAATCAGGTTTTTGTTGGCCTAATCTCCTCAAGGATGCACGTAAGTTTGCCTTTGCTTCCGATGAAAGTCAAAAAATTGGTCAAATTGATAGGCGATAAGAAATGCATATGAATTATTCACTTGTTACACAGTTGTTTGAAGTGTGGGGCTTTGATTATATGGGAACTTTTTCTTCCTCTAATGGATACACCCATATCATAGTTGCTATTGATTACGTTACTAAATGGGTAGAAGCTATTCCAACTAGTAGTCGTGATCATAACACCTCTATTGAAATGCTGAAGGAAGTTATGTTTCCGAGGTTTGGAGTCCCTACATACTTAATGACGATGGTGATTCCCATTTTATTTATGGTGTGTTCGATAAAACTTTGCTAAATATGATGTCAACCATAGAATTACTTCACTTATCATTCTCAGTCTAATGTCCAAGTAGAACTGAGTAATGGGGAAATAAAGCTAATTTTGCAAAAGACCAGTTCCCGATCCAGGAAGAATTGGTCTCGGAAACTTGATGATGCACTATGGGCTTACATAAGTTCTTAGAATGATCATATGGGAATGTCTCCATATAAAATGGTCTATGGAAAAGCATGTCATCTGCTCCTACATGTAAATTGCGTTGGAATTTTCCCGAAAGAGGAGGGGAGATGCAGTATGGTAGAGATAAGTATTTACTCATCAAGAACCAAGGTTACCGATCCAATAGGGGAACCACCCAAATTCATGCCTTCAGCGCCTTGATAGGTCTCCATCATATTTACTTTTCCTAACGCTTTTGCTCTTGTTTTGGACTCTAATTTGCATGATTTGAATGAAACTAACCCCGACTAATGGTGTTTTCAGCACAAATACCATGGTGTTGTTGTTGTGCAAAAATAGAAGTTCTCGAAATGGAATGAAACTATTTGGAGATTTTTTCTAGAATAAATGAAAAATACTAGAACAAAGATCGACCAAAGGGGAGGCCACAGGCGCCCATTAGACATCAGGGCGCGCTAGGACCCCTCGCACGGTGTGGTGTCTAGTGTGGCCCATGGGGCTTGGCTAACCCTATGTCCATCGCTATAAAATACTATTTTTGAAGAGAAAAATGAGAGAGGAAGTTTCATCATGTTTCACGATATGGAGCCGCCACCACCTACTGTTCTTCATCGGGGGGCCTAATCTGGAGTTTGTTTGGGGCTTTGAAGAGGGGAATCTTCGGTCTTCATCATCACCAACCCTCCTCCAACGCCAATTCCATGATGCTCTCCACCAGGAGTGAGTAATCCCTTCGTAGGCTTGCTGGTCGGTGAAGAGTTGGATGAGATTCATCATGTAATCGAGTTAGTTTTGTTAGGTCTTGATCCCTAGTATACACTATGTTCGGAGATAGATATTGCTATGACTTTGGTATGCTTAATGCTTGTCACTAGGGCCCGAGTGCCATGATTTCAGATATGAACCGTTTATGTTTTCACCATTATATCTATGTTCCTGGTCCGATCTTGCAAGTTATATGCGCCTACTACATGTTAGGATCCGCATAGCCCAAAGTAACAATAATTGGGAATCTTTCTGGTGATTACCGTAGTATGAGGAGTTCATTATTCACTATGTGTTAATGCTTTGTTTCGGTTCTCTATTAAAAGGAGGCCTTAATATCCCTTAGTTTCCTTATGGACCCTGTTGCGACAGGAAGGTAGGATAAAATATGTGATGCAAGTTCTTTTCCATAAGCACGTATGACTATTTATGGAATACATGCTTACATTATATCGATGAACGGGAGCTAGTTCTGTGTTGCCCTATCTTGTGAATGTTATATGATGAATATTCCAACAATATCACCAATCTAGTGCCTACAAGTTTTCCACATATTTTGTTTGCTAAGTTACTACTATTGCTACTGTTGTTACAACTGGTGCGAAACTCCAATTACTGTTACCATTACTACTGTTAATGTTACCACTACTATCAAAACTATCATATTACTGTGCTACTGATCACTATTCTACAGATACTAAATCTCCAAGTGTGGTTGAATTGAAACTTAGCTGCTAATACCTGCAAATATTCTTTGGCTCCCCTTGTGTCAAATCTGTAAATTTGGGTTGAATATTGTACCCTCGAAAACTACTGCGATCACGTATACTTGTGGGTTATCAAGAACTTTTCTAGCGCTGTTGTGACGGAGCATAGCTATATTTGTTGAGTCACTTGGGATATCTATTTATTGGTCACCATGAAGAATCTGAAAGATATAAGAACAAAAATTGTTCCCTCTAAGACGAGGGGAGGTAAGGAACTATCACCTAGCTATGCACTTGATTCACCCTCTGTTTTGAATAGACTTGCAACACCACCACCACATGCTATTAATCCTGATATTTCACAAGTAATTGATGATGCTACCTCTTCAATGAATGATGCTTATGATGATGCTAGTACCTTGCTTGATGATACTGTACCACTAGGTGAATTTCTTGATGAACAACTTGGTAGATCTAAAAAATTGAGCATGTTGAAATAGATGATACTATTGAAACTGATGAAGCCTTTGCTACTGAAAATATTGAAATACTTTTTAGACATGATTATCCTAGAACTGAGATGCCTCGAATACCTAAAGGTTATGTTCTGGATGAAGAAATTGCTAGACACTTTCTGGCTTGTGAGGATAGAGAAGATCTTAAGAAACTACTATGCAAGTTGAAAGAAAAATCCTTGAATGCTGGAATGAAATATTATCCTAAGTTTTCTACCTCACCTATCTTTTTTACCGATAAGGATTATGAATTCTATGTCGATCCAGAGAAAATTACTTTGGTTGAATCTGATCCTTTTCATGGCTATGAAAATGAAACTGTCATGGCACATCTCACTAAGCTAAATGATATGGAGAGCCTATTTACTAATGATGGGAAAATTAGCTACTACTATATTCTTAAATTATTTCTGTTATCATTAAAGGGTGATGCTAATATTTGGTATAATACTCTTGCTCCTGGTTGTGTGCGTAGTCCCTAGGATATGATTTATTACTTCTCAAACACGCTGCCTTACAGGACATATTTAACTTTGTGAAAATTGAAGAAGAGAGTCTCCCACAAGCTTGGGGGAGGCTTCTCCAATTACTTAATGCTTTGCTTGATCATCATCTTAAGAAAATAGCATACTTGGTATATTTTATAATGGACTAACCGATGCTTCTAGGGACAACCTAGATAGTTGTGTTGGTTGTCTTTTCAGGGAACGAACTGTCGAACAAGCTGAGGAGTTATTGACTAATATATTGAAGAATTACAATGAATGGACAGTTCCTGAACCACCGCCTAGACCCACTCCAAAGAAGAGGGGTATATTATTCCTTAGTCATGAAACTATGCAAGAGGCAAAGAAATGTATGAAGGAAAAAGGCATTCAAGCTGAAGTTGTTAAGAATTTACTACCTATTGAAGAAATACATGGTCTCCACATACCACCATAGGTGGTGAAGGTAAATTATATTTTAAAGTTTGATGAACGTGACATCCCTTACAATAAACATCCTAGTCCATGCTTATATGAGTTTGATAATTATATTATAAAGCAAGATCATTTCAACTCCTTTGTTATGCAACAATTGAAACAAAACTCTGATATGATTGCACGCTTAAGTGAATTGTTATTTAGAATCACCAATGATGTAAGAGGTGTAGGAAAACATGCCTCTATGGTTCAAGCCCAATTAGAACAGGTTGCTAAATCTCAAAGTGAGCTACTTCATGAAATGAATAATAATATGAATGATCATGTTGTTAGAGTAATGACTAGAGGAGGAACAATGACTCAAGATCGACTATATCGAGAAGGTCATCCTAAAACAAAAAAACAACATTCACAAAGAATTAATATTGATGCACCCAATCCTTCTAGGAAGGAAAATAAAAAAGAAAAATGATAGGACCTTGCATACTTCTACGGAACCTAAAGTAAAGAAAAACTTCTGCTAATGCTAATGATATCTCTATCTTTGATGCTGAAACTCACTCTCATAGTGAGAGTTCACCTATTGATAATGAAAATGATAATGATGATGCTCATGTAGATGCTCAACCTGGCAGTATTAAAGAACCAGATAATTATGTTGAGATAGAACTTGTTGTTGATCTTGATAACCCACAACCTAAGAATAAACGTTATGTTAAAAGAGTTTTTGTTGCTAAAAAGCATGGCAGAGAAAGAGAGACACGGGTTCAAAAACCCATGCCTTATCCACCTAAACCAACTAAGAAAAAAGATGATGAAGAATTTGAATGCTTTGCTAAAATGCTTAGGTTAGTCTTTTTGCATACTCGTTTAACCAATCTTTTAAAGATGCCCCCTTATGCTATGTACATGAAAGACATCGTCACTAATAAAAGAAAAATACCTGAAGCTGAAATCTCGACCATGCTTGTTAATTATACCTTTAAGGATGGAGTACCTAAAAAACTAGGAGATCTAGGAATACCAACTATACCATGTTCCATCAAAAATAACTATGTGAAAACTAGTTTATGTGATCTAGGAGCTAGTGTTAGTTTTATGCCTTTCTCTTTATACAAAAGACTTGACTTGAAGAAACTCACACCTAATGAAATTTCATTGCAAATGGATGATAAATAAACTGCTATACCTATCAGTATTTGTGAGGATGTACCCGTTGTTGTTGCAAAATGTTACCATCTTGACAAACTTTGTTATACTTGACATGCTCGAGGATGACAACATGCCAATTATCCTAGGTAGACGTTTCTTGAATACTACAGGGGTTGTTATTGATTGCAACAAAAGCAGGGTCACTTTTCATGTCAATGGTAAAGAACATACGGTGCATTTTTACGAGAAAGCAATTTCAAGTGAATGGTGTGAATGTTATTGAAAAATCTCTGAATACCACCAATGGAAGCTTTCAACTACCTCTACCTACTCCCAAAAATAAATATGAGATACTTATTGTTGGGGATATGCACATCCCCATTGAGGTAACTTAGGGTTTTACGAAAATTCTTCACAATCATACTAATTGGAAGTGGTTGTTATAAGAGTTGATCAACCTTGTTAATGAATCATTTTCAAGAGGCATGAGGTCGATGGTTTCAATACGCACAACTCTCTGTATCCATTTTACTTTTCGTGTTATTTTTATTTCATTACAATACAAAGTCATGATTATCCTATTTTCTCATATATATTTTTCTGTGCAACAAAAAAGTGCCCAAAAATAAAAGTTCTCTAAATAACCTGAAATTTTCACACGCTTTTTTTCTTAATATTTGAGATTATCTCGCACTAAAAACACTTCAAGGGGGTGTCCCAGGTGGAACTAGACACCAGGACGCGATAGTGTAACGACTAAGATGCGATACTTCCCTTATTTGGGGGCGAGGCCTCAAAAGCGGAAAGGGTCACATCTAAGCGTATCGCAAGCAGGAAAACATTGCCATTACATAAATAGATAGATGAGTATAAGATTCGGCTTACACTCCCCACATGCTAGATTACAATCCTCACAAGCATCCATTATTCATACATAAGACAAGGTCCGACTATGGACAAGATAAACCGCAAAATCATGCTATCCCGCCTTGCTAGTCCCACGATCACAATCATGTGCCTCTAATCCTCAGGGTATGTCATGTACATTATGCCACTGTCTTCGTCGAACTCCCACCTCAACTGAGTATCCTCGGGGACGTCTGCATTTGGAGTACCTGTACCTGTGGGTGGTTGTAGTAATCTGTGAGCCACGAGGACTCAGCAATCTAATGACCTTGGTATCGAGTCTAACTACGTTAATGGGTGAGGTGGGGTTAAGAGTAAGAGTTTGCAGTATCCTAAGAATATACGGTGGCTAACTTACGAAGAACAGAAATAAGTTATGGTGCTCTACGTAAGACGGTCAAACACTAGAACGATCACTACGTGATCCTGAACACCTACTTACCTCATTCATAACCCCACCGTGTTCTCGATCAAAGAAGGAGCTCTAGAAGAAATAGTCACGGTTATGCACACAATTGGCAGCTTCTATTTAAGTTAGTTTAAGCTGTCTAGAACCGGATGTCAACAAAATATCCATGTTTGCCACATAACGACTTTCCGTAAGATTAAACCCTGCAGGGGTGCTCCAACTAGTCCATCACAAATTACCAGAGGCCGCATAGTAATCCTCTACCACAAAATTCGTGATCTCGTTGGATTCCTCAGTGGAAAACCTCAACTCTGAGAAGACCCAAAGTCTAACCGGAATCCCAATGCGCAAGTATATCGCTAAGGTAAGAAAATCTAGCAAGACCTCCCGATGTGTGACGAACCTAATAGGGGCCGTGTATCTCGTTCTTAGGACAAGACGGGTGAGCAATGGTTACCACGCCAAAACACCGAGTTGCCCCGAGGAGCGTAAATAAGCTGCTCTGGTTTGGACCAACACTCATGAGGAGCACTGGCCCGGGTTGTTGATTAATTCCTCGGGGTAGCTATTCCCTATGTTTTTTTATTAAGTTTTTATCAAATTAACACCAAAGTTGGGTCTTGGCAAACAAGCCTTAACACTAAACGATTTATAAAGGGGGGCCCCATAACAACCCCGAACGTGTTAGGAGCGCTCAATTATGGAATAAAACACCGGTAGCCGAAACTAAGGTGGCAACATCGGAACAAATCACCCGACAAAAGGCTGGGCCTTCCACTATTTACCAAGTATATAGGTGCATTAATTAAATAGCAATTTAAATAGGATGATATCAAAAGCCCGTGTTATCACATGGACCAGCTGGCACCTCCAACAAGCAATGCTAATAAATTAGTGGTAGAGAAAGCCTAACTTAGCCAAACAATATTTGCTAGGAGGGGAGGTGTACGAGGTTTCATAGCAATGTTTGATGGCCTATATATCATGTGGTAGGCAGCGGAGATGTAACGGTAGAAATGAATCACTAGGAAAAACAAAGCTAGAAACGGTGTCAGGGTCACGATCATCTTGCTTGTGATTTCTTTAGAGTGGAACCGTTCCTGATCTTCCTGCACGAACTCACCGGACTCTTCGAACTCGTTTCCGGCCCAAGTAGCTACCCAAAAGAAACAAACAACTAATAAACACCAGCAAATGATAATGCAACAAACAAAATGATGCATGCATGCACAACCTCTAATCATGCACATAAACCACCATACATAGATAAAAACTATTGCCACCTCACCACAAGGAGACTTTCTACAGAAATGCTCAAAGCCAAATTCCAGTACCACTATTGGATTCCTTGGGATTTTCTACTCCAAATCCATATATCATAATGTCATGTTTGCATGGATAAAATCACCAAAAATAGTAAAAGAAAAGTTGAACGGGATCAAACTACCTATAGTCAAGAACAGGAGCTGTTCTTGAGCGTGCCCTATTTGGCATATGCCAGAATAGGCATTTCCATTTTAGGAACATTGCAGATTTGGAAATTCATCAAACAATTAAAAAAACAATCACACATGCATCTACATGGGAGGGTCCCACTGGTCATACTCACCAGGGTCCCTAGTGAATGACAGGTGGGCCCTGGACCCACTATCGGTGGCACTCAGAGCAACACCTGCAGCTAAAATAAAATGGGGAGAGAGGGGAATCTAACCCTGCACCTCCTACTACCTCATGCAGTCGACATCCACTGGGCTAGGCTCGGGTAGCTGCTCTACTAGGGGAAGAAATTTCCCTAATTTGTAAACTGCAGGTGCAACACAGGGGAACATCCCAAACACTAAATAAAAAAGGGGCACGCTGGGACTCGAACCCAGGTCGCGGCGTGTGTGGCTGGCTTGTTTTCTAGTGGTCCAGGTGGGCGGAATCTTCTCTAGTGGGGAGACTAACGTAGGAATAATCCAAGAAGGGGGTGCTTCCTCTACTTTGCAGAGAAGCGCCGGAGACGGCTCGCCGGTGCAACGCACACTACGCACTACAGGACACGGCAAGCGCGGGCGCTACGCAGCAGCTCCACTACACCTTCGCCAAGCTTCTGCTGCTACTCGAAACGACTATGCTGGTGAGCTGCTTGCTACTACCTGCATGCTACTGCTCCCTACTACACATACGAACTGAAATTGCTGCTACTCTACTCAAGAACAAAACCACAGCGGCAAGCTACACGGCGGAGAGTGGGGCTGCAAGAAGGAGAGGGGGAGCAGAGATGCGGGGGAGGAGCTACGGCTCACCGAGGGCAGAGGAGAGGTGGACGTGCGATGGAGAGGCATGGCAGGGTCGATCTGCTGCAGAGGAGGTCACCGAAGGGGAGGAAGACCGCCGACCGTCACGGACGTCGACGTGGAAGTCCCTGCGCCCGATCTCCTCAAAAATGGAACTCCAGCGACGTCCACTTCCTCTTGGACCAGATGGGGAAGGATGGGAGGCGTTGCTACTCCGGTGATGACCTTGGCCCGAAGCCTCCCATGGCAACGGCAGCGCCCTGATGCTGCCCCTAACGGCGTGAGAGGGAAGAGTGGGGGAGAATAGAGACCAAGGCAAGGAGGAGACGCTGGGGCGGCTAAATAGCCTCGAACCACGGGCTTGGACCTATCTCATGGAGCAAAGCAAGATCGGTGGTGGTCTGGTGGTTCGTACAGGAGGTGACACACGCGAGAAGGACGAAGACGGACGTGGAGGTGGGCTTGGGCCAACACAACACGCGATGGGCCTTCTCTCTCGCTCTCTCTCAGGTAAGGACAACCTTTTGCAGAAAATAATAAAGCCGGTTTTTGAAATAATGCCAGACGCTAAAAGAAAGAGAAAATAGAAAATAGAAATATAGTTGGGATTGTAAAATCATGCTCCAATATATAAAAATTAATTGGGCATTATTTAAAGAGTTCAAATAAAACCTTTTTATTTAGAACAGGCTCTGTTTTAAATAAAATCTAAAGAAAAAATAAATGAAAAACAAAGGGGCTGCCTCCACATTTAATAAAAAGAATTTTAGGAAAAGAAGAACATTCTTATTGGGGAAAAACAGAGCTTTTAAATCTGTCACAAAAATAAAATAGAGAGGAGAGAAGGGGTTTTATCCTATGGTGCAACTTGTGGTTTTTTTTGACATGCACTTGTTGCACCCACACCTCAACAACACAAAGGCACAACCACCCAACACTTGCACATCACATCAAGCTCACCCGTATCAACAAAACAACAACAAAAGAAAAAATGCAATGCATGGAGGCATGATGCACATGAAATGATGACACGATGTTGGTCTCACACCACATCTCATTAACATGCCAAGGTGCCATACAAGGAAAGATTACAAAGGGGGGAAGAATTGCATTGGAGTTGTCACAACTCTCCCACACTACAAGAGGATCTCGACCCAAGATCTATGACTGGAAGAACTCCGGAAACTCGGAACGGAGGTGGTCCTCGTGCTTCCAAGTGGCTTCCTTGTCTGAATGATGTGACCATTGCACTTTGAGGAACTTGATTGACTTATTATGGGTCTTGCGCTCAGTCTCTTAAAGTATTGCTATCGGATGCTCATCGTAGGATAGGTCGGGCTAGATATCGATATCCTGGAGATCAACTATGCACTCGGGACTCTTGAAGCATCTCCGGAGCTGAGAGACGTGGAGCACGTCATGCACATTGGAAAAGTTGGATGGAAGCTCTAAATGATATGCAAGATCGCCTCTCTTGCCAACAATTTGAAAGGACCAACAAAGCGAGGGGCGAGCTTTCCTTTGATGCCGAAGCATTGAGTGCCCTTCATGGGAGACACTTTGAGATACACAAAATCATCGAGCTGAAAAGTCATGTCATGATGCTTGCTATCATAGTAGCTCTTCTGATGGGACTAAGCTGCTTTGAGATTGTCCCGAATGACACGACATATTTCTTCAGCTGCAGCTATCATTTCATTCCCAAAAATTTGACGCTCACCAATCTCTGACCAATTCAGCGGGGTACGACACTTCCTTCCATATAGAATCTCGAATGGAGCCTTGCCTGAGCTTGCTTGAAAGTTGACGTTGTATGAGAACTCGGCAAACGGTAGGCAATCTTCCCACTTCATGCCAAAAGAAATCACACAAGCTATGAGCATATCTTCAAGGATCTGATTGATTCTACAACTTGCCCACTTGTCTGAGGCTGGAAAGTTGTACTGAAAAGGATCTTAGTACCCATCGCAGTGTGAAAGGAATCCCAAAACTTGGAAGTAAAGATGCTTCCACAATCTCAAGAAATGAGCATAGGAACATCATGCAATGAGACTATCCTTGATGTATACAACTCTGCCAGCTGAGCTGCCGAGATAGACTCTTTGATCGGTAGGAAATGAGCAACTTTGGTCAACTTGTCGATGATGACGAAGATGGCATCGTTGCCTTTCATGGACTTCGGAAACCCAGTGACAAAATCCATTTCCACATGATCGAATTTCCACTCGGGTATTGGTAAGGGATGCAGGAGACCTGCTAGACTTTGATGCTCCGCCTTCACTGTGCGACACACAATCGTTCACAAACTGAGCAATCTGACGTTTCATGAGAGTCCACCAGAAAGTCTGCTTCAGATCCTGATACATTTTGGAGCTTCCTGAATGTATCGAGAGGAGGGAATTATGGGCTTCATCCATGATAACTTTCCTGAGCTCCCCTTTCAGAACGACAAGGCGGTCCTCGAAGAACAAGGTATCTCTGTCATCAACATGGAACCACTTATATTTCGGAGTGCTCTTTGCCAAGCCAATCTTAACTTTCTTCACCATCTCATCAAGAGGTTGAGCTTGTCGGACTTGGTCTTCCAAGGTAGGAGAAATCTGGAGATTAGCAAGAAATCCCTAAGGTACTATCTGAAGGTTGAGCTTCCTAAAAGATTCACAAAGATCAGGCTGGAGAGGCTTCAAAATGAGACTGTTGCAGCAAGCCTTTCTGCTCAAAGCATCTGCAATGATATTTGCTTTCCCTAGAGTGAAGTCAATGCTCGGATTATAATCTTGGATCATTTCCACTCAACGAGTTTGCCGAAGATTGAGACTAGGCTGGGTGAAGATGTAGTTTAGACTCTCGTGATCGGTGTAGACCTCAACCTGTCTGCCCAACAAGAGATGTCTCCAAGTCATCAAAGCATGGACCACTACCACCAACTCAAGATCATGAGTGGGATAGTTCTTCTCACTTGGCTTCAACTGTCTCGAGGTATAAGCTACCACTTTCTTCTCTTGCATCAGAACTACGCCAAGACCTTGAAGAGATGCATCACAGAACACTTGATAAGGCTTGGAGTCATAAGGAGGAGTCAAGACTAGAGTTGAAGTGAGCTTCTCTTTGAGTGTGTCGAATGCCAACTGACACTCTGGAGACCAGACAAACTTCACACTCTTCTGAAGAAGGTTGGATACAGGCTTAGCAATCTTGGTGAAGTTCTCAACGAACCTTCTGCAATAGCTTGCAAGCCCGAGAAAGCTTTGAAGCTTCTTCACATTCTGCGGAGGTTCCCACTCAACAATGGCATGCACCTTTGTAGGATAAACTTTGATGCCCTCAGCAGAGATGATGTGCCCAAGGTACACAACTTCCTTCAACCAGAATTCACATTTGGAAAACTTAGCATAAAACTTATGCTCTCTTAGCTTATAAAGCACAAGCCGAAGATGTTCTTCATGCTCTTCCTCAGTTTCAGAAAAGACAAGAATGTCATCAAGATACACCAAGACAAATTCATTCTTTAATGGGGAGAAGATATAATTCATCATCCGACAGAAGGTCAGCGGAGCATTGGCGAGACCAAAAGACATCACTGTGTACTCATAAGAGCCAAAGCTTGTCCTGAAAGCAGCCTTAGGAATGTCTTCTTCACGAATGCGGATCTGATGATAGCCCATCCGAAGATCAAGCTTAGAGAAAATCTTGGGTCCTTTCAATTGCTCGAACAATTCATTGATGTTGGGAAGTGGATACTTGTTTCTGATTGTCTTCTTATTAAATGGACGATAATCGACACAGAGTCGGTCAGTGCCATCCTTCTTCTTGACAAAAAAGAACTCCACAACCCCAAGGAGATGAGCTTGGTCTGATCTGACCCAAACGCTCTTGCTCATCATATTGCTTCTTCAACTCTTTCAGCTCTTCTGGACCCAGTTTATACGGCCGCTTGCAAACTGGTTCAGTTCCAGGTTGAAGCTCAATTACGAACTCAACTACCCGGTGCGGAGGCATTCCTAGCAGTTCTTCTGGAAAGACACCTTCGTACTCACGGACCACTAGGACATGAGAAATTGGAGAGATCTCACCCTTCTCATTCAAGGAAAATAGACTGGTCGTGTCATCGCGAGCGGCAAAGATAATCACGTCCTCCGAAGGATGAGTCAGCTTGACTTATTTTTCTTGACAATCAATATACGCCTTGTTCATCGCCAGCCAATCCATCCCAAGGATCAGATCAATATCAGACTTGCCAAGGACAATTGGAGAATCCAGAAAGGAATAGTCGCACATCTTGACAGAGACATCGAGAACCGCCATATGAGAACTCATTCGCATCCCCGGAGATACCACATGGAAAGGATTATCCAAGTGAATTGCGGGTATGTCATGCTTAGCAATAAAAGGTTTAGAAATGAACGAATGTGATGCACCAGAATCAAATAAAACCTTTGTAGGAATATCATTAACTGACAGATTATCCATGATCACCTCTCAAGAGTTCTCTAACTCAACTGCATTCACCATATTGACCCTTCCAGACATGGGGTTGAACTTCACCATTGCATTGCCTAGAGGCAGGAGGCGGAAGACGCTCCTGAGTGGTGCACTTGTTAGAGTAATGACCCTTCTGCCCACACTTGTGACAACTCACCTCTGACAGCAGACAAAATTACACTTGAGGATTCCCTTGCTTCTGGTGTTGAAATCTCTCCTGGAGGGTTGGGTGGGTGGGAAGAACCACGACCACCTGACTGCCTGAACTATTGATTCTGCCAAGGAGGAGGAGACACTCAATATTTCTGTTGCTTCTAAACCACCTGAGTTGAGGACGACCAACTGGAATCTCTAAAACGCTTCCTTAAGTTATCCACTTTGAGAAAAGCCTCTTCAGCCGTGAGAGCCAAATTGTAGAACTGGTCAAACTCAAGAGGCTCGTGCAAGGCAAGGTCCAGCTGCAAGTCTTCCTTCAGACCATGCCTGAACGGATAAATCTTGCTCTTCTGATCTACGATGTCCTGTTTAGCATAACGAGCTAGCTCCTGGAACTCGACATTGTACTTGTACACAGATGAACCTCCTTGCTTTAAGTGCCTGAATTTCTCACGCATCTCTTCCACAAAACTTGTTGGAATATAGTGAGTCCTGAAATCCCTGTAGAAATCATCCCAGCTGATCATTATGTCGCCTCTAGAATCCTTCAATTGTTTCCACCACTCTGTCGTGTCCCTTGAGCTGAAAAGTTACAAACTTGACGAAGTCCTCTGGTCGCACATTACTCCACTCTAAGTGCTTGTTCATGTCAAGAATCCAGTCATCTGCATCGAATGGCTGGTCACAGGAAGTGAAGGACTTCGACTGGATCGCCAGGAATTAATTCAGTGTTGCAAACTGTTGTCCACCATTGTTGAAATTGCCCTCATGCAGTTGGCTCCTCTCTTGCAACAACTAAAGCAATATATGAGTGTTTGCATTGGTTGCAGCCATCACAGCTTGCCATCCCTCAAGAGGAGGAGGTGGTGGTGGAGGGTCAGCACTCTCATGACCCGGATTTTGGCGAGTTGGTGGAGCCATCCTGGAGACGGACAACAACGTTAGACCAGAGATGAAATTTCAAAGATTAAGCTGAATCAACAAACAGAAATATCTGAACACGAATACTTAGCAATTGCACTTGAACTATAATTAGTAAGAATGCAACCTCAAAATAATTGCCGACAACATGTGATTCAAAGCCACTTGTAAACCAAGTATGAGCTAGGATTTCTCAGAACAAATGTATGATAGAGATTCCATCCTATATTTTTGTGGATAGGATCGCACGGGCTTTATCCTACAGTAGCCATCATGTACAAGGTAGTGCACACGACATACGAAGCGTGTTGAGTCGTAGCAAGCTACAAGGACTCTTTAAGGCACAACGTGAACCGCTGTAAGGCGACCGTGAACAAACGAATCCACTAAATGCCGAACCCCAGCCTCACATCCTGCATCTGTTGGAAGATTGTCCTATAACTAACTACTTGAATTCCCACCTAAGAACTCCCAAAATTTATGGTCATGCAATCTGGTCCACGGATACAAGGAGTAATATATCACTCAACTCCTATACTAACCCATCCAGTGTAACACATCCGTCAACACATGACCAGAAATTTCGGAAACTCATGTAACTCAGATCCTCATAATCACAATGATACCAATTATGGCAGTACCCTCGAACTCTCTGCACCAGTACTGGGGATGTCGGGGTTATCTCACCACTACTAGTATTGAAGCAATTCTGAACATCTTCCGTCTTGAGATACTAAGAATCTGAATGATAACGATGTGCTCAAGAATTCCCTCGAGGTCCACTCCCCAGAATAAAATCAACACAGCAGGAGGCACCAAGACAGAACTTCGTCACATCGATACCATATAATTTCTATAATATCTGCATGGTCCTAAGAAAATTGAGCGATAAGAGGGGTAGAATTAAAATTTCCTAACACGTGAACCTCACCAGACCATAGAAGAGGAGAAAAAAGAAACCTATTCTTCGATATAACTAAGACTCAAAATAGTTTTGCTAGACTCGACTCGGCCAAGTTGGACCAATCAAACGATCCTCTGGTCGTAGGGCTCTGATTACCAACTTGTAACGATGAAGATGCGTCACTTTCCTTATTTGGGGGCGAGGCCTCAAAAGGGGAAAGGGTCACATCTAAGTGTCTCACAAGCAGGATAACATTGCCATTACATAAATAGAGAGATGGGTATAAGATTCGGCTTACACTCACCACATGCTAGATTACAAACCACACAAGCATCCATTATTCATACATAAGGTAGGGTCAGACTACGGACAAGATAAACGGCAAAATCATGTTATCCCGCCTTGCTAGTCCCATGATAACGACCATGCGCCTCTAATCCTCGGGGTACATCACCTACAGTCTGCCACTGTCTTTGTCGAGCTCCCACCTCAGCTGAGTATCCTGGGTGGTTGCATTAATCTGTGAGCCACGAGGACTCGGCAATCTCATGACCTTGGTATCGAGTCTAACTAAGTTAATGGGTGAGGTGGGGTTAAGTGTAAGAGTTTGCAGCATCCTAAGTATATATGGTGGCTAACTTATGAAGAACAGAAATAAGTTATGGTGGTCTACGTAAGACGGTCGAAGACTAGAATGATCACTAAGTGATCCTGAACACCTAGTTACGTCATTCATAACACCACCGCGTTCTCGATCAGACAAGGAGTTCTGAAACAAACAGTCACGGTTACGCACAAAATTGGCAGGTTTTATTTAAGTTACTTTAAGTTGTCTAGAACCGGATGTTAACAAAATATCCATGTTTTCCACATAACCGCTTTCCAAAAGATTAAACCCTGGAGGGGTGCTCCAACTAGTCCATCACAAATTACCACAGGCCGCATAGTAATCCTCTACCACGAAACTTGTGATCTCGTCGGATTCCTTAGTGGAAAACCTCAACTCTGAGAAGACCCGAAGTCTCACCAGAATCCCAGAGGTTGAAGATGGTCTCTCTCAAGCAACCCTGCAATTAAGATACAAGAAGTCTCTTGTGTCCGCAACACACCTAATACAATTGTCAGTTGTATAGGTGCACTAGTTCGGCGAAGAGATGTTAAAAGGAAAGTGATATGGATGGTAAAACAAGGTAATATAAATCTGAATTAAAAATGGCAGCAAGAAAACATGAAACAAAACTGAAAGTAAACGGTGTTCAATGGTGGAAAACAAGGCCTAGGCTTCATACTTTCACTAGTGGCAACTCCCAACAACATTAACATAATCTAATCACATGATATTTCCACTAAAACATGCAATGGAGACGTACTTGGAGGTCATTCCTTTATGATCAAGAGAGGACGAGAATTATGTAGGGCTACAAAAGCACGCCTCAGAGTTCGTAGTTCTCTTCTACGGATTTCCTAATGTCACCGCGGCCATCCAAAGAGAGTACCACAATCATCACAACATATCTCAAGGATAGTCAAAGACAAGCACCAAGATACTCTCAATCTTCAATCAATTCACAAAATAGGAAATCACTTATGAAAATATTCTTATAATCCATGTCCAATAGACCATTGTCACCATGGTCTCGGGGATTATACTAGATAAGATCAAGTAAGTACATCAATCCAATACACAGAAGAAGGGGAAACATCATGGGATCACCCTAGATTAACATAGCCTATGATCACAATCAAGATCACATCATGGGACAGAGAGATGACCACATAGCTACACGTAGAAGACCTCAGCCCCGAGGGAGACTACTCACACATGGCCATGGTGAGCAAGAGGTTGAGGGAGAGGTGCAGCCCGGAGAGGAGACGGCGGTCGACGGGGGCCACGGCGGTGGCCACGGCCCTTGGTGGCGGCGGCCCTTGGCCCCCCTTCTTCCTTGCATATGGTGCTGGTATGGAGGTTGTTCTCCACCCCAAGGCGGCTGCCTGGGAGGAGGAAATCTTGTAGCTCTTGATGGCTCTCCAGAAATCACATTTTTCCTCTCCTTATATGAGTCGGGACGATTATCCTTGGCCCTCCGCTGGATGCCCCTTTGATGCAAGGCCTCTTGGGCACCCCTGGAACCTTCCTAGGAACCCCTCTCAGCCCTAATGAGGTCCCCAAGTTGTGACTTGGCCGAATCCATCTAATATGGTAAGAGTTGGACTCAATCACGTCACCGATTCCCGTAAGGGACATCCTGTGTGGCCGCTTCAGGCGCCACTAGGGAAACGGGCACCTGCAGCGGCCCTCTTCATGGGTCGGCCCATATTAAATTCATTGGTTATTAGAAAATCGAAAAAAGTTCACAGAATTTTCAAGAAGTTCAGATTTGCGAAACAAATTCAATGATTATGAAAAATAATTCACCGATTTTTTGAAATATGTTCATGAATTTTCAAAAAGTTGACAGAATTCGAAAAAAATATCATCGATTTTGAAAAAAAGTTCATCAATTTTTTAAAATAGTCCACCGATTTCAAAAAAGTTCATGAATTTTAAATTATGTTCAACAATTTTCAAAAAAGTTCATCGATTTCAAAAAAAAGTTCAACGGTTTTCCAAAAAGTTCATCGATGTCAAAAAAAGTTCATGGACTAAAATAGTTCACGGGCAAAAAAAATTCATGAAGAATTTGTAGATGGGCCGGCCCAGTTCGAAGTGCTGCACGCACCGGTTAGCACATTTTGCCTTTAACGGGCGCATGTGGCGATAAATAGGGTTTGTCTTCCCGTAATCCTGTAATCAGATATTTGTCCTCCATTAAAACGGGTTTTCCTGGAACGTCCGAACACCAAATGGGCCGAATTTTATGTCTAGAAATATCAGAATAAAATTCCCCACAACTTTTGCATCTATTATTTTTTTCATTTGACGTCATCTACGATGCGTAAGGAGACGATCTCTAAAATCTGTAAGGAGATACATTTCAGGAAAGTCAAAGTGCCACTCCAACAAGGTTTCCGCTTCTATTTTTTATAGTTCCCACACATCAAAGTGTAAAACAAGAATATTGTGCACTTTTGCAACTATTAGTAGATTAGTCCAAATAAATCATAAACTTAATAAAAAACAATTATCAAAAGCATAAAGTAGCATGAAATCATCAAAAATTATAGATACGTTTTGGACGTATCAACATCCCCAAGCTTAGTTCCTACTCGTCCTCGAGTAGGTGAAACGATAAAAAAAATTGAGGTGACATGCTACCAACATAATCTTGATCATCATATTTGTAAAAGCATTTGTAAGCTGAGATCATAGCACTCTAAACATAGGCATGATAGATATAATTCTAACAATGAAAACTTAGCAACCATGTTGCAAAATGAAAAGTAACACAAACAAAAGATCAAGAATAATAATGCACTTGAAAGTTATACGTTTGTTTCGAGCATAAAGAAAACATAGAAAAGTGGTATTTCACTTGTCCTTAAGAGTGGGGCAAAACATAAATGTCACGACACCTTCCAAGTTCAAGTGGTGACTAGATACAAATAATTTGAGAACAAGTAATAACATAATCATGAATCAATCAATAATAAATTTTGGAACTATGCA
The DNA here is from genome assembly GCF_904849725.1 of Hordeum vulgare subsp. vulgare. Taxonomy (NCBI): domain Eukaryota; kingdom Viridiplantae; phylum Streptophyta; class Magnoliopsida; order Poales; family Poaceae; genus Hordeum; species Hordeum vulgare. The sequence goes on along the minus strand of NC_058520.1, from coordinate 377,895,832 downwards.
CATTATACTCAGAATGACAACTATGCTCTCTTAATTGTTGCATAAAGTTAGAAGATGAAGACTCAACATAAAAATAAAAGAAAGGCCCTTCGCAGAGGGAAGCAGGGATTACTCATGTGCTAGAGCTTTTAGAGATTTTTGAAATCAACAAGATTGTAAAACAAGCTTTTGGGAGGTGCATAATTCGTCAACTAATGCTAGCAGATAGCCCAATACTTCTCATGTTGGACAAGTTTTAGGGCATATTTTGTTCTAAGTAGTTTCGATGATTGATGACAGCACCTGTGCGGACTAATCGTGTGCATTGAGCATTTTAGATAATTCATCATAGGGCACAAGATGATTCGTCTCCCCTCGGTGTTGTTGGAGCACGGTGTTTCCTACGATTCTCTTTGGTAGTATTTAGAAGTAGGAAAACTATACTATTAAGAGGGGATCCGCTTCGGAAAGGTTTGGGTGGAATCAACTCACACACGTGCACTTTTTCTTTCCACCACCTTCTCTTTGCGGCCATGGAGCACCCGCTTGATCTTTCCTGTCATTTGCAAAGGGTCCAACGGTACTACCGCTCAGTCTGAGCGGTAGTACTGCTCAGTATGAGCGGTAGTACCGCTCGCTAGCGGTAGTACCGCTCGAGTTGAGCGGTAGAACCGCTAGCCGAGCGGTAGTACCGTTCCAGTCAAGCGGTAGTACCGCTTGGGGATGGTAGTACCTCCCTCTCCGAGCGGTTGTACTTCATCGGACTTTTGTGAATACTTTTCCAGCGGTGGTAGGCTCAGTAGTAGTATTTCTACTACCGTGGCTTTGTGTCAGCCTAGCGGTAGTACTGCTCAGGCCTGGCGGTAGTACCGCTGGGGCTTGCGATAGAACCGCTCCCTCCAAGCGGTAGTACCGCTAGGGACAGCGGTATTACCGCTTCTCCCAAGCGATAGTACTGCTAGGGGCGTGCTGACAGTGGGGGCAATGGTTGGACTTGTTCCCCGACTATATAAAGGGTTCACCTACCTCACGAACCCTACCTTTGACCCTCCAAGACTCCATTGTTGCTCCCTAAGCTCATATGTGCCCGATCTCTCTCCTAGCCAATCAAACTTGTTGATTTCTTAGGGATTGGTTCAGAAGGCCAAGATCTACACTTCCACGAAGAGAAAATTGATTCTCGCCACTAATCCCTTGCGGATCTTGTTACTGTTGGGTGTTTGAGCACCCTAGACGGTTGAGGTCACCTCGGAGCCATATTCCATTGTGGTGAAACCCCGTGGTCTTGTTGGGAGATGCTAACGGCAGTCCCCGGCAACAACACAAGAAGAATGTTGTTGACATGTCCCTGACTTGATGCCTTCACGACAACCGAGCCTGAACTGCTCCCAGTTGCTCAACAATTAGCAATTGTCTTGCAATGGCCCACCAGCGCGTGGGTTCGTGGCAGTTTTCGAGGATAGAGTATTCGACCCAAATTTGTTGGTTCGCCAGGCAGGAAGAGAGAGGATACTCTCGAGTATTAGCAGCTGAATGTGTCAGATACAACCACACCTGAAAGATTAGTATCTGCAAGCAAAGTATCACCAGCAAAGTCGTATGATAACAACGGTGCCAGAAATGATGTGTTGATGGCACACTATTCCTAACTGTTGTATCAATGGCGCCAAAAGTTGCGCGTAGATGGAAATAGTCTTTTCCCGTCAACGTCGAGCGAAAAAGTATTGTAGCGGGTAGCAGTAGTGTAACGAGTAACAACAGTGGCAAGGAACAGTAGTAGTGACAGCGGTAGCAAGTGGCAACAGTAGCAAGTAGCAGCAGTAGCAACAGCAGAGCAAAACAAGTAACAGCATTAGAGTAAAACAAGTAACAGCAGCAGTGGGACAAACTCGTAGGCAATGGGTCGGTGATTCGTTTGGATGATATTCATCATGCAACAGTTATAACACGGAGAGATATGTGGCTAGCTCTCGTTCGTCAATGTGATGTAGGCATGCATTCTGTGTGTAGTCATACGTGCTTAGGGAAAAGAACTTGCATGGCATCTATTGTCCATCCCTCCCGTGGCAGCGGGGTCCAAAAGGATACTACGGGATATTAAGGTTCTCCTTTTAATAAAGAACCGGAACAATGCATTAGCACTTGGCGAACACATGAACTCCTCAAACTATGGTTATCACCGGGAGTGGTTCCGGTTATTGTCACTCCAGGGTTGCCGGGTCATAACACATAGTAAGTAACTACAACTTGCAAGATCGGATCTAAAACACACATATATTGGTGAAAACATAGTAATTTCAGATCTGAAATCATGGCACTCGAGCCCTAGTGACAAGCATTAAGCATGGCAAAGTAGTAGCAACATCAATCTCAGAACATAGTGGATACTAGGGATCAATCCCCGTCAAAACTAACTCGATTACATGATAGCTCTCATCCTACTCATCACCGCCCAGCGAGCCTACGAATAGATTACTCACGAAAGATGAAGAGCTTCATGGAATTCGAGAGGTAAGAAGGTTGATGATGACAATGGCGACGATTTCCCCTCTCCGGACCCCAAAACGGACTGCAGATCTGTCCTCCAGATGAAGAACAGGACGTGGCGGCGCCTCCGTATCGCAAACGCGACGAAATCTTCTCTTATTATTTTTTTTCTGGGCAAAAGTGAATTTATAGAGCTGAGTTTGGGTGCGGCAGAGCCACGTGGGCCCCACAAGCTTGGTTGCCGCGACCAGGGGGGTGGCCACGGCAACAGGGCTTGTGGCCCACTAGCCCATCCCCTCTGGTGGATCTTTGCATAGGTATTTTTCATATTTTCCAGAAAAAATCTCCGTAAATTTTCAAGATGTTCCGAGAACTTTCATTTCTGCAAAAAACAACACCATGGCAATTCTGCTGAAAACAGCGTCAGTCCGGGTTAGTTCCATTCAAATCATGCAAATTAGAGTCCAAAACAAGGGCAAAAGAGTTTGGAAAAGTAGATATGATGGAGACGTATAAACTCCCCCAAGCTTAAAACCTTGCTTGTCCTCAAGCAACTCAGTTGACAAACTGAAAGAGAAAGAAAAACTTTGACAAACTCTGTTTGATCTTGTTGTTGCAACTATGTCTAACTCGTAACCAGAATTTCAGCAAGATCACAAGTTAACCACATAAGCAAGTGACACAAAGGTCTCACGGTAAACTAATATCAATGGCATAATCAGCTAGCGAGCAAATGATAATGAGTTTCACATACCAACAATTCAATCAAAACAGGCATGAAGCAATATGAATAGGTGGTATCTCGCTAGCTCTTTCTGAGACCGCAAAACATAAATGCAGAGCACTTTCAAAGATCAAGGGCTGACTAAACATTGTAAGTCATAGCAACGAAGATCCAGTCATAGTCGTACTCAATATCAATCAAAAGCAAAGCATAAAAATGACAAAGGTGCTCTCTAATAGGTGCTTATATAATAAGGGGATGACTCAACAGGAAAATAAATAGACAGGCCCTTCGCAAAGGGAAGCATTGATTTGCAGAGGTGCCAGAGCTCAAGCTTTGAAAACAGAGATAATAATTTTGGGTGGCATGCTTTCATTGTCAACGCAATGACCAAGAGTTCTCAATATCTTCCACGCTATTCATGCTATAGGCGGTTCCCAAACAGCAAAGTAAAGTTTTAACTCCCCCACCACCAATCAATCACACTCCACGGCTAGCCGAATCCTCGGGTACCGTCCATACTAACATTAATCCTGGGGAGTCTTGTTTTACAGTTATGTTTTCGATTTAAGCATGGAACTGGGCATTCCAATTACCGGCCCTTTTCTCGTGAATGACAGTAAATAAACACTTGTCGAGGATAACACGCCTAACATGGAAGATACCAATAGCCCCGTGTCACTACATGAGCGGTTCGGGAATGCAAAACAGAATATTTCTTGAAGGTTTCGAGAATGGCACATGCAAATTTACTTGGAACGGCAGGTAAATACCACAAATAGGTAGGTATGGTGGACTCTCATGGGAAAACTTTTTGGGTTTATGGAAGTGGATGCACAAGCAGTATTCCCTTTGGTACAAGTGAAGGCTAGCAAAAGACTGGGAAGCGGCCAACTATTGAGCGACAACAGTCATCACAATGCAATGACTTTGACTAACATGGAGTGCAAGCATGAACAGGATATAAATCACCATGAACACGAACATCATAGAGGCTATGTTGAATTTTTTTCAACTACATGCATGAACATGCGCCAAGTCAAGCCACTTGAATCATTCAAAGGAAAATACCATCCTATGATACTACATCATAGTCATCTCAAAATCTATGTTGGCATTCAAGACAAACCATTATAAGCTCCTAGCTAAATAAGCATGGCATCAGAAACTATGATCTCTAAGTTGTCATTGCAAACATGGTTCTCTCACAACAAAGCTGAATCTGGGATGACAAGCTAGTCATATTTACAAAAACAAAATAGATAGAGTTCATACCAGCTATTCCAGTCTCAGTCACTTCATCATATATCATCATCATTGCCTTTCACTTGCACGATCGAACGATGTGAACAATAATAAGAGTGCTCATGCATTGGACTAAGCTGAAATCTACAGGCAAACACAAAGGAGAAGACTAAGTAATATGGCTCTTTGAAAGCTAAACAGGTATGCATGCAAGAGCTACTAAACATTGTAACCAATATCTTCTACCTTGACCCAAAGAAAAAGAAAACTATTTACACGGGAAAGCTCCCAACAAGCAAAAGAAGAAAGGGAAATCTTTTTGGGTTTTCTCAAAAGGACACAAAACAAGAAAACGAGATAACGAAAATAAACTAGCATGGATAATACAGTGGCAAAGTGTGAACACCGACGAACAAAGTAAAAGCATAAGCATGAATGTAAGGTCGGTGGGAACACGTACTCCCCCAAACTTAGGATTTTGGCCTAGCTTGGTCTACTCCCAAAGCGGGAAATAACTAGCTCTAGGATACTCCGGGGCGGATTGTGGATTCCACTGTTGTGTGAGCTCCTCTGGCTCCCACTGATAAACTGACGCCTGGTACTCGACTGGCGGCTCGGGCACGGGCACCTGTGGTTGGGCTAAGCCCCAATATGTGTAGATGTCCGAAGGCATAATAGTGTACCTGCCTGCATGAAGATCGAACAAAGAAGGAGCAGGCAAAGTAATAGTCTCTCGAGTACCCTGACTAAATCCAGGTTATAAATCATCCGTCTACTAGCATCTCTATCCAGAAAATCATGGAGAACCATGCTGTCATAATCCAGATATTTCTCGGGAAGAAGCATCTCTTCTTCCTCGCGAAGTCTAATAGGTATCTCAAAGTGTCTAGCAAGACGAGTAGCGTAGATACCTCCATAGACGACACCTTTGGAACGGTTTGTGTTCAACCGTTGAGCTACTATAGCACCTAGTCTATAAGTCTTAGTGCTATAAAGGCCTTCGCGCAAGACTGCCAGGTCTCGAGAACTAAATGATCCAGCCTCCCCACGGCCAATCAAACATTTTCCCACAAATAATGAGAAGTACCGAAGCACAGGAAAATGTATGCTAGCAATTCTAGCGCGAGACACTCCTCTCTCCTCTCCAACAGCAATAGTACCTATAAAATCCTCCAAGTCCCGTGGACGAGGATCATGACTATCCCCAACATAAGGTAATTTGCATGCATTGCAAAAATCCTGTAGTGTCATGCACTGGGGGATATGGGAGGATTCTTCCTCGGGTAAAAGTTGAAGCTTTGAATGAAAATATTGGTGAGGAGGAGGTATTGTGAGCACTTATCTTCAACGAACACGGTAAGACCTGCATTCTCCACCAAGTAATAAAAGTCTTCATAAAGCCCGGCAGCGCGCAAAAATTCATCACTTGGCCACTCGCAAGCTCAAATTTCCGTTACTCGAGGAACCACGTACTTGGGGAGGTTCTTCTCCTCCTCCTTGGGGTTACTGCTTGAAGAGCCTCTCAAGAACCTCCTCATCTTTTTCCTTTTCTAGCTCTGAAAATTCTAAAAATTTTAGAGACTTCGAAAGAAACGTGAATAAAGATAAACCCAACTCATAGCAACTACTCCTACTAGTGCCTAGAGACCGTATCACGCGCTAAAACTACTTGGGACCAGCTAAAATCAACATTTCAAGATCAAGAACAGGGTCACCAAGGTAGCAAGAATACGCGAATGATAAAGCACTAGAGCAAAAACTAATTGGACCAATGGAGGAGTCACTTACCAAGGAGTAATTTCCCCAAAACGGTTCGGAGAATGATGCTTTGAGCAAGGAGATCGAAAATCACAGCCAAATGAGCAAGAACACGGGTTTGAGCTGCGAAAATATTTTTTTCTGGAGGTAGAGGAAGAGCATAGGAGCTGGAATGAGTGGAGGGGGGCCCTGGGGGCCCCACAAGCTTGCTTGCCGCGGCCAGGGGGGTGGCCACGGTGACAGGGCTTGTGGCCCACTGGGGTGGCCCTGAGGCCAGCTCTCAGTCCCAGTATTTTTCAAATATTCCAGAAAATATCATACTAGATTTTCAGGACCATCGGAGAACTTTTATTTTCGGGGTATTTTTCTCCGGGAGGCTAAAACAGGAAACAGGAAAAACTAAACTAAACCTATCATTTTTCTTCTAAGCAAAAGAAAGTGAAAGCTTAAAACAGAGGTATGTGACTCTTTGATTCATCCATTTCATGGTCATCGAAAGAAATCCGTCAATGGGGTTGATCAAATTCTCATGAAAAAACATTCTCGAATCACAAGAGAGAATGGAGAATTTTCGAATAGCCACTAAGTCACCTCAATGGGGATATGAATCTCCCCAACAAGCAAATCATACTTCATCTTGACACGAGGAATAGGGCATTCAAAGCTCCCAATAAGAATCGATGATGTTTTTTCGATAGCATTCATGCAATGTACTTGATATCGTTTCTTCGGAAAGTGCACGGTGTGCTCATTACCGTTGACATGGAAAGTGACATTGCCTTTGTTGCAATCTATAACAGCCCCTGCAGTGTTTAAAAAGGGTCTTCCGAGGATGACAGCCATGGCATCGTCCTCAGGAATATGCAAGATAACAAAGTCTGTTAAGATAGTGGTGTTAGCCACCACAACAGGCACATCCTCACAAATGCCAAAAGGGAAAGCAGTTGATTTGTCGGCCATTTGCAGAGAAATTTCAGTGGGTGTCAACTTATCCAGTTCAAGTCTACGATAAAGAGAGAAAGCCATAACACTAACACCGGCTCCAAGGTCACATAAGGCAGTTCTTACGTAGTTTCCTTTAATGAAGCAAGGTATAGTGGGCACTCCGGGATCACCAAGTTTCTTAGGAGTTCCACCTTTGAAAGTGTAATTGGTAAGCATGGTGGAGATCTCAAGATCTGGTATCTTCCGTTTATTGGTCACGATATCTTTCATGTACTTGGCATATGGAGACATTTTGAGCATATCAACTAACCGCATCTGCAGAAAGACGGGTCTTATCATTTCAATAAAGCGCTCAAAATCCTCATCATCCTTTTTCTTGGATGGCTTAGGAGGAAAGGGCATAGGTCTCTGAACCCATGGCTCCCTTTCTTTACCATGCTTCCTAGCAGTGAAGTCATTCTTATCGTATCTCTTAGGTTGTGGGTTATCAGGATTAACCGTAGGTTCAATCTCCACATCCTTATCATTGCTAGGTTGAGCATTATTATGAACATTGTTGTCCATATTGTCCCCAGGTTCATGTTCATCACCAGATTGTGTTTCTGCATCAGACGCAGAAATATCATTTGGTTCTTCACGTGTGATATTATTTGGTGAACTAACATGCAGGTTTCTATCATCCTTCTTCTGCTCCTTAGGATTACTGGGTGTATCTGCATTAATTCCTTGAGAATCTTGATCAATTCTCTTAGGATGACCCTCAGGATACAAAGGTTCCTGAGTCATTTTTCCTCCTCTAGTAATGACTCTGACAGAGTTGTCATTTAGTTCATTGAGCAAGTCATTTTGAGATGTAAGAACTTGTTCTACCTGAGTAGTAATCATAGAGGCATGTTTACTCAGATGCTTCACATCATTGACATTTCTGTCTACACAAGCACTTCAATGACTAAGCATACGAGTACTTTGTTCCAAATGTCTCCTAACATAATCATTGAAACTCTGTTGTTTGGCAACAAAGTTGTCAAATTCATCAAAGCATAGGCTAGCAGGTTTATCAAAAGGAATATCACTCTCATCAAACCTACGCAGATAATTTACTTCCACTACCTGTATCGGGTTATTGAGACCATGGATCTCTTCGATAGGTGGTAGATTTTTGACATCTTCAGATCTAATGCCTTTATCTTGCATAGATTTCTTGGCTTCTTGCATATCTTCAAGACTGAGGAATAGAATACCTCTTTTCTTCGGAGTTGGCTTAGGAGGTGGTTCGGGAATAGTCCAAGCATTATCGTTGATCAAGATATTATTCAGTAGAGTATCGGCTTGTTCTACAATTCGTTCCCTAAAAACACAACCGACACAACTATCTAGATGGTTTCTAGAAGCATCGGTAAGTCTGTTATAGAAGATATCAAGTATATCGTTCTTCTTAAGAGGGTGATCAGGCAAAGCATTCCGTAGCTGGACGAGCCTCCCCCAAGCTTGTGGGAGACTCTCTTCTTTGAATTGAGCAAAGTTGTATATTTCCTGCAAGGCAGCTTGCTTCTTATGGGCATGGAAATATTTCTCACAGAAGTAATAGACCATATCCTACGGACTACTCACACATCCATGAGCAAGAGAAGTGAACCAGGCTTTAGCGTCATCCTTTAGAGAGAAAGGAAACAGCTTAAGGATATAGTAGTGGCGGAAGTTCTCCTCACTTGTGAAAAGGGTGGCTATATCGTGTAGTTTGGTAAGATGGGCTACGACCGTCTCAGACTCATAACCGTGGAAAGGATCAGATTCGACTAGAGAGATTATCTCAGGGTCAACAGAGAGTTCATAATCCTTATCGGTGATAAAGATAGGTGAAGTGGCAAACTTTGGGTCGTATTTCATCCTAGCTTTCAGAGATTTTTCCTTCCACTTGAGAAGTAATTTCTCAGCGTCATTGGCATCCTTACACGCAAGAAAATCCTCAGCTATCTCTTCCTCCATAACTTAACCCTCGGGTATATCAGGCAATTCATATCTAGGAGAGCTAGATCTAGCAGGAGCAAAAGCAGGTTCAATCTCAATAGTATCGACAGTTTCACAAGCATCACGAGCATTGGCAGTAACTCTAGCAATATGAGCACCAAGGAATACCCCTAGTGGCACATCACGTGAAATAGCATCTCTAGCAGTATCAGGCATAGCATCTCTAGCAGTATCAGGCATAGCATCTCTAGCATTATCAAGCATAGTAGCATCATAAGCATCATCAATAGCAGTATTAGGCATAGCAGTATGAGGCATAGCATCTCTAGCAGTATCAGGCATAGTAGCATCACAAGCATCATCAATAGCAGTAGCATCTCTAGCTTCATCTAGCACATGAAACATATCAAGATTTCTAGCAGGAGGTGGTGTCGCAAACTTACTCAAAACTGAAGGTGAATCAAGTGCAGAGCTAGATGGCAGTTCCTTACCTCCCCTCGTAGTTGAGGGCAAGACTTTGGTTTTTGGATCTTTCAGATTCTTCATAGTGATCAACAGATATAAATCCCAAGTGACTCAAAGAATATAGCAATCCTTCCCCGCAACGGCGCCAGAAAAATGCTGCTAAAGGCAGTCCCCGGCAACGACACTAGAAGAATGTTCTTGACGTGTCCCTGACCTGATGCCTGACTAGCACTCTCTAGCAATAGCTAGACGAATGTTGTTCTCGATTTCTCAACAATTAGAAATTGTCTTGCAATAACCCACCAGCGCGTGGGACCGAGGCAGTTTTTGAGGGTAGAGTATTCAACCCAATTTGTTGATTCGCCGATTGGAGGTGAGAGGATACTCTCAAGTATTAGCAGCTGAATGTGTCAGATTCAACCACACCTGAAAGATTAGTATCTGCAAGCAAAGTGTCAGCAGCAAAGTAGTATGATAACAACAGTGTCAGAAACGATCTGTTGACGGCAGACTATTCCAAAAGATTGTATCAATGGCGCCAGAAGTTGCCCGTTGATGGAAATTGTCTTTTCCCGTCAACGACCAGCGAACCAAAATTGTAGCAGGTAGCAGCAGTGTAACGAGTAGCAGCAGTGGCAAGGAACAGCAGTACTAACCGCAGTAGCAAGTAGCAACAGTAGCAAGTAACAGCAGCAACAAGTAGCAACAGTAGTAACAGCAGCAGAGAAAAACAAGTAACAGCAGCAGTGGGACAAACTCGTAGGCAATGGGTCGGTGATTTGTTTGTATGATATTCATCATGCAACAGTTATAACACGGAGAGATATGTGGCTAGCTCCCGTTCGTCAATGTGATGTAGGCTTGCATTCCGTGTGTCGTCATACGTGCTTAGGGAAAAGAACTTGCATGACATCTATTGTCCATCCCTCCCGTGGTAACGGGGTCCAAAAGGAAACTACAGGATATTAAGGTTCTCCTTTTATTAAAGAACCGGTCCAACGCATTAGCACTTGGTGAACACATGAACTCCTCAAACTATGATCATCACCGAGAGTGGTTCCGGTTATTGTCACTCCGGGGTTGTCGGGTCATAACACATAGTAGGTAACTACAACTTGCAAGATCGGATCTAAAACACACATATATTGGTGACAACATAATAATTTCAGATCTGAAATCATGGCACTCGGGCCCTAGTGACAAGCATTAAGCATGGCAAAGTAGTAGCAACATCAATCTCAGAACATAGTGGATACTAGGGATCAATCCCCGTCAAAACTAACTCGATTACATGATAGATCTCATCCTACTCATCACCGCCCAGCGAGCCTACGAATAGATTACTCACGAATGATGAAGAGCTTCATGGAATTGGAGAGGGAAGAAGGTTGATGATGACGATGGCGACGATCTCCCCTCTCCGGAGCCCAAAACAGACTCCAGATCTGCCCTCCAGATGAAGAACAGGATGTGGCGGCGCCTCCGTATCGTAAACGCGACGAAATCTTCTCTTTTTGTTTTTTCTGGGATGAAAGTGAATTTATAGGGCTGAGATTGGGGGCGGCAGAGCCACATGGGCCCCACAAGCTTGCCAGCCGCCACCACGGGGGTAGCGGCTACAGGGCTTGTGGCCCACTGGCCCATCCCCTCCGGTGGATCTTTGCGCAGGTATTTTTCATATTTTCCAGAAATATTCTCCGTAAATTTTCAGGACGTTCTGAGAACTTTCATTTCTGCACAAAAACAACGACAAGGCAATTCTGCTGAAAACAGCGTCAGTCCAGGTTAGTTCCATTCAAATCATGCAAATTAGAGTCCAAAACAAGGGCAAAAGAGTTTGGAAAAGTAGATACGATGGAGACGTATAAACTCCCCCAAGCCTAAAACCTTGTTTGTCCTCAAGCAACTCAGTTGAAAAACTGAGAGAGAAAGAAAAACTTTGACAAACTCTGTTTGATCTTGTTGTTGCTATGATGGAGACGTATCAGGAGCCTCCAAGCTTTGTGTGGAGATAGCCCCAACCTTGTTTGTAAAGGTTCGGTCGCCGTCTTCAAAGGCACCTATAGTGGAATCACGACACCTTGCATTGTGTGGGGGCGTGAGGAGAATACGGTGGCCCTAGTGGCTTATTGGGGAGCATTGTGCCTCCACACCGCTCCAACAGAGACGTACTTCCTGTCAAAGGGAAGGAACTTCGGTAACACATCCTCGTCTTCATCGGTTCCACTTGTGGTTATCTCTTACCTTTACATTGTGTATGCTATTGTTGTAGAGTATTTCTTACTTGCTTTAGCGGTCATAGTATGTAGCATCATATAGGTTACTCACCTAGTTATTATTTTAGAGAACCTTTATGTTGTTAACCCTAACTTGTTAAGAAAGCTAAAAGTTGGTAGTTCCCTATTCACCCCCCCCTTTAGTCAACCATATCGATCCTTTCAACAAGTTTTGAGGAACGACTCCCAAAGTGGGGACGATCACATCCCCTTTGTCTCCTTTGTTTATCACTATTCTGATTTCTCATGAACAAAGCATGAAGGAGGTGTTGTTTTTTGCTATTATCTTTTATGAGCTGGGCGCACTCATGTCAGTCCCTCCTCGATTTAGGGGTTCGCAGATTAGACATGCAAACCCAAGATAAAGCTTGTCAAGTATGAGAAGATCATGAATTATCTACAACTTTCTGATGAGCTAAAACAGAGGCACAAAACAGGAATAATTTTGAAAGTTTTAAAGGTAGCACATGAGAAATTTACTTGGAGTGGCGGTTAAATACCACATGTAGGTAGGTATGATGGACACATTTGGCAAACTTTGTTTTTTTTGGGGGAGAGTTGGATGCACGAGTAAAGCTCATACTCAGTACACGTGGAGGCTAGCAAGAGATTGGGAGCGACCAACTAAGAGAGAAATAACGGCCATAATCATGCATAGCGACAAAACATTATTAATCAAAGCATAAATAATATGACAAGTCAAAAACTAAATGATCATATAGGCTAGAGGTGATTGGTTTGTAGTCATAACATGGTGTGAGCATGCGCCAAGTCAACCCAAATGAAGCAGTAAAGGAAAATACAACAATATTATGCTTCGATATGATAAAAACAACACATGATTCTTTCAATGGCACATTAAGCACTCTCAGATATTTGAAACAAGTCATGCTACATCAATGACTACTAAGCATATAATTAAGATAATAACTAACATGACATGTTAAAGTCTAAGCCACAGTCTAAACAAGCTTCCTATTGCACCACTATAAGCATGAAATATTTTACTCTTCTCCAACACCAATAAAATTTCTTGAAACAACTCTCATAGATAATACTAATTAAAGACCAGAGATATAATCATATATAACTGAAGAAAACTAACAAGCCCTAAACAAAATATGAGTGGAAAACAAGAGCCAAATGCAGTACTAGCAAAAAAGTGAACACTCACGGAACAATAAGAGTGAAAATCAGAGTGTTCTAAGCAATTAAAGTGGGACGTGTCTCTCTCCCAAATAAGAATGATAGGTTGTAACTTATTTATGACCAGCAATTAAAACTAAAACAAACTAAAAATTAAAGAGCGGGACGCTCCAAGCATAGCACATAACATATGAAGTGATAAAAATATAGCATGGAGATGGACGAACTGATGATTGTTGATATAGAAGGGGATGTACGGGGGCATCCCCAAGCTTAGATGCTCGAGTCTCCTTGAATATTTCTTGGGGGTGCATGGGGGCATCCCCCAGCTTGAGCGCTTGACACTCCTGGATCTTCTTTCATCATCTTACATTGCATGCTTGAAAACTCCCTTCATATGAAGCTCATCATAAGCTGATTAGAGTGGTTAGTACCCATGATAAAATGATTCATTACCTACCGGAAATAATGATTTTCATGAAAAGCTATTGTTTCTCATGAATTCCAAAAAGTTTTTGCAAAGGAAAATCAAGCTTAAGATTTGCAAAATGATGAAAACGCAAAACGTGGCACAATCTGTGAAAAACAGAACAACCGGTAGTAAATAATTTTTTCGGGGCACTTCTGGAACTCAAACCAAAAAACTCAGAACAGATGCCAACAAAATAATTATATATAGCATGCTGCCAAAAGAATTCAGATCAAAAAGATGATTTGGTGATTTGTGGCGAACTTCTCCGTCAAGAAGACATAATCTATTTTTGGACAGCATGTCACAACTTTTTAACTTTCTTGCAATCGAAGGTTAAACCTTGGCAGAAAGCTTGAATTGAAAATAAAGATACACTGATGTTTCTACAGTAGTAACAAGCATCAAGACCACTAAAAACTGAAAGTAAAAAACTCAAAGTAAATATAACAAGGGTTGTCTCCCTAGAGCTCTTTCTTTATAGCCATAAAGATAGGCTTAAGATTTTAATGATGCTTGATACGTCTCAAACGTATCTTTAATTTTTTATGGTTTCATGTTGTTATCTTGTCATCTTTGGATGTTTTATATACCTTTTACATCTTTTTTGGGACTAACTTATTAATTCAGTGCCAAGTGCCAGTTCCTGTTTTTTCTGTGTTTTTCACTCTTTTCAGATCTGATTTTGGAACGGAGTCCAAACGGAATAAAATCCCCGAAATTAATTTTTCCCGAACGGAAGAAGATCAGGGGATTTGAGGGCCAAGCCAGGAGATCTACAGGGGGCCCACAAGCCGTGTAGCCGCCACCAGGGGGCGGCGGCTAGCAGGCTTGTGGCCTCCCAGGCGCCCCCTGACCTAGCTCCTTCTCCTATATATTCCCTAAAATACAGAAAAAAAATTAGGGAATCCACAAAAACACTTTTCCGCCGCCGCAAGCTTCCGTTTCCGCGAGATCTCATCTGGAGACCCTTTCCGGTGCCCTGCCGGAGGGGACTTTGGAGTTGGAGGGCTTCTACATCAACATCATCGCCCCTCCAATGACTCGTGAGTAGTTCACTTCAGACCTACGGGTCCGTAGTTAGTAGCAAGATGGCTTCTTCTCTCTCTTGGATCTTCAATACAAAGTTCTCCATGATCTTCATGGAGATCTATCCGATGTAATCCTCTTTGGCGGTGTGTTTATCGAGATCAGATGAATTGTGGATTTGTGATCAGATTATCTATGATATATATTTGAGTCTTTGCTGATTTCTTATATGCATGATTTGATATCCTTGTAAGTCTCTCCGAGTCTCGGGTTTTGTTTGGCCAACTAGATCTATGATTCTTGCAATGGGAGAAGTGCTTGGTTTTGGGTTCTTACCGTGTGGTGACCTTTCCCAGTGACAGTAGGGGCAGCAAGGCACACACCGTGTAGTTGCCATCAAGGGTAACAAGGTGGGCTTTGTCGTCGATATGAGATTGTCCATCTACATCATGTCATCTTGCTTAAGGCGTTACTCTGTTCTTTTGGACTTAATACACTAGATGCATGCTAGATAGCGGTCGACGTGTGGAGTAATAGTAGTAGATGCAGAAAGTATCGGTCTACTTGTTTTGGACGTGATGCCTATATATATAAGCATTGCCATAGATGACGTCACGACTTTGCGCGTTTCTATCAATTGCTCGACAGTAATTTGTTCTACTTTCTTTCATGAGAGAAGCCACTGGTAAACACTACGGCCCCCGGGTCTATTCACACCTATCGTTTCCACTTTCGCTTTCACTTTTCTTCGTTACTTTGTTGCTTTCAGTTCTCACTTGGCGAACAATCTATAAGGGATTGACAACCCCTTCATAGCGTTGGGAGCAAGCTTTTTGTATTTGTGCAGGCACTTGTGATACTCCTTCACTGGATCGATACCTTGGTTCTCAAAACTGAGGGAAATACTTACCACCGCTGCACTACATCACCCTTTCCGCTTCGAGGAAACACCAACGCAAGGCTCCAAGGCCACGGGGGCAATCCTTTGCATATTTGCCTAGGAAGTCCCTTAAGGCACAGCCGTAGCAGAAGGATTCCTGGTGCCGTTGCTGAGGAGTATCAACACAAGAACACTCTCCCGTCAGCACGTATTTCTGGCGCCGTTGGAAGGTCTTTTGTTGCAGTAGCAGAAGTATTTCTGGCGCCGTTGCCGGGGAAGGAGAGATCTATCCAAGTAGGTCTCACAAACTCATCTCTTGCATTTACTTTTTTGCCAGTTGCCTCTCGTTTTCCTCTCCCCCACTTCCCATTTGCCGTTTTCTTTTGCCTTTCTACTTTGCCGTTTTTATTTGCCTTCTTCGTTTGCCTTTTTCGTTCGCCCTTTTCTCTCGTTTTCCTTTCCGTTGCTTGTGTCCTATGTGCCTTCAATATGCATGAATCTTCGCTTGCTGAAAATCTAGTGATATGGATCCTCATCCACTTAATAATCTCTTTAAGAGATCCACTTATGTGGAACCAATTGCTAGTGAATTGTGTGCACTTGACTATCTTTATGGAGTTTTGCTTGAGATGCGTGAATCTGAAAATCGTGATGAAGAAACTTATGAAGAGATTCACGAGGGCTCCTTGAATGAAAAGCATGATTGCAATGGTTTCACTATAAACCCTATTAGTGACAATCATGCTAAAAATATGCAAACCCTAAGCTTGGGGATGCTAGTTTTGCTATGTCCCCTACTTGTTGCAATAATCATGATTGGGGTGATGATCTTTCTTATGATCTTGAAAATTTGTTGAAGCCTCATGATGATTATGATATTTGCAACAATATTGAAAGTGGAATTGGAGAAGTCATGACTTTAGTTGATGATAATCCCACTATTTTTTAAGAGCGTCAACTTTGCATGCATGTGGATCATGAAAAGAATATCCTTTGTGATAGCTATATTGTTGAATTTGATTATGATCCCACATGTAATTTCTATGAGAGAGGAAAATATTGTGGTAGAAACTTTCATGTTACCAAATTACCTCTGGTTGTGTTGAGATTGCTATTGTCTCTTTCTTCTTCCTTGCATTTGGTAACTATTGGTTGTCTTGCCAATTTGTTTTCCTATAGAATGCCTATGCATAGGAAGTATGTTAGACTCAGATGTGATTTTCACATGCTTCATGATGCTCTCGTTGTGCTTTAATTCTTGTCTTTTGTGTGAGCATCATTGAATTTTCAATGCCTAGCTAAGGGCGTTAAACAATAGCGCTTGTTGGGAGGCAACCCAATGAATCTATCCTTTTTATTTCTGTTTTGTGTTTTCCACACTTTCATAATTCTGTTATGATTGTTTTTTTTTGTGTTTCTTTTTGCGTTTGTGCCAAGAGAAACCGTTATGATTAGTCTTGGGGATGATCGTTTGGTCATGCTGGAGAAGACAGAAACTTTCTGTTCAAGAAAAGAATTTTCATTTTTTTTTTCTGTAAGAGCTTCTGAGTTGATTCTTTTTGCTGCTGATTTCTACGCAAATTCTTAAGACTGTCGAAATGTTTCAAAAAATTTGAAGTAACATAAGTATACGAAATATACAGATTGCTACAGACTGGTCTGCTGTTAACAGATTCTGTTTTTGTTGTGTTGGTTGCTTATTTTGATTAAACTATGGATAGTATCGGGGGGTATTAGCCATGGAAGATTGAAAATAAAGTAACCCAACATCAGCATAAGTAGAATTTAAGTTTGCTACAATACCTAAGGAAGTAGTGGTTTGCTTTCTCATACTAATGTTATCACGAGTTTCTGTTTAAGTTTCGTGTTGTGAAGTTTTCAAGTTTTGGGTGAAGTTCCTATGGACAAAGATATAAAGAGTGGCAAGAGCTCAAACTTGGGGATGCCCAAGGCACCCCAAGATATTCAAGGATGTCTTAAAAGCCTAAGATTGGGGATGCCCTGGGAAGGCATCCCCTCTCTCGTCTTCAGTCCATCGGTAACGTTACTTGGGGCTATATTTTTATACACCACATGTTATGTGTTTTTCCTGGAGCGTCTTGTATCGTAGGAATCTTTTATTTTTGTTGTGTCACCGTCATACTTGCTGCACACCTAGATAGAGAGACATGCACTCATCGTGATTTTGTCGAGCTTCACTTATATCCTTTGGTAGACAATTCAGCTCACATGTGCTTCACTTATATCTTTTGAGCTAGTTGATTTTGCTCTATGTGCTTCACTTATATATTTTAGAGCACAGCGGTGCGTGGCTTGGTAGTTGATCTGTGCTTTGAAAGTAGTCTCAAAAGGGGTAGTTATCCAAAGGGATACGAAAACTTCCACCTTCATGTGCATTGAATAGTTAGAGAAGTTTGATTCATCTCAATTAGTTTTGAGTTGTGGTTGTGGTAATATTGAAGTTATGCTAGTAAGGTGTTGAGGATCTAGAAATACTTGTGTTGAAGTTAGTGATTCCCGTAGCATGCACGTATGGTGAACCGCTATGTGATGAAGTCTGAGCATGATTAGTCTATTGATTGTCATCCTTTGTGCGGCGGTCGGGATCGCGCGATGGTTTATACCTACCAACCCTTCCCCTAGGAGTATGCGTTGAATGCTTTGTTTCGATTACTAATAAAACTTTTGCAACAAGTATATGAGTTCTTCATGACTAATGATGAGTCCATGGTTTAGATGCACTTTCACCTTCCACCATCACTATCTTCTTAGTACCGTGCAACTTTCGCCGGTGCACAAAACCCACCATTAGCCTCCCTCAAAACAGCCACATACCTACCTACTATGGCTTTTTCAAAGTCAGTCCGAGATATATTGCCATGCAACTACCACCATGACATGTGCCACCACTTCTACATTGCCATTGCATGATCGTAAGATAGCTAGCATGATTATTCCATTAATGTCTATGCCATGCTAGATCATTGTCACGGTACACTACCGAAGGCATTCCATATAGAGTCACCGTTGCTCTAAGTTTTGAGTTGTAAGTGTGATGATCATCATTGATGGAGCATTGTCCCATGTGAGGAAATAAAAGAGGCCAAAGATGCCCACCAAAATAAATAAATAAATAAATAAAAAGGCCAAAGATCCCACAAAAAAAAGAATGAGAGAAAAAGAGAGAAGGGACAATGCTACTATCCTTCCACACTTGTGCTTATTAAGCACCATGATCTTCATTATTGAGAGTCTCTCGTTTTGTCACCACCATATAGCTAGTGGGAAATTTTCATTATATAACTTGGCTTGTATATTTCAATGATAGGCTTCCTCAAAATTGCCTTAGCTCTAGTGCATCATTTGTATGGCAATCCCTACTCATTCACATTGATATCTATTGATGAGCATCTCCACAGCTCATTGATATGCCTAGTTAATGTGATCATCTTCTCCTTGTTTGTCTTGCAACCTTCACCACACTCCACACCACTTATAGTGCCAAAACCATGGCTCACGCTCATGTATTGCGTGAGAATTGAAAAGGTTTGAGAAAGTAAAGGTGTGAAAACAATTACTTGGCCAATACCGGGGTTGTGCATGATTTAAATTCGTTGTGCAATGATGATAGAGCATAGCCAGACTATATGCTTTTGTAGGAATAACTTTCTTTTGGCCTTGTTATTTTGAAAGTTCTTGATTACCTTGCTAGTTTGCTTGAAGTATTATTGTTTCCACGTCAATAGCAAACTGTTGTTTTGAATCTAATGGATCTGAACATTCATGTCACATAAGAGGAGTTACAAAGGACATCTATGCTATGTAGCATGAAAGCATCAAAAATTCATTCTTTATCACTTCCCTACTCGAGGACGAGCAGGAGTTAAGCTTGGGGATGCTTGATACGTCTGAAACGTATCTATAATTTTTGATGGTTTCATGTTGTTATCTTGTCATCTTAGGATGTTTTATGTACCTTTTATATCTTTTTTGGGACTAACTTATTAATTCAGTGCCAAGTGCCAGTTCCTGTTTTTTATGTATTTTTGGCTCTTTTCAGATCTGATTTTGGAACGGGGTCCAAACGGAATAAAATCCCCGAAATAATTTTTTCCCGAACGGAAGAAGATCAGGGGCCTTGAGGGCCAAGCCAGGAGAGCTACATGGGGCCCACAAGCCTTGTAGCCGCCACCAGGGGGGCGGCGGCTAGCGGGCTTGTGGCCTCCCTGGCGCCCCCCTGACCTAGCTCCTTCGCCTATATATTCCCTAAAATACAGGAAAAAAATCAGGGAATCCACGAAAACACTTTTCTGCCGCTGCAAGCTTCCGTTTCCGCGAGATCTCATTTGGAGACCCTTCCCGGTGCCTTGTCGGAGGGGACTTTGGAGTTGGAGGGCTTCTACAACAACATCATCGCCCCTCCAATGACTCGTGAGTTGTTCACTTCAGACATACGGGTCTGTATTTAGTAGCTAGATGGCTTCTTCTCTCTCTTGGATCTTCAATACAAAGTTCTCCATGATCTTCATGGAGATCTATCCGATGTAATCCTCTTTGGCGGTGTGTTTGTCGAGATCCGATGAATTGTGGATTTGTGATAAGATTACCTATGATATACATTTGAGTCATTGCTGATTTCTTATATGCATGATTTGATATCCTTGTAAGTCTCTCCGAGTCTTGGGTTTTGTTTGGCCAACTAGATGTATGATTCTTGCAATGGGAGAAGTGCTTGGTTTTGGGTTCTTACCGTGTGGTGACCTTTCCCGGTGACAGTAGGGGCAGCAAGGCACACATCGTGTAGTTTCCATCAAGGGTAACAAGGTGGGCTTTGTCGTAGATATGAGATTGTCCAACTACATCATGTCATCTTGCTTAAGGCGTTACTCTGTTCTTTTGGACTTAATACACTAGATGCATGATGGATAGCGGTCGACGTGTGGAGTAATAGTAGTAGATGCAGAAAGTATCGGTCTACTTGTTTTGGACGTGATGCCTATAGATATAATCATTTCCATAGATGACGTCACGACTTTGCGCGGTTCTATCAATTGCTCGACAGTAATTTGTTCACCCACCGTCTACTTGCTTTCATGAGAGAAGAGTAAACACTACGGCCCACGGGTCTATTCACACCTATAGTTTCCACTTTCGCTTTCACTTTGCTTTTTTACTTTGTTGCTTTCAGTTCTCACTTGGCGAACAATCTATAAGGGATTGACAACCCCTTCATAGCGTTGGGAGCAAGCTTTTGTGTTTGTGCACGCACTTGTGATACTCCTTCACTGGATCGATACCTTGGTTCTCAAAACTGAGGGAAATACTTACCACCGCTGCGCTACATCACCCTTTCCGCTTCGAAGGAACACCAACGCAAGGCTCCCATGGCCACGGGGGAAATCCTTTGCATATTTTCCTAGGAAGTCCCTTAAGGCGTAGCCGTAGCAGAAGGATTCCTGGTGCCATTGCTGAGGACTATCAAGACAAGAACAGTCTCCCATCAGCACGTGTTTCTGGCGCCGTTGGAAGGTCTTTTGTTGCAGTAGCAATGCTCTCGTAGGAATAAGAGTTGTAGAACAAAAGAGAGCATCAAGAAGCAAATACCAAACACATTTAAGTCTAACATGCTTCCTATGCATATGAATATTGTAATATAATAATTTATTGAAGCACAATGCAATAAGCATAGTAAGGCAAAACAAGTGCACCTTCAAAACCTTCGACATAAAGAGAGGGAACTTGATATTATTGAAATATCTATAAGCATATGTTCCCTTCTCATAATACTTTTCAGTGGGATCATGAATAAACTCAACAATATAAGTATCACATAAAGCATTGTTACCATGATACACATGCAAAAAGGTACTCTTACTCTCCACATAAGCATAATCTTTCTCATTGGTAATAGTGGGAGTAGGACAATCATTATCATCATGATAATCATCATAGAAAATTTTCTCCTCCAAAGTTGGGGGACTAAAAATATCATGTTCATCAAACCCGTCATCCCCAAGCTTAGAGCTTTCCATGTCATTAGCAATATTGGTATTCAAAGGAAGCATACTAATAACATTGCCACCATCATAATTGTTATGCAAATAATGAAGTTCCATAGGTTTTTAAATTTTATCCTCAAACACTTCATGTCCTAGTTCGAGATAAAGTTTATAAAGCTCTATCATATTTTGGTTGTTTTCCATTAAGCCTAACTAGTGAAATAAAAACAAGAAACAAAAAGATTTGATTGCAAGATCTAAAGATATACCTTCAAGCACTCACCTCCCCGGCAACGGCGCCAGAAATAGCTTGATGTCTACGCACGCTTCTATTCTTGTAGACTATGTTGGGCCTCCAAGCGCAGAGGTTTGTAGGACAGCAGAAATTTCCCTCAAGTGGATGACCTAAGGTTTATCGAACTCAGGGAAGTAGAGGTTGAAGATGGTCTCTCTCAAGCAACTCTGCAATTAAGATACAAGAAGTCTCTTGTGTCCCCAACACACCTAATACAATTGTTAGTTGTATAGGTGCACTAGTTCGTCGAAGAGATGTTAAAAGGCAAGTGATATGGATGGTAAAACAAGGTAATATAAATCTGAAATAAAAATGGCAGCAAGCAAACATGAAACAAAACTGGAAGTAAACGGTGTTCAATGGTGGAAAACAAGGCCTAGGCTTCATACTTTCACTAGTGGCAACTCCCAACAACATTAGCATAATCTAATCACATGCTATTTCCACTAAAACATGCAATGGAGACGTACTTGGAGGTCATTCCTTTGTGATCAAGAGAGGACGAGAATTATGTAGGGCTACAAAAGAACACCTCAGAGTTCGTTGTTCTCTTCTATGGATTTCCCAATGTCACCCCGGCCATCCAAAGAGACTACCACAATCACCACAACATATCTCAAAGATAGTCAAAGACAAGCACCAAGAGACTCTCAACCTTCAATCAATTCACAAAAGAGGAAATCACTCATGAAAATTACTTCTAATCCATGTCCAATAGACCACTTTCACCATGGTCTCTAGGATTATATTAGAAAAGATCAAGTAAGTACATCAATCCTATACATAGTAGAAGGGGAAACATCATGGGATAACCCTAGATTAACATAGCCTATGATCACAATCAAGACCACATCATGGGAGAGAGAGATGACCACATAGATACACGTAGAAGACCTCAGACCCGTGGGAGACTACTCACACATGGTCGTGGTGAGCAAGAGGTTGATGGAGAGGTGCAGCCCGGAGAGGAGACGGCGGCTGACGACGGCCACGGCCCTTGGGGGCGGCGGCCCTTCGCCCCCCTTGTTCCTTGGATATGTTGCTGGTATGCAGGTGGTTCTCCACCCCAAGGCGGCTGCCTGGAAGGAGGAAATCTTGTAACTCTTGGTGGCTCTCCAGAAAACAGGTTTTTCCTCTCCTTATATGAGTCGGGACGATCATCCTTGGCCCTCCGATGGATGCCCTTTGATTCAAGGGCTATTGGGAACCTCTAGAACCTTCCTAGGAACCCCTCTCAGCCCTAATGAGGTCCCCGAGTCATGGCTTGGCCGAATCCATCGAATATGGTAAGAGTTGGACTCAATCACGTCAGTGATTCCCGTAATCCTGTAATCAGATATTTGTCCTCCAGTAAAACGAGCTTTGCTAGATCTTCCGAACTCCAAATGGGCCGAATTGTATGTCTAGAATTATCAGCATAAAATTCCCCACAACTTTTGTATAAATTATGTTTCCAGTTGACGTCATCGTCGAGGCGGAAACAAACAATCTCTAAAATCTGTAGGGGGGACATATTCCAGGAAAGTCAGAGTCCCACTCCAACAAGGTCTCCTCTTCTATTTTTGATAGTTCCTACACATCAAAGTGTAAAACAAGAATATTGTGCACTTTTAAAACTATTAGTAGGTTAGTCCAAATAAATCATAAACTTAATATAAAAACAATTATCAAAAGCATAAAAGTAGCATGAAACATCAAAAATTATAGATACGTTTTGGACGTATCAATCTGTAACTCCAATTGTGATGAAATTTTGAGGGGGGTTTTATCCATAAGTTCACTTTCTTGCATCCGAAGAAGAGCGAAAACTGACTTAAGGGGTGCCCACTAAACACCACCCTGCGCCATGGGGCCCAGGCGCGCCCTATTGTCTAGTGGAGGTTGTGGGCCTCCGTTTACGTTTATTTCACCTCCCAAAATTCGCATATATTCCAAAATAATTCTTCGTCGCCTTTGGACTTCGTTTGATATGGATATTCTATGAAACAAAAAACATGCAACAAATAAGAACTCACACTTGGAATTCGATCAATATGTTAGTCCAATAAATCATATAAAATGTTGCCAAAAATATGTGAAAGTTGTATAATATTGGCATGGAAGAATCAATAATTATAGATACAACGGAGACGTATCACTACCTTATTTGTATCAGTAGATACCCCAGTTTCAAAATAATTTATTTCTTATATGAGATTATTTAATTCTTGTTATCTCTAAAAGATATGATAGGCGGCGTATTTTCCTGTGGAGAAGTCACCGAGGCAATTTGATGTCTTATCCTTTCTCAAGAAAGGTATTATTCATTTTTTCTCCAATTAGACCAACTTCCTTTCTCGAAAGTTAATTTTGCTTCTCTCATATTTTTCTCATGTTTTTCTATCTTCCAACTCATCTCCACTATACCCCTATTCTTATAATTCCTTCCATTCGACCAAACAAATATCTATTATAATTCATAAATACAATTATGGAAATAAAATGATATAGACTTCAATTAGGTAGAGTAGATGTTTTTTCTAATTTTTACGAACCAAACCTCCACTCCGTGTCAATGGCCGGTGTGAGCGGTCCAATTGCACAACAATAGTAACTACTTTTATGTTCGCATTCACTAAATGAAATGAATGAGGGGATTGCCAAACTTCATGGAAGACAGCTAAGCATCATTGGCTTTGTCAACCTTTACCTCACCAACTACCTAATACTACACAGGCTCATCAAACATCATTTTTTAGCTTTCTTCAAGATTCGGCCCAAAATGTTCGACACATTCCCATTAGGCCCATCCAATCTTGAGGTGATACTAAATGGGGGGATCTTATCAACTTCCATGAATGTGAACTCATAGATCAATCTGCCAACTTGGCATAATTCGGTGCTATCGTTGGAATTTCTCTTAGATTTGAACCCATAGCTTGACTCGAAAAATGTTTTTGAATTGATTGAAACCTAGCCGAATGAAATCAAAATTTCATGATTGGTTTTGAATTAGAGACGTTAAAAATAATCAATCAACATCGACTATAACCCCTAGCCTTCCAAGCTAATGATGCGGGTTTGATTCCCGCTCTATCACTGATCCTAGAGATCAACATTCAAACCTTTTTCTTTGAATCCAGTGAAGGCTTTCTCGAGGAGGAAGCTAGTTGGGGCCGATAGAGGAAAAAGTGGTTGGGTCTACCTGTGGTTGTTTGAAGTCATTCACAAAGCTATTCAGACTTTTAGTGGATTTGATGCTAGGTCTTAATCCCCAACTACAAAGTATGCCGCCGAAAATAATGGAATGCTACTTGAGATGGTTGAATCAAAATAGTCCATTTTTCTAAGTTCATTTTTTTAGAGGACAATATGAATATTATACCTTATTCCATTAAAAAGATCAAGGGGTTATACGATATATCGGGTGTAGAAGTAAGCTAACACTTCTATTGGGAAACAAGAGGCTTTCAAAATCATGCCCAAGTACTCATCACTTCTTGGGTCGTAATTACTATCTTGATAGATCCAGTTGTCATAACTGTTCGAAATCCACAAACCATCCAATCAACGGTCAGATTTTTAATAAGCCCGTAAGTTTATTTGAGACTTGAGCAATGTCGGGGAACATTGCATGGGAAACAAAAAACTTCCTATGCACACGAAGACCTATCATGGTGATGTTCATCTATGAGAGGGAGATCGGATCCACATACCCATGTAGATCGCTAAGCAGGAAGCGTTAAGAAACGCGGTTGATGTAGTGGTACAGCTTCGTGATTCAAATCACCGTCGTCCCACGATCCGTCCCATGATTTGTCCCGATCTAGCATCGAACGGACAGCACCTCCGCATTCAGCACACATACAGCTCGATGACGATCTCTGCCTTCTTGATCTAGCAAAATATATGGGGAAGCAGATGAGTTCTCCGGCAGCGTGCCGGCGTTCCGGTGATGGTGATGATCTAGTTCTTCCTCTAGATCGGATTTCTGCGAAGCTTGGGCGGAGCCCTGCAAAAACCCTAAAACCACCAGTGTATATAGGAGTAGGGGAGGGGCTAGCCTTGGGGCTCAAGGGAGCCCAAGGGTGCCGGCCAAGAGAGGAGGAGATGGACTCCCATCCCAATTCGGTTTGGGGAAGGAGGAGTCCACTCCTTCCTTCCCACCTCCCTCTTTTTTTCTTTGGTTTTCATCTTGTGGCGCCATAGCCCACTTTGTCTAGCCTCACCAGCCCACTAAGGGATGGTGCGCCACCCTAGGGATACTAGGATCACTCCCGGGTGGGTGGGACCCTCCCGGTGAATATCCACAACCCATTCGTCACTCCCGGTACACTCCCGGTAATGCTCGAAATCTTTCCGGTTACCAAATGAAACCATCCTATATATCAATATTCGTTTCCGGACCATTCTGGAAACGAATATGATGTCCGTTATCTCATCCGGGACTCCGGACAACCTTCAGTCACCAACACCTATAACTCAACTATACCAAAACGTCACCGAACCTTAAGTGTGCAGACCGTGCGGGTTCGAGAACTATGGAGACATGACCTGAGACACTACTCGGTGAATATCCAATAGCAGGACCTGGATGTCCATATTGGATCCTACATATTCTACGAAGATCTTATCGGTTGAACCTCTGTGCCAAGGATGCATATAGTCTCATATAACATTCCCTTTGTCCTTTAGTATGTTACTTGCCCGAGATTTGATCGTCGGTATCTCTATACTTATTTCAATCTCGTTACCGGCAAGTCTCTCTACTTGTTCCGTAATACAAGATTCCGTGACTAACACTTGAGTCACATTGCTTGCAAGGCTTATATCTGATGTTGTATTACCGAGTGGGCCCCGAGATACCTCTCCATCACATGGAGTGACAAATCCCAGTCTTGATCCATGCTAACTCAACGGACACCTTCGAGATACCTGTAGAGCACCTTTATAGTCACCCAGTAACGTTGTGATGTTTGATACACACAAGGTATTCCTCCGGTGTCAGTGAGTTACATGATCTCATGGTCATAGGAATGAATACTTGACACGCAGAAAACAATAACAACAAAATGACATGATCACATGCTACGTTCATTGTTTGGGTCTTGTCCATCACATCATTCTCCCGGTGTATCAGCATTAATTCCTTGAGAATCTTGATCAATTCTCTTAGGATGGCTTTCAGGATACAAAGGTTCCTGAGTCATTTTGCCTCCTCTAGCAATGACTCTGACAGAGTTGTCATTTAATTCATTGAGCAAGTCATTCTGAGCTTTAAGTACTTGTTCTACCTGAGTAGTAATCATAGAGGCATGTTTACTCAGAAGCTTCAGATCATTGACATTTCTGTCTACATAAGCACTTAAATGACTAAGCATACGAGTACTTTGTTCCAAATGTCTGCTAACATAATCATTGAAACTCTGTTGTTTGGCAACAAAGTTGTCAAATTCATCAAAGCATAGGCTAGCAGGTTTGTCAAAAGGAACATCAATCTCATCAAACCTACGAAAAGAATTCACTTCAACTACTTGTATCAGGTTATCGAGACCATGGATCTCTTCGATAGGTGGTAGATTTTTGACATCTTTAGATCTAATGCCTTTCTCTTGCATATATTTCTTGGCTTATTGCATATCTTCGGGACTCAGGAATAGAATACCTCTTTTCTTTGGTGTTGGCTTAGGAGGTGGTTCGGGAATAGTCCAAGCATTATCGTTGATCAAGATGTTATTCAGTAGAATCTCATCTTGCTCTATAGTTCGTTCCCTAAAAACACAACCGGCACGACTATCTAGGTGGTCTCTAGAAGCATCGGTAAGTCCGTTATAGAAGATATCAAGTACCTCGTTCTTCTTAAGAGGGTGATCAGGCAAAGCATTCTGTAGCTGGATGAGCCTCCCCCAAGCTTGTGGGACACTCTCTTCTTTGAGTTGGGCAAAGTTGTATATTTCCTGCAAGGCAGCTTGCTTCTTATGGGCAGGGAAATAATTCTCACAGAAGTAATAGACCATATCCTGGGGACTACTCACACATCCATGAGCAAGAGAAGTGAACCAGGCTTTAGCGTCATCCTTTAGAGAGAAAGGAAACAGCTTAAGGATATAGTAGTAGCGGATCTTCTATTCACTAGTGAAAAGGGTGGCTATATCATGTAGTTTGGTAAGATGGGCTACGACCGTCTCAGACTCATAACCGTGGAAAGGATCAGATTTGACTAGAGAGATTATCTCATGGTCGACAGAGAATTCATAATCCTCATCGGTGATAAAGATAGGTGAAGTAGCAAACTACGGGTCGTATTTCATCCTAGCTTTCAGAGATTTTTCCTTCCACTTGAGAAGTAATTTCTTAGCGTCATAGGCAACCTTACACGCAAGAAAATCCTCAGCTATCTCTCCCTCCATAACATAACCCTCAGGTATATCAGGCAATTCATATCTAGGAGAGCTAGATCTAGCAGGAGCAAAAACAGGTTCTATCTCAATAGTATCGGCAGTATCAGAAGCATCACGAGCATGGGCAGCAACTCTAGCACTATGAGCATCAAGGAATACCCCTAGTGGCATATGAGGCAAAGTAGTATATCTAGCAGTATCAAGAATAGCATCATCAAGCAAAGCGGTATAAAGCTTAGCATCATGGATAGAAGTATCAGGCATAGCATCTCTAGAAGTATCAGGCATAGCATCTCTAGAAGTATCAGGCATAGCATCTCTAGAAGTATCAGGCATAGCATCTCTAGCAGTATCAGGCATAGCATCTCTAGCAGTATCAGGCATAGCATCTCTAGCAGTATCAGGCATAGCATCTTTTTCAATATGAGGCATAGTAGCATCATAAGCATCATCGAGCACAGGCAACATATCAAGATTTCTAGCAGGAGGTGATGTCGCAAACTTACTCATAACTGAAGGTGAATCAAGTGCACAGCTAGATGGCAGTTCTTTACCTCCCCTCGTAGTTGAGCGTAAGACTTTGGTTTTTGGATCTTTCAGATTCTTCATAGTGATCAGCAGATATAAATCCCAAGTGACTCAGAGAATATAGCTATCCTTCCCCGGCAACGGCGCCAGAAAAATGTTGTTGACGTGCAAATATTCCTGACATGATGCCTCCACGACAACAGAGCTAGAAAAGAGTTGCGTCCAGTTGCTCAACAATTAGCAATTGTCTTGCAATGGCCCACCAGCGCGTGGGATCGCGGTAGTTTTCGAGGGTAGAGTATTCAACCCAAATTTGTTGGTTCGCACGATGGGAAGTGAAAGAATATTCTCAAGTATTAGCAGCTGAATGCGTCAGATTCAACCACACCTGAAAGATTGGTGTCTGCAAGCAAAGTAACAGTAGCAAAGTAATATGATAGCAACGGTGCCAGAAACGATTTGGTGATGAGGGAGACTATTCCTAACGGTTGTATCAATGGCGCCAGAAAAGTATTGTAGCAGGTAGTAGCACAGTAACGAGCAACAAAAGTGGCAAGGAATAGGAGTAGCAACAGTTGTTGCAGCAGCAGCAGGACAAAGCAAGTAACAGCAGTAGTGGGACAAACTCGTAGGCAATGGATCGGTGATTCGTTGGATGACACTCATCATGCAACAGTTATAACACGGAGAGATATGTGGCTAGCTCCCGTTCGTCAATGTGATGTAGGCATGCATTCCGTGTGTAGTCATACATGCTTAGGGAAAAGAACTTGCATGACATCTATTGTCCATCCCTCCCGTGGCAGCGGGGTCCAAATGGATACTACGGGATATTAAGGTTCTCCTTTTAATAAAGAACCGGACCAATGCATTAGCACTTGGTGAATACATGAACTCCTCAAACTATGGTCATCACCGGGAGTCCGGTTATTGTCACTCCGGGGTTGCCGGATCATAACACATAGTAGGTAACTAGAACTTGCAAGATCAGATCTAAAACACACATATATTGGTGACAACATAATAATTTCAGATCTGAAATCATGGCATTCGGGCCCTAGTCACAAGCATTAAGCATGGCAAAGTAGTACCAACATCAATATCAGAACATAGTGGATACTAGGGATCAATCCCCGTCAAAACTAACTCGATTACATGATAGGTCTCATCCTACTCATCACCGCCCAGCGAGCCTATGAATAGATTACTCACGAACGATGAAGAGCTTCATGGAATTGTATAAGGAAGAAGGTTGATGATGACGATGGCGACGATCTCCTTGATCCGGAGCCCAAAACGGACTCCAGATCTGCCCTCCAGATGAAGAACAGGATGTGGCGGCACCTCCATATTGCAAACGCGATGAAATCTTCTCTTCCGATTTTTTTTCCGGGACGAAAGGGAATAAATAGCGCTGGAATTGGGGGCGGCAGAGCCACGTGGGCCCCACAAGCCCTGACATCGCGGCCTGGGGGGTGGCCGTGGCCACAGGGCTTGTGGCCCACTGGCTCACCCCCTCCGGTGGATCTTTGTGCACGTATTTTTCATATTTTCCAGAAATATTTTCCGTAAATTTTCAGGACGTTCTGAGAACTTTCATTTCTGCACAAAAACAACACCATGGCAATTCTGCTGAAAAGAGCGTCAGTCCGGGTTAGTTCCATTCAAATCATGCAAATTAGAGTCCAAAACAAGGGCAAAAGAGTTTGGAAAAGTAGATACGATGGAGACGTATCAAACTCCCCCAAGCTTAAAACCTTTCTTGTCCTCAAGCAACTTAGTTGACAAACTGAAAGAGAAAGAAAAACTTTGACAAACTCTGTTTGATCTTGTTGTTGCAACTATGTCTAACTCATAACCAGAATTTTAGAAGGATCACAAGTTAACCACATAAGCAGGTGACACAAAGGTCTCACGGTAAACTAATATCAATGGCATAATCAGCTAGCGAGCAAATAATAATGAGTTTCAGATACCAACAATTCAATCAAAACAAGCATGAAGCAATATGAATAGGTGGTATCTCGCTAGCTCTTTCTGAGACCGCAAAACATAAATACAGAGCACTTTCAAAGATAAAGGGCTCACTAAACATTGTAATTCATAGCAACGAATATTCAGTCATAGTCATACTCAATATCATTCAAAAGCAAAGCATAAAAATGACAGAGGTGCTCTCTAATTGGTGCTTAAGTAAGAAGAGGATTGACTCAACAGGAAAATAAAGAGACAGGCCCTTCGCAGAGGGAAGCATTGATTTGTAGAGGTGCCAGAGCTCAAGCTTTGAAAACATAGATAATAATTTTGGGTGGCATGCTTTCATTGTCAATGCAATGACCAAGAGTTCTCAATATCTTCCACGCTACTCATGCTATAGGGCGGTTCCCAAACAGAAAAGTAAAGTTTTAACTACCCCACCACCAATCAATCACACTCCACGGCTAGCCGAATCCTAGGGTACCGTCCATACTAACATCAATCTGGGGGGAGTCTTGTTTTACAATTATGTTTTCAATTTAAGCGTGGAACTGGGCATTCCAATTACCGGCCCCTTTCTCGTGAATGACAGTGAATAAACACATGTCGAGGATAACACGCCTAACATGGAAGATGCCAATAACCCCCTGTCACCATATGAGCGGTTCGGGCAAGCAAAACATATTATTTCTTGAAGGTTTAGAGAATGGCACATGCAAATTACTTGGAACGGCAGGTAGATACCGCAAATAGGTAGGTATGGTGGACTCTCAAGGCACAACTTTGGGTTTATGGAGGTGGATGCACAAGAATATTCCGCTTAGTACAAGTTAAGGCTAGCAAAAGACTGGGAAGCGACCAACTAGAGAGCGACAACAGTCATCAAGATGCAATGAGTTTGACTAACATTGAGTGCAAGCATGAGCAGGATATAAATCACCATGAACACGAACATCATAGACGCTATGTTGATTTTGTTTCAACTACATGCATGAACATGCGCCAAGTCAAGCCACTTGAATCATTCAAAGGACAATACCATCCTATCATACTACATCATAGTCATCTCAAAATCTATGTTGGCATTCAAGACAAACCATTATAAGCTCCTAGCTAATTAAGCATGGCATCAGAAACTATGATTTCTAAGTTGTCATTACAAACATGTTTCTCTCACAACAAAACTGAATCAGACATGATGAGCTAGTCATATTTACAAAAACAAAATAGATAGAGTTCATACCAGCTTTTCCAATCTTAGTCACTTCATCATATATCATCATTATTCCCTTTCACTTGCACGATCGAACGATGTGAACAATCATAAGAGTGCTCGTGCCTTGGACTAAGCTGAAATCTGCAGGCAAACACAAAGGAGAAGACAAAGTAATATGGCTCTTTGAAAGCTAAACAGGTATGCATGCAAGAGCCACTAAACATCGTAACCAATATCTTCTACCTTGACCCAAAGAAAAAGAAAACTATTTACACGGGAAAGCTCCCAACAAGCAAAAGAAGAAAGGAAAATCTTTTGGGTTTTCTCAAAAGGACACGAAACAAGAAAACAAGAAAATGAAAAATAAACTAGCATGGATAATACAGTGGCAAAGTGTAAACATCGGCTAACAAAGTGAAAGCATGAGCATGAATGTAAAGTCGGTGAGAACACGTACTCCCCCAAGCTTAGGCTTTTGGCCTAGCTTGGTCTACTCCCAAGGACGGTCTTGGCGAAACCCAAAATCACAATCGGGGTTATAGGGGAGCGCTGCAGCCACTGCCTGAATAGCTGCCTCACGGAGATGAGAAGCCTTCGCCTGCCTCTCATACTCCTCTGCCTCTCCTCTCGTTATGTAATACCTCTGTTTTACCTGAAAGTCAAAGAAAGCAGGAGCAGGAAGGGTAATATGGAAAACACGCTGTCGATTAAATATCAATCGGTATAGGAGGGATTCATCATCCCTCTCAAGGAACTGGTAGCGTGTCATTGCGATGCGGTCAAGGAAAGCTGTATGGAGAGGGGAATCTCCTGAGTGGATGGGTACTCCAAGAAACTTTGCTATGCGAGTGGCATAGATCCCGCCAAAGGAATCCCCATCAATAGCATTCTTATTCAGCCTCTTTGCTATAATAGCTCCCATGTTGAAGTTTTTGTCACCCTTCACTGCGCTCTTAAGGATACTAAGGTCGGATGCGCATAGGTGACAATGTTCAACCTTGCCGTTAATGCATCTATCTATGAAGAGGGCAAAGTAGTGCAAGGCAGGGAAATGAATGCTTCCTATGGTAGCTTGTGTGATGTCTCTAGTTTCTCCAAAAGTTATACTAGAGACAAAATCTCTAACCGAAGACTTAGCACGCTCATTAGGACTACCCCCATCGGGTATCTTGCAAATCCTATTGAAATCCTCCAAATCCATGGTGTAGGATTTATCATACAGATCAAACAGTATGGATAAGTCACGGCCAACTAAAAATTTAAATCTACGCACGAAAGAGGCAGAGAGCATAGCATATTGTTCACATTTATCTAAGAGGAACTCTTCTAACCCGGCATTGCGGACAAGTGTATTAAACTCATCCTTGAAGCCTGCTTCGATCATGAACTCATCGGAAGGCCATTCACATGGTTGTATAGGTGCGTCCCTTAGTTGATAAGGACCGGGCTCCCGAATAGAAAGACGGGGACCCTTCTTACTTGACGAACCACCATGAAACTTCTTCCTGAACATAATTTCTTTTTGCTGAAATTTTTGAAGTTCAAGAGAAAAGTGAATAAAGACCAACCACACCTTGTAGCAACTACTCCTACTAATGCCTAGAGACCGTATCACGCGTTAAAACTACTTGGGACCAGCTAAAATCAACATTTCAAGCTCAAGAACAGGGTCACCAAGGTAGCAAGAATACGCGAAGGATAAAGCACTAGAGTAGAAACTAATTGGACCAATGGAGGAGTCACTTACCAAGGAGTAATTTCCCCAAATCGGTTCGGAGAATGGTGCTTTAAGCAAGGAGATCGAAAATCACAGCCAAATGAGCAAGAACACGGGTTTGAGCTACGAAACGATTTTTTCTGGAGGTAGATGAAGAGGATGGGAGCTGGAATAAGTGGAGGGGGTCCCTATGGGCCCCACAAGCTTGGTGGCCGCGGCAAGGCGGGAGCCCGCGGCGTCAGGGCTTGTGGCCCACTGGTGTGGCCACCAGGCCAGCTCTCAGTCCCAGTATTTTTCAAAAAATCCAGAAAAAATCATATTTGATTTTCAGGACCATCGGAGAACTTTTATTTTCGGGGTACTTTTCTCCGGGATGCTAAAACAGGAAACATGGAAATCTAAACTAGATCTATCATTTTTCTTCTAAGCAACAAAAAGTGAAAGCTTAAAATAGAGGTATGTGACTCCTTGATTCATCCATTTCATGGTCATCGAAAGAAATCCGTCAATGGGGTTGATCAAATCCTCATGACAAAACCTTTTCAAATCGCAAAAAGGAAACGGAGAATTGTCGAATAGCCACTAAGTCACCTCAATGGGGATAGGAATCTCCCCAACGAGCAAATCATACTTCATCTTGACACGAGGAATAGGGCATTCAAAGCTCCCAATAAGAATCGATGAAGTTTTTTCGATAGCATTGATGCAATGTACTTGATATCAGTTCTTTGGAAAGTGCACTGTATGCTCATTACCGTTGACATGGAAAGTGACATTGCCTTTGTTGCAATCTATAACAGCCCATGCAGTATTTAAAAAGGGTCTTCCGAGGATGACAGCCATGGCATCGTCCTCGGGAATATCCAAGATAACAAAGTCTGTTAAGATAGTGGTGTTTGCAACCACAGCAGGCACATCCTCGCAAATGCCGACAGGGAAAGCACCTGATTTGTCGGCCATTTGTAGAGAGATCTCAGTGGGTGTCAACTTATCCAGTTCAAGTCTATGATAAAGAGAGAGAGGCATAACACTAACACCGGCTCCAAGGTCACATAAGGCAGTTCTTACGTAGTTTCCTTTAATGGAGCAAGGTATAGTGGGCACTCCGGGATCACCAAGTTTCTTAGGAGTTCCACCCTTGAAAGTGTAATTGGCGAGCATGGTGGAGATCTCAAGATCTGGTATCTTCCGTTTATTAGTCACGATATCTTTCATGTACTTGGCATATGGAGACATTTTAAGCATATCAATTAATCGCATCTGCAGAAAGACGAGTTTTATCATTTCAATAAAGCGCTCAAAATCCTCATCATCTTTTTTCTTGGATGGCTTAGGAGGAAAGGGCTAGGTCTCTGAACCCATGGCTCCTTTTCTTTACCATGCTTCCTAGAAGTGAAGTCATTCTTATCGTATCTCGTAGGTTGTGGGTTATCAGGATTAACCGAATGTTCAATCTCCACATCCTTATCATTGCTAGATTGAGCATTATTATGAACATCGTTGTCCATATTGTCACGAAGTTCATGTTCATCACCAGATTGTGTTTCTGCATCACACGCACAAATATCTTTTGGTTCTTCAGGTGTGACAGTATTTGGTGAACTGACATGTCGATTTCTATCATCCTTCTTCTTCTTAGGATGACTGGGTGTATCAGCATTAATTCCTTGAGAATCTTGATCAATTCTCTTAGGATGGCCTTCGGGATACAAACGTTCCTGAGTCATTTTGCCTCCTCTAGTAATGACTCTGACAGAGTTGTCATTTAATTCATTGAGCAAGTCATTCTGAGCTTTAAGTACTTGTTCTACCTGAGTAGTAATCATAGAGGCATGTTTAATCAGAAGCTTCAGATCATTGACATTTCTGTCTACATAAGCACTTAAATGACTAAGCATACGAGTACTTTGTTCCAAATGTCTGCTAACATAATCATTGAAACTCTGTTGTTTGGCAACAAAGTTGTCAAATTCATCAAAGCATAGGCTAGCAGGTTTGTCAAAAGGAATATCACTCTCATGAAACCTACGCAGAGAATTCACTTCTACTACTTGTATCGGGTTATCAAGACCATGGATCTCTTCGATAGGTGGTAGATTTTTGACATCTTCAGATCTAATGCCTTTCTCTTGCATAGATTTCTTGGCTTCTTGCATATCTTTGGGACTGAGGAATAGAATACCTCTTTTCTTCGGAGTTGGCTTAGGAGGTGGTTCGGGAATAGTCCAAGCATTATCGTTGATCAAGATGTTATTCAGTAGAATCTCAGCTTGTTCAATAGTTCGTTCATAAAACCACAACCGACACAACTATCTAGGTGGTCTCTAGAAGCATCGGTAAGTCCATTATAGAAGATATCAAGTATCTCGTTCTTCTTAAGAGGGTGATCAGGCAAAGCATTCTGTAGCTGGATGAGCCTCCCCCAAGCTTGTGGGAGACTCTCTTCTTTGAGTTGGGCAAAGTTGCATATTTCCTGCAAGGCAGCTTGCTTCTTATGGGCAGGGAAATATTTCCCACAGAAGTAATAGATCATATCCTGGGGACTACTCACACATCCAGGAGCAAGAGAAGTGAACCAGGCTTTAGCGTCATCCTTTAGAGAGAAAGGAAATAGCTCAAGGATATAGTAGTAGCGGATCTTCTCCTTACTAGTGAAAAGGGTGGCTATATCATGTAGTTTGGTAAGATGGGCTACGACCGTCTCAGACTCATAACCATGGAAAGGATCAGATTCGGCTAGAGAGATTATCTCAGGGTCGATAGAGAATTCATAATCCTCATCGGTGATAAAGATAGGTGAAGTTGCAAACTTTGGGTCGTATTTCATGCTAGCTTTCAGAGATTTTTCCTTCCACTTGAGAAGTAATTTCTCAGCGTCATAGGCATCCTTACACGCAAGAAAATCCTCAGCTATTTGTCCCTCCATAACATAGCCCTCAGGTATATCAGGCAATTCATATCTAGGAGAGCTAGATCTGGCAGGAGCAAAAACAGGTTCTATCTCAATAGTATCGGCAGTATCAGAAGCATCACGAGCATTGGTAGTAACTCTAGCAATATGAGCATCAAGGAATACCCCTAGTGGCATATCAGGCCAAGTAGTATCTCTAGCAGTATCAAGCATAGCATCATCAAGCAAAGAAGTATCAAGCATAGCACCATGGATAGCAGTATCAGGCATAGCATCTCTAGCAGTATCAGGCATAGCATCTCTATCACTATCAAGCATAGCATCTCTAGCAGTATCCGGCATAGCATCTCTAGCAGTATTAGGCATAGCATCTCTAGCAGTATCAGGCATAGCATCTCTAGCAGTATCAGGCATAGTAGCATCATAAGCATCATCAAGCACACGCGACATATCAAGATTTCTAGCAGGAGGTGATGTCGCAAACTTACTCATAACTGAAGGTGAATCAAGTGCAGAGCTAGATGGCAGTTCCTTACCTCCCCTCGTAGTTGAGGGCAAGACTTTGGTTTTTGGATCTTTCAGATTCTTCATACTGATCAGCAGATATAAACCCCAAGTGACTCAGAGAATAGTGCTATCCTTCCCCGGCAACAGCGCCAGAAAAATGTTGTTGAGGTGCAAATATTCCTGACTTGATGCCTCCATGGCAACGGAGCCAGAAAAGAGTTGCGTCCAGCTGCTCAATGATCGTGCAATCTCTGGCGTTAGCTAGACGAATTCTTATGACAACAAACCTCCTCCTGCAATGGCACCAGAAGAATGCTGATAGCACTCCCCAGTAATGAAACTAGAAGAATGTTGTTGATGGCCCACCAGCGCGTGGGTTCGTAGCAGTTTTCGAGGGTAGAGTATTCGACCCAATATTTTGATCGCCTAAAGGAGGTGAGAGAATACTATCAAGTATTAGCAGCTGAATTTGTCAGATTCAACCACCCCTGAAAGATTAGTATCTGCATGCACAGTAGTAACAGCAAAGTAGTGAGTAATGGCAGTGTAACGAGCAATAGAAGTGGCAAGGAACAGCAGTAGCAAGTAGCAACAGTAGCAAGCGACAGTACTAGAAACGGTAGCAGCAAACCAAGACAAGTAACAGCAGTAGCAACAGTAGTAGCAGCAGCATCAGAGCAAGTAGCAACAACAGCAGCAACAGTAGTAGCAGCAGAAGAGCAAGACAAGTAACAGCAGTAGCAACAGTAGTAGCAGCAGCAGTAGAGCAAAACAAGTAACAGCAACAGTAGGACAAACTCGTAGGCAATGGGTCGGTGATTTGTTTGAATGATATTCATCATGCAACAACTATAACACGGAGAGATATGTGGCTAGTTCCCATTCGTCAATGTGATGTAGGCATGCATTCCGTGTGTCGTCATACGTGCTTAGGGAAAAGAACTTGCATGACATCTATTGTCCATCCCTCTCGTGGCAGCGAGTCCAAAAGGAAACTACGGGATATTAAGGTTCTCCTTTTAATAAAGAACCGGACCAACGCATTAGCACTTGGTGAACACATGAACTCCTCAAACTATGGTCATCACCGGGAGTGATTCCGGTTATTGTCACTGCGGGGTTGTCGGATCAGAACACATAGTAGGTAACTACAACTTGCAAGATCGGATCTAAAACACACATATATTGGTGACAACATAAGAATTTCATATCTGAAATCATGGCACTCGGGCCCTAGTGACAAGCATTAAGCATGGCAAAGTAGTAGCAACATCAATCCCAGAACATAGTGGATACTAGGGATCAATCCCCATCAAAACTAACTCGATTACATGATAGATCTTATCCTACTCATCACCTCCTAGCGAGCCTACGAATAGATTACTCACGAACGACGAAGGGCTTCATGGAATTGGAGAGGGAAGAAGGTTGATGATGACGATGGCGACGATTTCCCCTCTCCGGAGCCCAAGACGGACTCCAGATCTGCCCTCGAGATGAAGAACAGGTGGTGGCGGCGCCTCCGTATCGAAAACGCGACGAACACTTCTACTTTTATTTTTTCTAGGACGAAAGGCAACTTATAGAGCTGGAGTTGGGGGCGGCAGGTGCATGTGGGCCCCACAAGCCTGCCCGCCGCCACCAGGGGGTGGTGGCGGAGCAGGGGCTTGTGGCCCAGTGGCCCACCCTCTGAGGTGGAACTTGGCGCAGATATTTTTGATATTTTCCAAAACTACTCCCCGTAAATTTTCACGACGTTTGGAGAACTTTCATTTCTGCACAAAAATAACACCAAGGCAATTCTGCTGAAAACAGCGTTAGTCCAGGTTAGTTCCATTTAAATCATGCAAATTATAGTCCAAAACAAGGGCAAAAGAGTTTGGAAAAGTAGATACGTGGGAGACGTATCAACTCCCCCAAGCTTAAAACCTTGCTTGTCCTCAAGCAACTCAGTTGACAAACTCAGAGAGAAAGAAAAACTTTGACAAACTCTATTTGATCTTGTTGTTGCAACTATGTCTAACTCATAACCAGAATTTCAGCAAGATCACAAGTTAACCACATAAACAAATCACACAAAGGTCTCACGGTAAACTAATATCAATGGCATAATGAGCTAACGAGCAAATAATAATGAGTTTCAAATACCAACACTTCAATCAAGACAAATATGAAGCAATATGAATAGGAGGTATCTCTCTAGCTCTTTCCGAGAACGCAAAACATAAATGCAGAGCACTTTCAAAGATCAAGGACTAACTAAACATTGTAATTCATAGCAACGAAGATCCAGTCATAGTCATTCTCAATATCAATCAAAAGCAAAGCATAAAAATGACAGAGGTGCTCTCTAATTGGTGCTTATATAGAGGAGGATGACTCGACAGGAAAATAAATAGACAGGCCCTTCGCAGAGGGAAGCATTGATTTGCAGAGGTGCCAGAGCTCAAGCTTTGAAAACAGAGATAATAATTTTGGGTGGCATGCTTTCATTGTCAACACAATGACCAAGAGTTCTCAATATCTTCCCTGCTACTCATGCTATAGGCGGTTCCCAAACAGAAAAGTAAAGTTTTAACTCCCCCACCACCAATCAATCACACTCCACGGCTAGCCGAATCCTCGGGTACCGTCCATACTAACATCAATCCGGGGGGAGTCTTGTTTTACAGTTACGTGTTCGATTTAAGCGTGGAACTGGGCATCCCAAATACCGGCCCCTTTCTCATGAATGACTATGAATAAACACATGTCGAGGATAACACTCCTAGCATGGAAGATACCAATAGCCCCCTGTCACCACATGAGCGGTTCGGGCATGCAAAACAGATTATTTCTTAAAGGTTTAGAGAGTGGCACATGCAAATTTACTTGGAACGGCAGGTAGATACCGCAAATAGGTAGGTATGGTGGACTCTCATGGAAAAACTTTTGGGTTTATGGAAGTGGATGCACAAGCAGTATTCCCGCTTAGTACAAGTGAAGGCTAGCAAAAGACTAGGAAGCGGCCAACTAGAGAGCGACAACTGTCATCAAGATGCAATGAGTTTGACTAACATTGAATGCAAGCATGAACAGGATATAAATCACCATGAACACGAACATCATAGAGGCTATGTTGATTTTGTTTCAACTACATGCATGAACATGCGCCAAGTCAAGCCACTTGAAACATTCAAAGGAGAATACCATCCTATCATACTACATCACAGTCATCTCAAAATCTATGTTGGCATTCAAGACAAACCATTATAAGCTCTCAGCTAAATAAGCATGGCATCAGAAACTATGATCTCTGAGTTGTCATTGCAAACATGGTTCTCTCACAACAAAGCTAAATCTGGCTCGACAAGCTAGTCATATTTACAAAAACAAAATAGATAGAGTTCATACCAGCTATTCAGTCTCAGTCACTTCATCATATATCATCATTGTTGCCTTTCATTTGCACGATCGAACGATGAAAACGATAATAAGCGCATTGGACTAAGTTGAATCTGCAGGCAAACACAAAGGATAAGACAAAGTAATATGGCTCTTTGAAAGCTAAACAGGTAAGCATGTAAGAACCACTAAGCATTGTAACCAATATATTCTACCTTGACACAAAGAAAAAGAAAGCTATTTACACGGGAACGCTCCCAACAAGAAAAATAAGAAAGAAAAATCTTTTTGGGTTTTCTCAAAATGACACAAAACAAGAAAACAAGAAAACGAAAAGAAACTAGCATGGATAATACAGTGGCAAAGTGTAAACACCGACTAACAAAGTGAAAGCATAAGCATGAATGTAAAGTCGGTGAGAACACGTACTCCCCCAAGCTTAGGCTTTTGGCCTAGGTTGGTCTACTCCCATGGATGGTCCTGGCGAAACCCAAAGTCATAATGGGTTTTATATGGGAGTGCTGCAGCCACTGCCTGAATAGCTGCCTCATGAAGTCGAGCAGCCGTCGCCTCCCTCTCATACTCATCTGCCTCTCCTATGGTTATGTAGTATCTTCGTTTAACTTGAAAGTCAAAGAAAGCAGGAGCAGGAAGGGTAATATGGAAAACACGCTGCCGGTTAAATATCAAGTGGTATAGGAGGGATGCATGATCTCTCTCAAGGAACTGGTAGCGTGTTAGAGCGACACCATCAAGGTAGGCTGTACGGAGAGGAGGGTCTTCTGGACGGATGGGTACTCCAAGAAAATTTGCTAAGCGTGTAGCATGAACTCCACCAAAGAAATCCCCCTCACTGGCATTTTCATTCAGCCTCCTTGCTATTATAGCTCCCATATTGAAGCTCTTGTCACCTGTTACTGCTCTCTTAAGGATACTAAGATCGGAACCGCATAGGTGACAATGTGCACCCTTGCCGTTAATGCACCTACCTATGAAGAGGGCAAGGTAGTGCAAGGCAAGGAAATGGATGCTTCCTATGGTGGGTTGCGTGATATCTCTGGTTTCTCCAACAGTTATACTGGAGACAAAGTCTCTGACCGAAGACTTAGGAGGATCATTAACACTACCCCAATCAGGTATCTTGCAAACCCTATTGAAATCCTCCAGATCCACGGTATAGGATTTATCGTACATATCAAACAGTATGGATGAGTCACGGCCAGCTAAAAATTTAAATCTACGCACGAAAGAGGCAGTGAGCATAGCATACTGTTCACATTTATCTGAGAGGAATTCTTCTAACCCGGCATTGCAGACAAGTGCATCAAACTCATCCTTGAAACCTGCTTCGATCATGAACTCATCGGAAGGACATTCACATGGTTGCACCAGTGCGTCCCTTAGTTGAAAAGGTTTGGGCTCCCAAAAAGAGAGACAGGGACCCTTCTTACTTGAGGAACCACCATGAAACTTCCTCCTGAACATAATTTCCTTTTGCTGAAGTTTTTGAAGTTCAAGAAAAAAGTGAATGAGGACCAACCATACCTTGTAGCAACTACTCCTACTAGTGCCTAGAGACTGTATCACGCGCTAAAACTACTTGGGACCAACTAAAATCAACATTTCTAGCTCAAGAACAGGGTCACCAAGGTAGCAAGAATACGTGAAGGACAAAGCACTAGAGCAAAAACTAATTGGACCAATGGAGGAGTCACTTACCAAGGATTAATTTCCCCAAAACGGTTCGGGGAATAGTGCTTTGAGAAAGGAGATCGAAAATCACAGCCAAATGAGCAAGACATGGGTTTGAGCTGCGAAACATTTTTTTGTGGAGGTGGAAGAAGAGGCTGAGAGCTAGAATGAGTGGAGGGGGTGCCTGTGGGCCCCACAAGCTTACACCCCCCCACTAGGGGGGCAGGTGGCGGTGGGGGAGCTTGTGGCCCACTGGTATGGCCCCCAGCCCAGCACTCAGGCCCAGAATTTTTCAAAAATTCCATAAAAAATCATACTAAATTTTCAGGACCATCGGAGAACTTTTATTTTCGAGGTATTGTTCTCCAGGACGCTAAAACAGAAAACAGGAAAAACTAAACTAATTCTATCATTTTTCTTCTAAGCAAAAGAAAATGAAGACTCAAAACAGAGGTATGTGACTCTCTGATTCATCCGTCTCTTGGTCATCGAAAGAAATTCGTCAATGGGATTGATAAAGTCATTATGACAAAACCTTCTCAAATCGCAAAAGAGAACGGAGAATTTTCGAATAGCCACTAAGTCACCTCAATGGGGATATGAATCTCCCCAACAAGAAAATCATACTTCATCTTGACACGAGGAATAGGGCATTCAAAGCTCCCAATAAGAATCGATGAAGTCTTTTCGATAGCATTGATGCAATGTACTGGATATCATTTCTTCGGAAAGTGCACTCTGTGCTCATTACCGTTGACGTGGAAAGTGGCATTGCCTTTGTTGCAATCTATAACAGCCCCTGCAGTGTTTAAAAAGGGTCTTCCGAGGATGATAGCCATGGCATCGTCCTCGGTAATATCCAAGATAACAAAGTCTGTTAAGATAGTGGTGTTAGCAACCACAACAGGCACATCCTCGCAAATAGCGATAGCGAAAGCAGTTGATTTGTCGGCCATTTGCACAGAAATTTTAGTGGGTGTCAACTTATCCAATTCAAGTCTACGATAAAGAGAGAGTGGCATAACACTAACATCGGCTCCAAGGTCACATCAGGCAGTTCTTACGTAGTTTCCTTTAATGGAGCAAGGTATAGTGGGCACTCCGGGATCACCAAGTTTCTTAGGAGTTCCACCATTGAAAGTGTAATTGGCAAGCATGGTGGAGATCTCAAGATCTGGTATCTTCCGTTTATTAGTCACGATATCTTTAATGTACTTGGCATACGGAGACATCTTGAGCATATCAGTTAACCGCATCTCCAGAAAGACGGGTCTTATCATCTCAATGAAGCGCTCAAAATCCTCATCATCCTTTTTCTTGCATGGCTTAGGAGGAATGGGCATAGGTCTCTGAACCCATGGCTCTCTTTCTTTACCATGCTTCCTAGCAGTGAAATCATTCTTGTCGTACTTCTTAGGTTGTGGATTATCAGGATTAACCGTAGGTTCAATCTCCACATCCTCATCATTGCTAGGTTGAGCATTTTTATGAACATCACTGTCCATATTGTCACCAGGTTCATGTTCATCACCTGATTCTATTTCCGCATCAGACGCAGAAATATCATTAGGTTCTTCAGCTGTGATAGTATTTGGTGAACAGGCGTGCAGATCTCTATCATCCTTCTTCTTCTCCTTAGGATGACTAGGTGTATCAGCATTGATTCCTTGAGAATCTTGATCAATTCTCTTAGGACGACCTTCAGGATATAAAGGTTCCTGAGTCATTTTGCCTCCTCTAGGAATGACTCTGACAGAGTTGTCATTTAATTCACTAAGCAAGTCATTCCGAGCTTTAAGTACTTGTTCTACCTGAGTAGTAATCATAGAGGCATGTTTACTCAGAAGCTTCAGAGCATTGACATTTCTGTCTACACAAGCACTTAAATGGCTAAGCATACGAGTACTTTGTTCCAAATGTCTGCTAACATAATCATTAAAACTCTGTTGTTTGGCCACAAAGTTGTCAAATTCAACAAAGCATAGGCTAGCAGGTTTATCAAATGGAATATCACTCTCATCAAACCTACGTAGAGAATTCA
This sequence comes from Hordeum vulgare subsp. vulgare, assembly GCF_904849725.1. Lineage (NCBI taxonomy): Eukaryota > Viridiplantae > Streptophyta > Magnoliopsida > Poales > Poaceae > Hordeum > Hordeum vulgare. The sequence goes on along the minus strand of NC_058520.1, from coordinate 377,851,814 downwards.
CTTGTACTACCTGTGTCGGGTTGTCGAGACCATGGATCTCTTCGATAGGTGGTAGATTTGTGACATCTTCACCTCTAATGCCTTTCTCTTGCATAGATTTCTTGGCTTCTTGCATATCTTCGGAACTGAGGAATAGAATACATCTTTTCTTAGGAGTTGGCTTAGGAGGCGGTTCGGGAATAGTCCAAGCATTATCGTTGATCAAGATGTGATTCAGTAGGGTCTCAGCTTGGTCTACAGTTCGTTCCCTAAAAACACAACCGGCACAACTATCTAGGTAGTCTCTTGAGGCATCGGTAAGTCCTTATAGAGGATATCAAGTATCTCGTTCTTCTTAAGGGAGTGATCAGGCAAAGCATTCTGTAGTTGGACGAGCCTCCCCCAAGCTTGTGGAAGACTCTCTTCTTGGAGTTGAGCAAAGTTGTATATTTCCTGCAAGGCAGCTTGCTTCTTATGGGCAGGGAAATATCTCAGAGAAGTAATAGACCATCTCCTGGGGACTACGCACACATCCAGGAGCAAGAGAGGTGAACCAGGCTTTAGCGTCATCCTTTAGAGAGAAAGGAAATAGTTTAAGGATATAGTAGTGGCGGATCTTCTCCTCATTAGTGAAAAGGTTGGCTATTTCGGATAGTTTGGCAAGACGGGTTATGACCGTCTCAGACTCATAACCGTGAAAAGGATCAGATTCGACTAGAGAGATTATCTCAGGGTCGAGAGAGAATTCATAATCCTTATCGGTGACAAAGATAGGCGAAGTGGCAAACTTCGGGTCATTTTTCATCCTAGCTTCCCGAGAATTTTCCTTCCACTTGAGAAGTAATTTCTCAGCGTCATAGGCATCCTTACACGCAAGAAAATCCTCAGCTATCTCTCCCTCCATAACGTAACCCTCAGGTATAACAGGCAATTCATATCTAGGAGAGCTAGATCTAGCAGGAGCAAAAGCAGGTTCTATCTCAATAGTATCGGCAGTATCAGAAGCATCACGAGCATTAGCAGTAGCTCTAGCAATATAAGCATCAAGGAGCACTCCTAGTGGAACATTAGGCAAAGTAGTATCTCTAGCAGTATCAAGCATAACATCATCAGGAAAAATAGCATCTCTAGCATCATCAGGCAAAGCAGTATCAAGTATAGCATCTCTAGCAGTATCAGGCATAGTATCAAGCATAGCATCATCAGGCATAGTATCAAGCATAGCATCTCTAGAAGTATCAGGCATAGTATCAAGCATAGCATCTCTAGCAGTAGCATCATAAGCATCATCAAGCACAGGCGACATATCAAGATTTCTAGCAGGAGGTGATGTTGCAAACTTACTCGTAACTGAAGGTCAATCAAGTGCAGAGCTAGATGGCAATTCCTTACCTCCCCTCGTAGTTGAGGGCAAGACTTTGGTCTTCAGATCCTTCAGATTCTTCATAGTGATCAGCAGATATAAATCCCAAGTGACTCAGAGAATATAGCAATACCTCCCTGGCAACGGCGCCAGAAAAATGTTGATCGTGCAATCTCTGGCGTTAGCTAGACGAATGCTTATGACAACAAACCTTCTCCTGCAATGGCACCAGAAGAATGTTGATAGCACTCCCCAGTAATGAAACTAGAAGAATGTTGTTGACGGCCCACCAGCGCGTGGGTTCGCGGCAGTTTTCGAGGGTAGAGTATTCGACCCAATTTGTTGATTGCCTAAAGGAGGTGAGAGAATACTCTAGAGTATTAGCAGCTGAATTTGTCAGATTCAACCACACCTAAAAGATTAGTATCTACAAGCACAGTAGTAACAGCAAAGTAGCGAGTAACGGTAGTGTAACAAGCAATAGCAGTGGCAAGGAACAGAAGTAGTGACAGCAGTAGCAAGTAGAAACAGTAGCAAGTGACAGTAGAAGCAACAGTAGCAGCAAAACAAGACAAGTAACAGCAGTAGCAACAGTAGTAGCAGCAGCAGCTGAGCTAGTAGCAACAGAAGCAGCAGCAGAGCAAGACAAGTAACAGCAGTAGCAACAGTAGTAGCAGCAGCAACACAGCAAAACAAGTAACAGCAGCAGTAGGACAAACTCGTAGGCAATGGGTCGGTGATTTGTTTGGATGATATTCATCATGCAACAGCTATAACACGGAGAGATATGTGGCTAGCTCCCATTCGTCAATGTGATGTAGGCATGCATTCCGTGTGTAGTCATACGTGCTTAGGGAAAAGAACTTGCATGACATCTATTGTCCATCCCTCCCGTGGCAGCGGGGTCCAAAAGGAAACTACGGGATATTAAGGTTCTCCTTTTAATAAAGAATCGGACCAACACATTAGCACTCGGTGAACACATGAACTCCTCAAACTATGGTCATCACCGGGAGTGGTTCCGGTTATTGTCACTCCGGGGTTGCGGGATCATAACACATAGTAGGTAACTACAACTTGCAAGATCGGATCTAAAACACACATATATTGGTGACAACATAATAATTTCAGATCTGAAATCATGGCACTCGGGCCCTAGTGAAAAGCATTAAGCATGGCAAAGTAGTAGCAACATCAATCTCAAAACATATTGGATACTAGGGATCAATGCCCGTCAAAACTAACTCGATTACATGATAGATATCATCCTACTCATCACCGCCCAGCGAGCCTACGAATAGATTACTCACGAACGACAAAGAGCTTCATGGAATTGGAGAGGGAAGAAGGTTGATGATGACGATGGCGACGATTTCCCCTCTCCGAAGCCGAAGACAGACTCCAGATCTGCCCTCCAGATGAAGAACAGGTGGTGGCGGCGCCTCCGTATCGAAAACGCGACGAAAACTTCTCTTTTTATTTTTTTCTGGGACGAAAGGCAATTTATAGAGCTGGAGTTGGGGGCGGCAGGTGCCTGTGGGCCCCACAAACCTACCCACCGCCACCAGGGGGTGGTGGCGGAGCAGGGGCTTGTGGCCCACTATCCCACCCCCTGAGGTGGAACTTGGCGCAGATATTTTTGATATTTTCCAGAACTGCTCGCCGTAAATTTTCAGGATGTTTGGAGAACTATGATTTCTGCACAAAAATAACACCAAGGCAATTCTGCTGAAAACAGCGTCAGTCGAGGTTAGTTCCATTCAAATCATGCAAATTATAGTCCTAAACAAGGGCAAAAGAGTCTGGAAAAGTAGATACGTTGGAGACGTATCACTCAACAATTAGCAACTATCTTGCAATTGCCCACCAACGCGTGGGATCGCGACAGTTTTCGAGGGTAGAGTATTCAACCCAAATTTGTTGGTTCGCACGACGGGAAGTGAAAGACTATTCTCAAGTATTAGCAGCTAAATGCGTCAGATTCAACCACACCTGAAAGATTAGTGTCTTCAAGAAAAGTAGGAGTAGCAAAGTAATATGATAGCAACGGTGCCATAAACGATCTGGTGACGAGGCAGACTATTCCTAACGGTTGTATCAATGGCGCCAGAAAAGTATTGTAGCAGGTAGTAGCAGAGTAACGAGTAACAACAGTGGCAAGGAACAGCAGTAGCAACAGTAGTGGCAACAGCAGCAGGACAAAGCAAGTAACAAAAGTAGTGGCACAAACTCGTAGGCCATGGATCGGTGATTCGTTGGATGACATTCATCATGCAACAGCTATAACACGCACAGATATGTGGCTAGCTCCCGTTCGTCAATGTGATGTTGGCATGCATTCCGTGTGTAGGCATATGTGCTTAGGAAAAAGAACTTGCATGAGATCTATTGTCCATCCCTCCCGTGGCAGCGGGGTCCAAATGGATACTACGGGATATTAAGGTTCTCCTTTTAATAAAGAACCGGACCAACGCATTAGCACTTGGTGAACACATGAACTCCTCAAACTATGGTCATCATCGGGAGTGGTTCCGGTTATTGTCACTCCGGGGTTGCGGGATCATAACACATAGTAGGTAACTACAACTTGCAAGATCGGATCTAAAACACACATATATTGGTGACAACATAATAATTTCAGATCTGAAATCATGGCACTCGGGCCCTAGTGACAAGCATTAAGCATGGCAAAGTAGTAGCAACATCAATCTCAAAACATATTGGATACTAGGGATCAATGCCCGTCAAAACTAACTCGATTACATGATAGATATCATCCTACTCATCACCGCCCAGCGAGCCTACGAATAGATTACTCACGAACGATGAAGAGCTTCATGTAATTGGAGAGGGAAGAAGGTTGATGATGATGATGGCGACGATCTCCTTGATCCAGAGCCCAAAACGGACTCTAGATCTGCCCTCGAGATGAAGAACAGGATTGGGCGGCGCCTCCGTATCGCAAATGCGATGAAATCTTCTCTTCTGAAATTTCTGGGACGAAAGGGAATAAATAGCGCTGGAATTGGGGGCGGCAGAGCCATGTGGGCCCCACAAGCCCTGACGCCGCGGCCTGAGGGGTGGCCGCGGCCACAGGACTTGTGGCCCACTGGCTCACCCCCTCCGGTGGATCTTTGCGTAGGTATTTTTCATATTTTCCAGAAATATTCTCCGTAAATTTTCAGGACGTTCCGAGAACTTCCATTTTTGCACAAAAACAACACCATGGCAATTCTGCTAAAAACAGCGTCAGTCCGGGTTAGTTCCATTCAAATCATGCAAATTAGAGTCCAAAACAAGGGCAAAAGAGTTTGGAAAAGTAGATACGGTGGAGACGTATCAGTGTGCACTTTGCAAATATTTACGTCCTCTCCTTCGACGTAGTCGTGGATGAGGTTGAAGCGTTGTTTGATGTGTCTGGTCTTCTTGTGAAACCTTGGTTCCTTTGCTAAAGCAATGGCACCAGTGTTGTCACAGAACAGATTAATTGGATTTAGTGCCCTCGGCACCACTCCAAGTTCCGCCATGAACTGCTTCATCCAGACATCATCCTTAGCTACCTCCGAGGCAGCCATGTACTCCGCTTCACATGTAGAATCTGCTACGACGCTTTGCTTGGAACTGCACCAGCTTACCGCACCCCCATTAAGAATAAATACGTATTCGGTTTGAGACTTAGAGTCATCCAGATTAGTGTCAAATCTTGCATCGACATAACCCTTTATGACGAGCTCTTCGTCACCTCCATAAACGAGAAACATGTCCTTAGTCCTTTTCAGGTACTTCAGAATATTCTTGACCGCCGTTCAGTGATCCACTCCTGGATTACTTTGAAACCCGCCTGTCATACTTTTGGCCAGGCTGACGTCCGGTCTAGTGCACAGCATTGCATACATGATAGACCCTATGGCTGAAGCATAGGGGACGGTACTCATGTTTTCTCTATCTTCTGCAGTTAGTGGACACTAAGTCTTACTCAACTTCATACCTTGTAATACTGGCAAGAACCCCTTCTTGGACTGCTCCATTTCGAACTTCTTCAAAACTTTATCAAGGTATGTGCTTTGTGAAAGTCCTATTAGGTGTCTCGATCTATCCCTTTAGATCTTAATGCCTAATATGTAAGAAGCTTATCCTAGGTCCTTCATTAAAAACATTTGTTCAAGTAATCTTTTACGCTCTCTAAAAACTCCACATTGTTTCCAATCAGCAATATGTCATCCACATATAATATTAGAAACGCCACAGAGCTCCCACTCATTTTCTTGTAAATACAAGATTCTCCAACAACTTGTATAAACCCAAATGCTTTGATCACCTCATCAAACCGCTTATTCCAACTCCGAGATGCTTGCACCAGTCCATAAATGGATCGCTGGAGCTTGCATACTTTGTTAGCATTATTTGAATCGACAAAACCTTCGGGTTGCATCATATACAACTCTTCCTTAAGAAAATCATTAAGGAACGCCGTTTTGACATCCATCTGTCAGATTTCGTAATAAAAAAATGCAGCTATTGCTAACATGATTCAGACGGACTTAAGCATCGCTATCGGTGAGAACGTCTCATCGTAGTCAACTCCTTGAACTTGTGAAAAACCCTTTGCCACAAGTCGAGCTTTATAAACGGTCACATTACAGTCCGCGTTCGTCTTCTTCTTAAAGATCCATTTGATCTGAATAGCCTTGCGACCTTCAGGTAATACTTCCTAAGTCCACACTTTGTTTTCATACATAGATCCTATCTCGGACTTCATGGCCTCCAGCCATTTGTTGGAATCCGGGCCCACCATTGCTTCTTCATAATTTGCAGGTTCATTGTTGTCTAACAACATGATTGATAAGACAGGATTACCGTACCACTCAGCACCAGTACATGATCTAGTTGACCTGCGAGGTCCGATGGTAACTTGATCCGAAGCTTCATCATCATCATCATTAGCTTCCTCCTCAACCGGCGTCGCTTCGACAGAGGTTTCCCCATGCCCTGCGCCACCATCTAGAGGGAGTAGAGGTTCTACAACCTCATCAAGTTTTATCTTCCTCCCACTCAATTCTTTAGAGAGAAACTCCTTCTCAAGAAAAGCTCCGTTCTTAGCAACAAACACTTTGCCCTCGGATCTGAGATAGAAGGTATACCCAACTATCTCCTTTCGGTAACCTATGAAGACGCACTTTTCTGCTTTGGGTTCCAACTTTTCAGGCTGAAGCTTTTTGACATAAGCATCACATCCCCAAACTTTAAGAAACGACAACTTTGGCCTCTTGCCATACCATAGCTCATATGGTGTCGTCTCAACGGATTTTGATGGTGCCTATTTAAAGTGAATGCAGTTGTCTCTAATGCATAACCCCAAAATGATAACGACAAATCGGTAAGAGACATCATAGATCACACCATATCTAACAAAGTACGATTACAACGTCCGGACACACCATTACGCTGTGGTGTTCTAGGCGGTGTTAACTGTGAAACAATTCCACATTTTCTTAAGTGAGCACCAAACTCGAAATTCACATATTCGCCCCCTCGATCAGAACGCAGGAACTTGATCTTCTTGTTATGATGATTTTCGACTTCACTCTGAAATTGCTTGAACTTCTCAAAACGTTTCAGACTTGTGCTTCATCAAGTAGATATATCCATACCTACTCAAATCATCAGTGAAGGTGAGAAAATAACGATACCCGCCGCACGCCTCCACACTCATTGGACCGCACACATCGGTATGTATGTTCTCAAATAAGTCAATTGCACGCTCCATTGTTCCGGAGAATGGATTCTTAGTCATCTTGCCCATGAGGCATGGTTCGCGCATGTCAAGTGATTCAAAATCAAGTGACTCCAAAAGCCCATCGGTATGGAGTTTCTTCATGCGCTTTACTCCAATATGACCTAAGCGGCAGTGCCACAAAAACGTGGCGCTATCATTGTTAACTCTACATCTTTTGGTCTCAATGTTATGTATATGTGTGTCATCACAATCAAGATTCAATATGAACAAACCTGTCACATTGGGTGCATGACCATAAAAGATATTACTCATAAAAATAGAACAACCATTATTCTCTGACTTAAATGAGTAACCGTCTCGTAATAAACAAGATCCAAATATAATGTTTATGCTTAACGCAGGCACTAAATAACAATTACTTAAGTTCATAAATAAGCTTGATGGTAACTGAAGTGAGACTGTGCCGACGGCGATTGCATCAACCTTGGAACCATTTCCCATGCGCATCGTCACTTCATCCTTCGCCAGCCTTCGTTTATTCTGCAGTTCCTGCTTCGAGTTGCAAATATGAGCAACAGAACCGATATCAAATACCCAGGAACTACTACGAGAGTTGGTTAAGTACACATCAATAACATGTATATCACATATACCTGATTTTTCTTTGGCCGCCTTCTTATCAGCCAAATACTTGGGGCAGTTGCGCTTCGAGTGACCCATACCCTTCCAATAATAGCACTATGTTTCTGGCTTAGGTCCAGCCTTGGGTTTCTTCGTCGGATTGGCAACAGTTTTGTCGCTCTTCTTGGAGTTACCCTTCTTGCCTTTGTCGTTTCTCTTGAAACCAGTGGTCTTATTGACCATCAACACTTAATGCACTTTCTGTAGTTCTGACTCTGCGACTTTCAGCATCGCGAATAACTCGCCGGGTGACTTGTTCATCCCTTGCATGTTATAGTTCAACACAAAGCTCTTCTAGCTAGGTAGCAGTGATTGAAGAATTATGTCAGTAGTAGCCTCTTGTGGGAGTTCAATCCCAGCTCAGCTAGACGGTTTGAGTACCCAGACATTTTGAGCACATGTTCACTCACAGACGAATTCTCCTCCATCTTGCAAGCATAGAATTTATCGGAGGTCTCATACCTCTCAATTTGGGCGTTCTTCTTTAAGATAAAATTCAACTCCTAGAACATCTCATATGCTCCATGATGCTCAAAACATCGTTGAAGTCCCGATTCTAAGCCATACAAGACTGCACATTGAACTACTGAGTAGTCCTCCTTACGCGATTGCCAAACGTTCAAAACATCTTGGTCAGACGTAGCGGGTGGTTCATCTCCTAGCGTAGCATCAAGGACATGATTCTTTTTCCCAGCTTGTAGGATGAGCCTAAGATTACGTGCTGAGTCTACAAAGTTGCTTCCATCATCTTTCAACTTAGCTTTTTCTAGGAACGTATTGAAATTCAGGGTTGCTACTGCGTGAGCCATTGATCTACAACATAAAATATTGCAAAGTGGATTTAGACTATGTTCAAGACAATTAGAGGTTAACTAATTAAATTACTAATAAACTCCCACTCAAATAGACATCCCTCTAGTTACTTGGGTGTGGCATGATCCAAATTCACTAACTCAAGTCCGATCATCACGTGAGTTGATTATAGTTACAGTGGTAAACATCTCTATGCTAATCATATCAACTATATGATTCATGCTCGACCTTCCGGTCTCTTGTGTTCCGAGGCCATGTATGCACATGCTAGGCTCGTCAAGTTTAACCCGAGTGTTCCGCGTGTGCAACTATTTTGCACCCGTTGTATGTGAACGTTGAGTCTATCACACCCGATCATCACGTGGTGTCTCGAAACGACAAACTGTCACAACGGTGCACAGTCGGGGAGAACACAATTTTATCTTGAAATTTTAGTGAGGGATCACCTTATAATGCTACCGTCGTTCTAAGCAAGATAAGGTGCATAAAAGGATTAACATCACATGCAATTCATAAGTGACATGATATGGCCATGATCTTGTGTTTCTTGATCTCCATCACCAAAGCACCGGCATGATCTTCCCGTCACCGGCGCCACACCATGATCTCCATCATCGTGCCACCATTGAGGTTGTCCTGCTATCTATGCTATTACTACTAAAGCTACAACCTAGCAATATAGTAAACGCATCTCCAAACACAAACGTTAGTTTAAAGACAACCCTATGGCTCATGTCGGTTGCCGTAGCATAGCAAGTCGATATTAACTATTACAACTTGATAATCTCATACATCCAATATATCACATCATGTCTTTGGCCATATCACATCACAAGCATACCCTGCAAAAACAAGTTAGACGTCCTCTAATTTGTTGTTGAATGTTGTACGTGGCTGCTATGGGTATCTAGTATGATCGCATGTTACTTACGCAAAAACCACAATGGAGATGTGCAACTTGCTATTTAACCTCTCTCCAAGGACCGCCTCGGTCAAATCCAATTCAACTAAAGTTGAAGAAACCGACACCCGCAAGTCATCTTTATGCAACGAGTTGCATGTTGATCGATGAAACCAGTCTCTCATAAGCGTACGAGTAATGTCGTTCGGGTCCGCTTCAATCCAACAATACCGCCAAATAGAGAAAAGACTAACGAGCGAAGCAAATCGAACATCAACGCCCACGAAAACTTTTGTGTTCTACTCGAGATTACATCTACGCATGAACCTAGCTCATGATGCCATTGTCGGGGAACGTTGCATGGGAAACCAAAAAATTCCTACACACAAGAAGACCTATCATGGTGATGTTCATCTATGAGAGGTAGATTGGATCCACATACCCTTGTAGATCCCTAAGCGGGAAGCGTTAATAAAAATGGTTGAAGTAGTGATACAACTTCATGATTCAAATCACCGTCGTCCCATGATCCGTCCGGATCTAGCATCGAACGGACGGCACCTCCGCGTTCAGCACACGTACAGGTCGATGACGATCTCCACCTTCTTGATCCAGCAAGAGAGATGGGGAAGTAGATGAGTTCTCCGCAGCGTGACGGCGCGCCGCTGATGGTGATGATCTATTCCTGCAGGGCTCCGCCCGAGCTCCGCAGAAATTCGATCTAGAGGAAGAACTACGAGGTATAGGTTTGAGTTGCACGTGGAAAAGTTGTGTCTCAAAAACCCTAAGACCACCAGTATATATAGGAGGAGGGGAGGGGCTAGCCTTGGGGCTCAAGGGAGCCCCAAGGGCGCCGGCCGAGAGAGGAGGAGGTGGACTCCCACCCCAAACCGGGGGAGTCCACTCGTTCCTTCCCACCTCCCTCTTTTGTTTCTTTGGTTTTCATCTTGTGGCGCCATAGCCCACTTGGGTGGGCTGGTGCGCCACCCTAGAGCTATTGGGATCACTCCCGGGTGGGTGGGCCCCTCCTGGTGAATATCTGGAACCCATTCGTCACTCCCGGTACACTCCCGGTAATGCCCGAAACCTTTCCAGTGACCAAATGAAATTATCCTATATATCAATCTTCGTTTCAGGACCATTCCAGAAACACTCGTGACGTACGGGATCTCATCCGGGACTCCGAACAACCTTCGGTCACCAACACCTATAACTTAACTATACCAAAACGTCACTGAACATTAAGTGTGCAGACCCTGCGGGTTCGAGAACTATGCAGACATGACACGAGACACTCCTCGGTCAATATCCAATAGCGGGACCTGGATGTCCATATTGGATCCTACATATTCCACGAAGATCTTATCGGTTGAACCTCCATGCCAAGGATTCATATATTCACGTATAACATTCTCCGGCAGCGTGACGGCGCGCCGGTGATGGTGGTGATCTATTCCTACAGGGCTCCGCCCGAGCTCCGCAGAAATCCGATCTAGAGGAAGAACTACGAGGTATAGGTTTGAGTTGCATGTGGCAAAGTTGTGTCTCAAAAACCCTAAAACCACCAGTATATATAAGGAGGGGAGGGGCTAGACTTGGGGCTCAAGGGAGCCCCAAGGGCGCCGGCCGAGAGAGGAGGAGGTGGACTCCCACCCCAATTCGGTTTGGGGAAGGAGGAGTCCACTCCTTCCTTCCCACCTCCATCTTTTTTTTCTTTGGTTTTCATCTTGTGGCGCCATAGCCTAGTTGGGCTGGCCTCACCAGCCCACTAAGGGATGGTGCGCCACCCTAGGGCTACTGGGCTCACTCCCGGGTGTGTGGGCCCCTCCCGGTGAATATCTGGAACCCATTCGTCACTCCGGGTACACTCCCGGTAATGCTCGAAATCTTTTCGGCGACCATCTTATATATCAATCTTCGTTTCCGGACCATTCTGGAAACCCTCGTGACGTCCGTGATCTCATCCGGGACTCCGAATAACCTTCGGTCACCAACACCTATAACTCAACTATACCAAAACGTCACCGAACCTTAAGTGTGCAGACCCTGCGGGTTCGAGAACTATGCAGACATGACCCGAGACACTCCTCGGTCAATATCCAATAGCGGGACCTGGATGTCCATATTGGATCCTACATATTCTACAAAGATCTTCTTGGTTGAACCTCTGTGCCAGGGATTCATATAATCCCGTATAACATTCCCTTTGTCCTTTGGTATGTTACTTGCGCAAGATTTGATCGTCGGTATCTCTATACCTATTTCAAAATCGTTACCGGCAAGTCTCTTTACTCATTCGGTAATACAAGATCACGTGACTAACACTTGAGTCACGTTGCTTGCAAGCCTTATATGTGATGTTGTATTACCGAGTGGGCCCCGAGATACCTCTCCGTCACACGGAGTGACAAATCCCTGTCTTGATCCATGCTAACTCAACGGACACCTTCGGAGATACTTGTAGAGCACCTTTATAGTCACCTAGTAACGTTGTGACGTTTGATACACACAAGGTATTCCTCTGGTGTCAGTGAGTTACATGATCTCATGGTCAAAGGAATGAATACTTGACATGCAGAAAACAATAGCAACATAATGACACGATCACATGCTACATACATAGTTTGGGTCTTGTCCATCACATCATTCTCTTAATGATGTGATCCAGTTATCAAGTGACAACACTTTGCATATGGTCAGAAAACCTTAACCATCCTTAATCAACTGGCTAGTCAACTAGAGGCTTACTAGGGACATTCTTTTGTCTATATATCCACACATGTATCTATGCTTTCATCAATACAATTATGGCATGGATAATAAACGATTATCTTGGAACAGGAAATATAATAATAACTATTTTATCATTGCCTCTAGGGCATATTTCCAACAAGCAAAACTCATATTGGAGAAGAATATGGTCCGTGGGTTCCCTTTATTGAAACTATGTTCTTTTTTATTTTTGTTTCAAATTGGTCGGGTGCTCTTTTACCTAGACCGAACCTCAAATAAGAACTGAACATAAGTTTTTCCAAGAAAGAAGCAAACTCAATGGACAAAAGTGGATGGATTTTTCTCTTTTGCATGTGGAAGGAAGTCCGCTAGTTGACACCTAAGGGCATCTACACTTGGATATGGAAAATTTGGGCACTCAAACATCCATGGGCCCTCATATCCACCCTATATATGGTGTGAATATGAGGTTTAGGGACAGCACAAACTTATAGGGATGATATGAAGGGTTAGGTTGGGTCAGTTTTTGCTTCTATATCCTGTCTATGCACTTAAGCCCAACCTCTCTTACTCAAAATTCCAACCAACCAACTTATGTAATGTAATATCTAAAGTGTATGCTAACCGGTTGAAAAGAGTTTTGTCAAAGATAATTAGTTTAGGCGAACCAAATGGATCAGCCGGTTGGCGCACTGCCCAAGAAATGACGGACAATGGGCGGACACCACCTCTTTAGTTGATCCAAACGCACCAACGAAAATATTCCGCGTTAGTTTCGATCAGGGAGTTGGAGTTTGCCTTAGGGCATCTCCAATGCGGACCCTCAAATCACTCACAATCATCCGGACCGCATGCTCAGGACGTGTGTTGCCATCCAACACGGTCCTGCATTGGCCCGTCGAGCAGTTTGGACATGCTTTTTCCTGCAAACCGGGGACAAAGTGGGATGGGGGTATGCGGGCATGCAAACCGTTGTCATGTCCGCTTCTGACTGTCTTGACCCACCCAAAATCCACCTCCCTCGCTCACCCTTTCGCGAGTTGCCCGCATTCATGCCATTGTAGAGGGGCTACTCTGCATTGACGTCGGTCCAGAGCGGACGTGGCATCTCATTTCTGGCATTGAAAGCGGTGCCCGACCAAGAGAGGGTTTGGCTGAACATGACTCCTCACAGCATTCAAACAAACGTAGTCTACCCGCTTTCCTCCATTAAACCCTCTCGTGCACCAAAAATCTATTATATCCACACGTCTGTTCGCTAGCGAGCCGACATTAAACACAACGCCGACATGCTCTAAGCCTTCGCTCGCTATTTAAGTGATGTCAGACACCGGTCGAAAAACCCGAACCAAGCCTCCGCTCCCCATCTCCTCCTACATATCCGGATCACCTATTATGACAATGCTGCTAGCCATGTGAAGCGTGCCGGAGACGCAGATGAGATCAATGTTTTCTTGAGACCTACAGAAAAATCAAGAAACGTGATTCACACCACCAACCTCAAACATGATCTTAGTGAGTATCGTTGGCAACTCTATGGGGTATAGATTCCCATTTTTATCCACGTGTATTTGTTTGTGATTTGAACAATTTGGTGTTGTAATAATTTTTAATTTTGAACTTTTATTGTAATGAGAATGATTGGTGTATTGTGAATTGCTTTTCGGACCATTTATATTCATATGATTAATTTATATTATGATTCATTCGGTTCACAATGTTGAAAACTTAGAAGTTAGAAAGTTATGAAAAAAATACGGTATTGTTTGCCCTCCGACGCAGAACAAACCCCGTAAAACAATTAGGAAACGGATTTACGGAATCTATTGCATTGGAGGACTTGCGGTGCTGTAAAATGTTCTACACACGTTAGAAAACAATATTTACGGGATGGATGTTTTTTAGATCTTTTTTATCGGATTAGCGGGATGGATGTTTACTGGATTTGCTAGAGAGTTTTTTCCAGCACACCGGATTTGCTAGAGATGCTCTTACCGACCGGGTAGAGCCGACTTCGCACACGTGCACTTAGCCTGGGTGTTCGAGTATTATGGTTATTTTGGTTCACGTACTTCGGGTTATGGGTAATTCGGGTACTCAAAAATGGGAACCTGAATTTTTTCTGCCAAAAAAGTACCCGAACCCAAATTACCCAAAAATTCGGTTCGGGTAATTCGAGTACCCAAAAAACCCAAAATATTCAAAACACACATCAAATTTTGGTATGAATAATTAGATAGTGTGTGTATTTTGGATAGTATGGGTATTTTAGTTAGTATGGGTAACATGTTAGTGTAATAATAGCATGAATATTTTGACTAGTATAAATAAGTCGGGTAGTATGGGTATTTCGGGTTTTCTAGAAGGAAACCAGAACCCTAAACCAAAAATTGAATAGCCAATCAGAATTACCCAATAATTAGGGTAATTCGGTTCAGATCGGGTTCACGTAGCGGATTAGAGCATCTCGAGCAGACCTCGTATAATGCTACTACTTGTAAAATAACCGCCAAAATACGGGTTGGCGTGAAAATGTTGCCCGACCAGACCCCTCAAATGCGTCCAACCCATAAAAGTTTTTGCCGGCACGACAAAAGTTCTCCCTCAACCTTTAGATTCATGGGGTGGGAGGTTGACCCAAGATCGCCCTTATCTGCAACGACATTTGGCGAGAGAGAAATTTCCGTGCGGCCGTTTGATATGTCTTCAACGTATCTATAATTTTTGATGGTTTCATGCTATTATCTTGTCAAACTTTGGATGTTTTGCATGCCTTTTATATATTTTTTGGGACTAACTTATTAACTCAGTGCCAAGTGCCAGTTCCTGTTTTTCCATGTTTTTGACCCCTTTGAGAGGAGGATTTTGAACGGAGTCCAAATTGAACGAAACTGCCAAAAAGATTTTTCTGAAACATAAAAAGATCAGGAAGTCTGAGAATAAGGGCAGGGGGCCTGCAGGGACCCCACAAGCCCCCTAGCCGCGGCCAGGGGGGTCGCGCCTCCCTGGCTTGTGGGCTCCCTGGGCCACCTCTGCCCTAGAATTTTGCCTATAAATTCCCTAAAATCCCAGAAAAAATCAGGAGATCATCGAAAGTACTTTTCCGTCGTCGCAAGCTTCTGTCTCCGCAAGATCCCATCTGGGGCAGGTTCTGGTGCCCTGCCGGAGGTGGGATTCGGACACGGTGGGCTTCTTCATCAACACCATGACCTCTCCGATGATGCGTGAGTAGTTCACCATAGACCTACGGGTCCATTGCTAGTAGCTAGATGGCTTCTTTTCTCTCTTGGATCTTCAATACAAAGTTCTCCATGATCTTCATGGAGATCTATCCGATGTAATCTTCTTTTGCGGTGTGTTTGTCGAGACCTGATGAATTGTGGATTTATGATCAGATTATCTATGAATCTTATTTGAGTTTCTTCTGATCTCTCTTACGCATGATTTCGTATCCTTGTAATTCTCTTCGAGTTGTGGGTTTTCTCTAGCCAACTAGATCTATGATTCTTGCAATGGGAGAAGTGCTTGGTTTTGGGTTCATTCCGTGCGGTGACCTCACCCAGTGATAGAAGGGGTAGCGAGGCACGCATCGTGTTGTTGCCATCAAGGGTAAAAAGATGGGGTTTTCATCATTGGTTTGAGATTATCCCTCTACATCATGTCATCTTGCTTAAGGCGTTACTCTGTTCTTCATGAACTCAATACACTAGATGCATGTTGGATAGCGGTCGATGTGTGGAGTAATAGTAGTAGATGCAGAAAGTATCGGTCTACTTGTCTCGGATGTGATGCATATATGTATGATCATTGCCTTAGATATCGTCATGACTTTGCGCGGTTCTATCAGTTTCTCGACAGTAATTTGTTCACCCACCGTAATATTTGCTATTTTGAGAGAAGCCTCTAGTGAACACTATGGCCCCGGGTCTACTCCACACCATATTTTCAGCCTTACACTTTTTCTTTGTTACACTTTCCGCCTTCACATCTCACTTTGCAATCAATCTTGAAGGGATTGACAACCCCTTTATAGCGTTGGGTGCAAGCTCTTTGTGTGTGTGCAGGTACTCTGGACTTGACGAGATTCTCCTACTGGATTGATACCTTGGTTCTCAAACTGAGGGAAATACTTACTGCTCCTGTGCTGCATCACCCTTTCCTCTTCAAGGGAAAAACCGACGCAAGCAAGTCTCCGTCAACGTGTCATTTTTTGGCGTTGTTGTTTGAGAAGTAGCACCGTTCCCGCTACCCCTCCTCGGCAACCATTGCCCCACCACCACACGATCTGATCCATATCCCCTGCCATTCTTCACCACCACGGAAGCCTCCCAGCTATCCCCCGTCACCGTGGAGGTCATGCACACGCCATCCCCTCTAGAAGATCTCGTCGCCGGCCATGTCGCCCCCACCGTTGCCCAAGGCACCAACGCGCCTTCCCGCAAGCGGCAGGGCAACGTTGTCGTGAAGGGCGGCAATCCAGCTGGGCCCACCAGAAAGGCACGTGCGCCGAACGCCGCCACCGCTGCGCGATCTGCCCGACCACTGGCGGAGAAGATGAGAAAGGTTTTGGGCATGAAGCGGAAGAAGGTTCCTACAAAAAGGTTGGCGCCTTTGTCCACTCCCTCCACCCCAGTGAGATGTTCCCCGACGATGCATTTCAATAGCGTTGCTTCCACCGTAGGCGAGGTGTTGGATGAAATGGCCGGAAGGTATGCATCTTTGATCCCTTGTTCTTGCTTCACTTTTCTCCATTGTGGTAGCTCGTGATTTATGTCACTCAATGTAGAGGGTTTTTGAACAATGCCTCTGTCGAGTTTGTGAACTTGTTAGACACCAACGCTCACATCAATCAAGCCTCGTTCACTGATTTCGATTACAATGAAATGGAGGGTGGCGTGGATGATCACGGTGATGAAGATGAAGTGGAGGAGGTAGATGAGGGGGTGTATCAACAAGCGCAAGCAAGAAAAAGCGTGAATCGAAGAACTACATGACCTTGGAAGATCAAATCTTTCTCAAGGCTTGGAGTGTGGTGTCTATGGATGCTTGCACGGGTACGTCTCAAACCTCCAAGAGATATTGGAAAAGAATCGAAGATCAATACTTCCGCATGATGACCAAACATCCAATAGGACACCACGGACCTTTCGGTCACTCCAAGGTCGTTGGGACGTGATCAAGCCGATTTGTAGCCGTTGGGAAGCATGCTTGGAGCAAGTTCGCAATGCACATCCAAGTGGAACCGTGGAATCCGACTATGTGAGTTTGTTTTCACGTCCCAAGTTGTGCAAATCATTTGCATCATATGAAGTGATTGTATCATTTGACTTTGTTTTAATTGTGTAGGACAAAATTGCCCAACAACAGTATAAAGACATGGAATCTTTTGAAGGTAAATTCTTTAAACTAGAGCATTGTTGGGATATGCTCAAAGTCTGCAACAAGTGGAAGTTGATTGACAAAGAATCCCCACCGAAGATAGGTTCACTTACGAACATGGATGAAGATGAAGATAATTATGGCCCAAGAAACTTGAACAAGCCCGATGGTGACAAGAAGACAAAGGAGAAGATCAAGAGGGAACACGAAGCATCGAGCTTGAGGGATAAGATAGATGCCATGGTGCAATCGAATGAGTTGATGCAAGCGAAGACATTGGAGACAAAGAAAGAGTTGGCCGAGAAGAAGGAATGAGAGAAGCAAGAGAGGTGGCAATTGCTCAAGGATGAGGGGTTGCACAAGGCGGACATTGAGGAGAGAAGAGCATGTGTCGCTGAGAACAAAGCCATGTCCAAGCTTCTTGCAGAAGAGAATAGGATCATGACATTGAACCGCAATGATATGAACGACATCGGCAAACAAAGGCATGATATGGCAAGGAGAGACATCTTGAAGCCGAGGATGCTTGCTCGGCCGGTGTGTGTTATAGTGTCGACGATGTTTTCTCATCGGGATTTGGAACCAATGTCGTCGATGATTTCGGTGCCGGAGTTGGAACAAGTGCCGCTAATGGATTCGGGGGCAGCGATGACCTCGATGGTACAGAGTGAAGAGCGACCAAGATGATGACGGATCTGGTCGTCACTTTTGCATGAAATCCTTTTGTGTTTGCCTTATAAAACTATGATTTTAGTTTAAGTGTGAACTATGTTTTATTGTTCGAATTTAAACTCATTTGTCGGAATCACTCTCAAATTTACTTATTCAGGGTTTTGGTTTGTGGGTCGACACGGCAGCGCCCGAGCAGACCCCGCGTAGCCGACCCATAAAAGAGCATCTTCTACGAATACCATTTTTGCGGCTCCATTTTGCGGGTTCTGACTATGTCCGTGATAACCCACAAGTATAGGGGATCGCAACAGTTTTCGAGTGTAGAGTATTCAACCCAAATTTATTGATTTGACTCAAGGGGAAGCGAAAGAATATTCTCAAGTATTAGCAGTTGAGTTGTCAATTCAACCACACCTGAAAGATTTAGTATCTGCAGCAAAGTATCAGTAGAAAAGTAGGGTGATAGCAGCAGTAGCAACAGTAACCAGTAACAGCAGTAGCAACAGAGTAACAGTAACAGCAGTAGCAACAGAGTAACAGTAGCAGCAACAACAGTAGTAGCGGCAAAGTAATGTAGCAAGGACCAGTAGGAAAAAGCTCGTAGGCATTGGATCGGTGATGGATGATTATGCCGGATGTGATTCATCATGTAACAGTTATAACACGAAGAGATAAGTAACTAGCTCCCGTTCGTCAATCTAATGTAGGCATGTATTCCGTATGTAGTCATACGTGCTTAGGGAAAAGAACTTGCATGACATCTATTGTCCATCCCTCCCGTGGCAGTGGGGTCCTAATGGAAACTACGGGATATTAAGGTTCTCCTTTTAATAAAGAACCGGACCAACGCATTAACACTTGGTGAATACATGAACTCCTCATACTATGGTTGATGGGGTCATAGTCCTAGGGTAGGGTCATAGGCCTACCCTACATGTCTTACCCAAGGACTACCCCACACAAGGGACAGGACCTTAAGTCTGCCCCGACTGAATTAAGGTGTCCCCATCATCCAGTCGGTAACAAGCCCAGAATCATCCAGTCGGAGACTAACATTCGGAGACCACCAGGCCAACCGACTGGATACACTCGGTACGTCGGAACCTCTCCGAAGGTAAACTGTCGTACGTTTCCGGGTGCGTTTATTAGCATTTAGAGCATACGTTACCTGTAATGTATGCATTCAATTGCCACTACTCCACCCCTGAGTCAGAACCGTTGTGGAGGGCAGCGCACTCTATATAAGCTGCCCTCCCCCACTGGTCAAGGGGTTAGCAAAACATTGTACTCCATATTACACTCGGTAACAAGCTCCGAGAGCACTGAGACGTAGGGCTGTAACCTCCACCGCTGAGGGGCCTGAACTCATACAACCTCGCCGTAGCTAGGACTCTGCCCATCTCATTCGTACCCTACACATCTACTGTCAGGCTTACCCCCACGACAGTTGGCCCCCACCGTGGGGCAGGCGTCTAAGCGACTTCTGGCGAGTTTGCGACTACTTCCTTTCGTCATGTTGTCTGGTGGAGATTCGAGCATGGGTCACCAGATCCTCTTCGGCGCTCTCTCCTTCGTCGTCGACGATTCGGCGTGGCTTCGGGAGGCACCTCTCGACGTCGAGGCGCTTCCCCGTCGCGGGGCCACACACTTCCGTGCCGGCGCTCGCGGCGTTCTTCTTCTCCAACAATCGGCTCCATTGCCAGCTTGCACCTTCGTCACGCGCCGCAGCAAGCGATCTCGCAGTCCGCGTCTACAACGTTGGGTGCAGCATGCCCGAGCGCGTCAGTTCGCGTCCTCTCAGGTGGCGGTTCTGGAGTCTGTTGTGGTTGCCCGCGTTCCCAGTGCTCGGGCTCGGTTCCGACTGAGCTCCCTTCCGAGTACGTGGGCCGCGGGCCTGCAGCAGAAGTTCACATGGCCAACACCCATGAAGATCCCCATCAGGCCGGCCGGAACGAGCGCGAAGTCGGTGAAGCATCCGGTGCACGCGGTCCGCCTCGCCGTTCTGCCAGTCTGCACACCCGGCAGAGCAACGTAGAGTTGTTCCGCACACCTCTCCTCAACTTGGCTGCAGCAGCCAAGATCGTCGATTCCCTCCAGCCGACTGATTCAGAGGCAGGAAGGGGAATCGAGCAGATCCGTGCTCTGTTGCACACGGCGCAGCAGCAGAATTCGGCAGTCTCCCGGTCACACAATCGGATCCACAATAGTTCCGTCCATGCAAACACACATCGGTCGGTTCACAGCTCGGGCTCCTATCAGCACCACAGGGGAGGCAGTCGTTCCATGGTCCGTGAAGATCGCCGCCGTTCGCGCACCCCTCCGCGGGGTGGGCCCTATGGGTCCTGACATCATGATGATCGGCGTTCAGTCGGCGACACTTACGACCCGAGACCCGACGCAAGAGGGTGAATCGCCCAGCGAAGAGTCGACAGAGGTCGACCCCACCGTGATGGCCACGATCTGGATCGTCCGAGTGGCAGCAGGACCATCGTGTCCGGCCCCGAGTATTTTAGTCGAGCCATCCGCTCGGCTGACATCCCACCCAACTTCCGATTGGCAGCGGGAATCGGTAAATTTACGGGGGAATCCAAGCCTGAAACATGGCTAGACGACTACCGAGTGGCAGGCCAGATCGGAGGAGCGGATGACCATGTCGCTATGAAGCACCTCCCTCTGATGCTCGACGGCTCGGCGCGAGCTTGGCTGAACCAGTTGGCCCCCTCAAGCATTTACAGTTGGGCAGATCTGGCCCGAGTGTTCATCAGGACCTTTGAAGGGACGTGCAAACGCCCTGCAAGCCTTGTGGAGCTTCAGCACTGTGTCCAGAAGCCGAATGAGCCCTTACGCGACTTCATCCAGTGATGGACAACTCTCTACCACACGGTGGAGAACGTCACCGAGCATCAAGCAGTCTGCGCATTCAAGGCAAGCGTACGGTACAAAGAACTGTACCTAAAGTTCGGCCGGACGGGCGACATCTCCATGAGCAAGATGATGGAGATAGCTGCTCGCTATGCAAATGGCGAGGAAGAAGACCGCATCTGGAGCGGTAAACACAAGACAGTCGGCGATGCCGACGGAGGCAACACTCGGAAGCACAAACAGAAAGTTCCACCCACTCCGCAGGCAGAAGCTGCAGCTGTGACCAGCGCCAAGTTCAAGGGCAAAGGGAAAGCGCAGTCTGCCCCCAAGAAGAAGTCGTTCAACAATCCCATCCTGGATCAGCCTTGTCCAATTCACACAAAGATGGACGAAGAAGGCAATCCCATATACGCGAAGCATACCACTCGTCAGTGTCGTCTCCTGATCCAGGGGTTCAGCGAAGGACAACCGAGTGAGAAGAATCCTGAACAAGATGAGGAGGATAAGGAGGATCCGTTCCCCCAAGTCCATGCAACCCTCATGATTTTTGCTGACGTCGAAAGCAAGAGTCGACTGAAGCTAGTGAACAGAGAGGTCAACATGGCCGTTCCGACTGCTCCCAAGTTCCTTAGATGGTCTTAGACTGCGATCACCTTTGATCAGTCGTACCATCCAACGCATGTCCCCACTCCAGGAAGACAGGCTCTCGTCGTCGACCCGGTGGTGGAAGGAGTCCGACTGCGCAAAGTCCTCATGGACGGCGGTAGCGGACTGAACATCATGTACGCCGACACCCTCAAGGGAATGGGCATTCCGATGTCCAGACTCGGCGAGAGCAATATGCAGTTCCACG
The DNA here is from genome assembly GCF_904849725.1 of Hordeum vulgare subsp. vulgare. Classification (NCBI taxonomy): domain Eukaryota; kingdom Viridiplantae; phylum Streptophyta; class Magnoliopsida; order Poales; family Poaceae; genus Hordeum; species Hordeum vulgare. Next base: position 377,829,841 of record NC_058520.1, on the reverse strand, counting down.
GAGTCGTCCCCGGGTGGAAGGCCAAGTCACTCGGCCAGATCGCGTTGGACGTCACTTTCGGCTCCGACAAAAACTTTCGCAAGGAGAAGCTCACATTCGAGGTGGTGGATTTCCAGAGCGCTTACCATGCAATTCTGGGCCGCCCGGCGTACGTGAGTTTCATGGCACGCCCGTGCTATGTGTACTTGAAGTTGAAGATGCCAGGTCCAAAAGGCGTTATCACCATCACCGGCAACCGTCAGCGAGCTGAGGAGTGTCTGCAAGAGGGATCAAGGATCGCCGACCAGCAGATGGCTATACTCGAGCTCGAAGAGTACAAGAAGACAGTCGACCCTGCCGACTTAATGCGCTCAAAGAAGCCAGCTTCTGAGTCCGCGTTCCAGTCGGCGGGAGAGACTAAGAAGGTCAGCATCCACCCGATGGACGAGTCTGCCGCCCCGACGAACATCTCCACCACCCTCAATCCTAAATAGGAAGCCGAGCTCACCCAATTCCTCCGTGAGAACTGGGACATCTTCGCATGGAAACCTTCTGACATGCCGGGTGTACCCAGGGAGTTGGCTGAGCACCGACTGCATGTGGATCCCGTCGCTCGGCCCATCTGAGAGCGCCTGCGTCGGTCCGCCGCGCACAAGAGGAAGGCAATCGGAGAAGAGGTGGCCAAGCTGCTGGCTGCCAACTTCATTCGCGAGGTTCACCACTCCGAGTGGCTCGCCAATGTCGTCATGGTGCCCAAGAAGGACAAGTCACTCCGAATGTGCATTGACTTCAAGCACCTCAATAAGGTCTGCCCGAAGACCATTTTCCGCTCCCCCGCATAGATAAAATTGTCGATTCGACTGCGGGATGCGAGCGTTTGTCATTCCTTGATGCCTACTCGGGTTATCATCAGATCCGTCTGTATGGTCCCGATGAGTTGAAAACAGCCTTCATCACCCCGTTTGGGTGCTTCTGCTACATCACTATGCCTTTCGGTCTGAAGAATGCAGGAGCTACCTTTATGCGCATGATCCAAAAATGTCTCCTCGACCAGATCGGTCGCAATGTGGAGGCATACATGGATGATATCGTAGTCAAGTCACGCAAAGGTTCCGACCTGCTGACTGACTTGGCAGAAACATTCGCCAACCTTCGTAGGTACGAAATCAAGCTAAACCCAGCCAAATGTTCATTCGGTGTTCCCAGCGGAAAGTTACTCGGTTTCTTCGTTTCCGAACAAGGGATCGATGTTAACCCCGAAAAGATCGGGGCATCGTCCGAATGGATAGGCCGGTCAGAATACACGATGTTCAACGGCTCACAGGTTGCCTAGCGGCTTTGAGCAGGTTTATCAGTCGAGTCGGCGAAAAAGCGCTTCCTCTGTACCGACTCATGAAGGACAGACGAAGCCCAAGTCGCATTCGACGACCTCAAAGTCCTACTTTCCACCCAGCCGGTTCTTACTGCTCCGCTCAGTAAAGAGCCCCTTCTTCTATATATCGCGGCTACAAATCAAGTCGTCAGTACTGTTCTTACAGTCGAGCGAGAAGAAGAAGGCAAAGCATACAAAGTTCAGCGGCCAGTGTACTACGTCTCCGAAGTCCTGACCCCTTCCAAGCAGAGGTATCCCCATTATCAAAAGCTTATCTATGGGATCTATATGACTGCAAACAAGGTGGCCCATTATTTCCAAGACCACTCGGTATTTGTCGTTTCTGACGCTCCGTTGTCGGAAATTCTCCACAATCGGGATGCATCGGGCCGAGTGGCGAAGTGGGTGATGGAGATGATGTACTGCGACATCAAGTTCGAGGCCAAGAAAGCTATCAAGTCTCAAGCCCTGGCAGACTTTATAGCAGAATGGGCAGACCAACAGCAACCGACTCACATCTACTCGGCTCATTGGACAATGTTCTTCGATGGGTCTAGGATGTTGAATGGATCCGGCGCTGTTGTTGTGATCATATCGCCAAAGGGTGACAAGCTCAAGTACGTGCTTCAGATACACTTTGATTCCTCTAACAACGAGGCAGAGTATGAAGCTCTTCTATACGGATTGCGCATGGCCATCTCACTCGGTGTGCGTCGCTTGATGGTCTACGGCGATTCGGACTTGGTGGTCAACCAAGTGATGAAAGAGTGGGACGTAAGGAACCCCACCATGACAACCATACTGCATTGCAGTCAGGAAGCTGGAGAAGAAGTTTGAAGGTCTAGAACTTCATCATGTTCCAAGACTGAAGAACCAAGCAGCTCACGAGTTGGCGAAACTCGGATCCACTCGGAGACCAGTCCCGAGCGATGTCTGTCTTGAGCACCTCCATCTTCCTTCAGTCAAAGAAGATCCCTTCACGGAAGAACCAGTACAACCCAAGAGCGCAACAGATCCGACTGAAGTCGACGTGCCTGCCGTGGTTGATTTGGTCACAGAGATTCTGGTTGTCATCCCGATTGGACTGTGCCGATCATGGCATATATCCTGAGACAAGAACTTCCAGAAGATGAAGTCCAAGCCCGGCAAATAGTTAGCAGGTCGAAGGCATTCACTATCATTGACGGTCAATTGTACAAGGAGAGTGTTTCAGGCGTTCTCCAACGTTGCATTTCCCTAGAGGAAGGACAGTTGATCCTAGAGGATATCCACTCGGGAACCTGCGGCCATCACGCTTCTTCAAGAGCAAGCGTCGCCAAGGCGTTCAGAGCTGGATTCTTCTGGCTGCAGGCTAACGAGATGGCCAAAGCTATGGTCGGTCGATGTGAAGGCTGTCAGTTCTACTCCAACAAGTCCCACAAGCCAACATCTGCACTAAAGACAATCCCACTTGTGTGTCCATTTGCAGTTTGGGGATTAGACACAGTCGGACCATTCAAGACAGGCCAAGGAGGCTACACACATCTGTTGGTGGCAGTCGACAAGTTTACAAAATGGATAGAAGCCAAGCCCATCAAGAAACTCGACGCCTCCACAGCCGTTAAGTTTGTCAGGGGCATCATCTCCAGATTCGGAGTGCCTCACAGCATAATCACGGACAATGGGACAAACTTCGACTCGGACAGATTCAAAGGTTTCTGTGCGAGTCAGGGTATCCGAGTGGATTTTGCTTCCGTAGCACATCCGCAATCCAATGGACAAGCTGAGCATGCGAATGGACTTATCCTTCAAGGTTTGAAGCCTCGACTCTTGCGAGAGGTAGGACATGCTGCTGGTGCATGGGTCACCGAGTTACCTTCAGTACTTTGGGGCCTCCGCACCACTCCAAACCGATCAACGGGGCGATCGCCGTTCTTCCTCGTCTATGGAGCAGAAGCGGTCCTTCCGAGTGACCTGCTTCACAATGCCCCGCGAGTCGAACTCTTCTCCGAAGCCGAAGCGGAACAAGCTAGGCAAGATGGAGTCGATCTTCTGGAGGAGGAACGCGAGATGGCACTCACTCGTTCAACAATTTACCAACAAGATCTGCGACGCTTTCATGCACGTCATGTCAGGAGCCGCACGTTCCAAGCAGGCGATTTAGTGCTCCGAGTGGATCAGCAAAGACCCCACAAGTTGGCTCCGGCCTGGGAGGGGCCTTTCATCATTTCCAAGGTGCTGAACAACGGAGCATACAGACTCTACAATATTCAGAGGGAGACAGACGAGCCGCGCGCATGGAACGGAGATCTCCTCAAGCGTTTTTATACGTGATCGTCGACTGAAGCAGTGTAACGAACAAGTTTGAAGAAATAATATGTTCAACAGATTCAGTTTTGTGCAGATTCAGAGTTCTCCCACACACACACAAAAAAAACTTAGTTGCGGTCCTGCATCGCCTAAGTACTCACTTCCTCCGCGTGTGCACTATACGTCACACTCGAGGACTTAGCTGCGATCCTGAATCGCCTAAGTATTAACTTCCTCCGAGTGTGCACTATACGTCACACTCGGGGACTTAGCTGCGATCCTGAATCGCCTAAGTACTCACTTCCTCCGAGTGTGCACTATACGTCACACTCGGGGACTTAGCTGCGATCCTGAATCGCCTAAGTACTTACTTCCTCCGAGTGTGCACTATACGTCACACTCGGGGACTTAGCTGCGATCCTGAATCGCCTAAGTACTAACCTCCTCCGAGTGTGCTCTATACGTCGCACTCGGGGACTTAGCTGTGATTAAAAATCACCTAAGTACGCACTTCCTCCGAGTGTGCACTGTACGTTGCACTCGGAGACTTAGCTGCGATCCTGAATCGCCTAAGTATTAACTTCCTCCGAGTGTGCACTATACATCACATTCGGGGACTTAGCTGCGATCCTGAATCGCCTAAGTATTAACCTCCTTCGAGTGTGCACTGTACGTCACACTCGGGGACTAAGCTGCGATCCTGAATCGCCTAAGTACTCACTTCCTCCGAGTGTGCATTATACGTCACACTCGGGGACTTAGCTGCGATCCTGAATCGCCTAAGTATTAACCTCCTTCGAGTGTGCACTGTACGTCACACTCGGGGACTTAGCTGTGATCCTGAATCGCCTAAATACTAACCTCCTCCGAGTGTGCACTATACCTCGCACTCGGGGACTTAGCTGTGATCCAGAATCACCTAAGTACGCACTTCCTCCGAGTGTGCACTATACGTCACACTCGGGGACTTAGCTGCGATCCTGAATCGCCTAAGTATTAACCTCCTTCGAGTGTGCACTATACGTCGCTCTCGGGGACTTAGCTGCGATCCTGAATCGCCTAAGTATTAACCTCCTTCGAGTGTGCACTATATGTCACACTCGGGGACTTAGCTGCGATCCTGAATCGCCTAAGTATTAACCTCCTTCGAGTGTGCACTGTACGTCGCACTCGGGGACTTAGCCGCGATCCTGGATCGCCTAAGTACTAACCTCCTCCGAGTGTGCACTATACGTCGCACTCGAGGACTTAGTTGTGATCATGAATCACCTAGGTAACAACCTCCTCCGAGTGTGCACTATACGTCGCACTCGGGGACTTAGCTGTGATCAAGAATCACCTAAGTAATAACTTCCTCCGACTATGAACTATACGTCACACTCGGGGACTTAGCTGCGATCCTGAATCGCCTAAGTCTTAATCTCCTCCGAGTGTGCACTACAAGTCGCACTCGGGGACTTAGCTGTGATCCTGAATCGCCTAAGTCTTAATCTCCTCCGAGTGTGCACTACAAGTCGCACTCGGGGACTTAGACGTGACCAAGAATCACCTAAGTCTTAATCTTCTCCGAGTACGCACTAAGTGTTGCACTCGAAACAGCATTCAAACAAAAGACTAAATGTTTTCATTCCGACAACATAAGTCCAAAAACGATAGCTGACTCAGTGCGGATCAAGATTACCCGCACCGATTTAAAAGTATGAAGGCCAACAGAAGTGGCCAGAGTATCTTACAGGTAAACACTCGGCATACCGAGGATAAAGTTTGATCACGCGTCAGCTGGGCCGGCGTCAGGACTGGAGGGCTCCACAAAAGTGTCCAAGTCGATTCCATCTGCGATGCGGGTAGCAGTCTCTAGGAACGTCTCCATGAAGTCTTCGAATCGAAGCTTCTTCGTGTCGGCGACCTTCAATGCTTTCAGCTTATCTTCCCGCACCTCCTTGCAATGGACTCGGACCAAGGACAGTGCAACATCAGCACCGCAACGCGCTGCCGATTTCTTCCAGGATTGCACTCGGCTCGGAACCTCCTCCAGTCGCCCCGTCAGGGTCTCCATCTCCTGCCGCGACTCGTCTTCCGGCCAAAGTTCCTTGTTAATTCGGCCGACGATTTCTCTCAGTCGACCGATGAAAGGACTTACTTTGCCTACGCGGATATGTGCCCGGAGCAGATCCCGGTTGGCGTCATCGCCGAGTGGCACCGTCTCTTTCATGGACCGCTCCACAGCTGCTGCTTCAGCTTCAGCGTCTCCGCAAAAGTCTGCACCAAACGAGCAAGCAGACAGTAAAAACCGAGTGTTCGTCACACGGTCCAACCACTCACAAAGCATAAGACTTACCAGTCAGATGACTCATCATCTGCGCAGCCCAGTCGATGACATACTTCTCTTGGGCTATGCATCGTTTGTTCAGGATGCCCATCTGTTTGTGCAGCTCAGTCCTCCGTTTCCCCGTCCTCTCCACCTCCGTCGTCAACACCCTGTTTGCCTCCAGCGCCTCCTCCAAGGACTTCTCTCGAACTTCCAGCGCGTCCTTCATGCCGGCCATGGCGAGCATTGCAGCTTCCAGTTCACCAGCATACTGGTTCCTCTCCGCTCTCAAGGCTTCATAAGCCGTTCCCATTTCACAAGTTTTCTGCACCAACAAACAAAGGGTAAACGACAAGTTTATCAGTTCACAGACTAAGTTCTTCAGACCCCTGCCGACGCAAGCAGTCGACAGCGGTCTTGGGGACTACACCCAGTGGGTTCACTAAGAGTGACCCCACTGGCATGCACCTCAAATAGGCCCGCCCTATTGAGGTGCACTCGGAAATACTACTCCTCCAAGACCAATACTACTCGACCTACGTGCAACTTACTCTCGGAGATTCTTACCGCAAGAGCGCTCCGACTGCAATAAGTACTCGCACTCGGAAACCCTGTCTACGGACACAACCAAACTAGAGACAAAATGTATAAAGACAACTGTCGGTGCAAACACTCGACAGAAGTCTCGGGGACTACACCCACTGGGTTCACTCGGAGTGAACCCATTGCAAAAACAATACCACCCAGTGGGTTACAGGAGAAAAAGTAAATACTTACTAGACTACTTACTCGGATGTCATCGCGCAGCTCCAAGCTCCGCTGGTACAAGGCCGCGACGGAGTCATAAGCCCTCTTGGCTTCTCCAGCCATGAGCTCCGCCTTCACCATGGCCCCCTTGGCCGCTCCCACCTGTTCCTCTGGGACACGTCGGATGCTGAATTCAGCATTCGACGAACCGGGAATCGTGGGAAGTTCCTGGGGCATCCCAAGGTTCACCCCAGTTGGTTCCTCCCTCACTGGCACCGGTTCAGTCGGTGGTGGCACTTCGGTCGGTGGAGCGTCCGCGACGAGGGCAGCAGCAGGAGGAGCAGCCTCAGGAACTGGCTCCAGGACGGGCTCCACAGCGGGGTCGGCTCTCCCCTGGTCGTCCTCGCCCAAGTGAATCGCCCCTGACAATGACAAGCCGCATGACATGACGTCTCAGAAAAAGAAAGAATGGCGCGGTCGGTAGGAATAAAATACCCAACTTTCCTACAACATACCTGGCTGGGACAAAACAACGTTGTCCGTGTCCATGGGGTCGTCCCCTTGGCGGGCCGGAGAGGTTGCAGAAGTGGCAACCCTGTCGAGTGAAGTCCATTCGACTTATAAAGCAGGAGTTCACTCGGTCAATAGAAAGAGCCGAAAGTTAGATTCACTTACGTAGAGGTGACGGGGATGGCCATCCTCATCCGCGGCAGAGCCTTCCGAGGTTTGGGCCCACTCGGCTTAGGCGCCCTGGAGGACTGGCCTGCGGGCTCAGCGGCTATGTCCCAGGCCCTCTTGGTGCCTCGAACACTTGGTACCACCGGGGCAGCAGGCGGAGCACTCGACGATGAAGGAGGAGCTAAAGGGACGGCGGGCTCATGCCGACGCTTACTCCGATGCTCTCGCCGCGGAGGTGGCGAGTCTGGCTCTTCATCCTCTTCCTCTTCCTCGCTGTCCTCCTCCTCCGACTCCCCGCTGTCGGAGACGTATTCGGCGCTCTCCACGCTCCCCTCCTGGCTGCCTTCTTCCTCCTCCTCCTCTGGATTCCCGTTCGAGACGGGGGAGAACGAGTTGGTCCACGCCTGCATGAATTTCAGTCGGAAACATTAAGCATCACACGGAGATATAAGTAAACGACTGGAATAAAGACGATTCAATGCACTCGGCTGATGCCACTCACGTGATTCGGTGGAGGGTTGTCCGCGCTGTAAGGCGTCACTCGGCGGGCTCCTTGAGGGTTCTCACAAGAACCCGTGATTTGGAGCACCAACGAGGTCACCTTCTCCTCGAGTATGCCCACCACGTTGGTCCGAGTGGAATCCTCAGGCCCTGTGTAGTGCCACATAGCATGGTCCCGAGCGTGCAGAGGCTGGATCCACCGACCGAGGAAGACTTCCAGCAGGTCTATACTGGTGACCCCTCTCCTGACAACATCCACGAGTGCCTCAACCAAAGGCTGGATATCGTTCTTCTCGGCCTTAGAGAGCGCGAGTTGTTTGGGCGGAGCGGGACGGTCTAGACTAAACGGAGGCAGCCCAGTCGACGCATTCGGACAGGCTACATCCTGGCAGTAGAACCACGTCGACTCCCAGTTCCTGACCGACTCGCTCAACTGGAGAGCGGGATAGCTGCTCCGACTCTTCTTTTGGAACCCTAAACCCCCGCAGAGCTGGAGGAGATGCGTCTTGTCGTCCGACTGACTAAGACGTTTGATGGTTTGAGAGAGGGCGGAGAAGATATGTTTGAATAAACCCCAATGGGGGGGCAACCGATAAAACACTCGCACAAAACAATGAAGGCAGAAAGAAGGGTGATGGCATTCGGAGGGAAGTGATGGAGTTGAGCACCAAAGTGATTCATGATGCCTTTGAAGAAGGGATGCGGGGGCAGAGAAAAACCTCTGTGAACATGGCTAAGGAGCAAGACACGCTCCCCCTCCCGTGGCGCCGGCTCGACCTCGTCGTCCGCCGGCAGCCTCCAGGACTTATGCACGAGCAGGCCGTGCTCCACCAGCTCCAGCAAGTCCCCCTCCGTCACCGTGCAGGGGAGAAAATCTCCTTGGATCCACCCCGCCGGCAGCGGCCGCTGCCGCCGTTGAGCAGCCGCCGCCTTGCTCTTCTTCTTCTTCCTCGCCTCCATCTTGCTGGTCTGGCCCTTGGTCATGGAGGCGACGGCGAGTCCTCGAGGAAGAGGAGGAGGAGGAAGAAGCGTATGTGCGCAGGGGGTGGCGTGGAAGACGGAGCAGGCGGGAGCGAAAGATTCGGCGAGCGTAACCGAGGAGTCTCGCCGCCCAGAGTTAAATAGAGCACCGACTGGGTCGCTGACGAGCGGGCCCGAAATCTTATCCGCCCAACCGGCCACGGCGATATCAGTGGAGGAGTTGAAGGCACGGGAATCGAGGAGTCAGGGGCTACTCGAGCGCGTTGACGTCGTCCCCGCTGAGCGCGCGGAACCCGAAATTTGAGATCCCGGAAAATCCGCCGCTGTCAGTTGACCAGTCGCGTCAAAAGATGTCGCGAAAGCACTCGGTTTCCGACAGTCCGTTTCGCAAGCACTTCCACTCGGAACGCTGGTCAGGAGAGATAAAATGGATAGAGGCAAGCAACGCCCAAGCCGAACCTAGTCCAGTCGGATCTGAACCTCAAGCACCGCTTCGACGTTTCAACGCCAATCCATTCGGGGACTAATGATGGGGTCATAGTCCTAGGGTAGGGTCATAGGCCTGCCCTACATGTCTTACCCAAGGACTACCCCACACAAGGGACAGGACCTTAAGTCTGCCCCGACTGAATTAAGGTGTCCCCATCATCCAGTCGGTAACAAGCCCAGAATCATCCAGTCGGAGACTAACATTCGGAGAGCACCAGGCCAACCGACTGGATACACTCGGTACGTCGTAACCTCTCCGAAGGTAAACTGTCGTACGTTTCCGGGTGCGTTTATTAGCATTTGGAGCATACGTTACCTGTAACGTATGCATTCAATTGCCACTACTCCACCCCTGAGTCAGAACCGTTGTGGAGAGCAGCGCACTCTATATAAGCCGCCCTCCCCCACTGGTCAAGGGGTTAGCAAAACATTGTACTCCATATTACACTCGGTAACAAGCTCCGACAGCACTGAGACGTAGGGCTGTTACCTCCACCGCTGAGGGGCCTGAACTCATACAACCTCGCCGTAGATAGGACTCTGCCCATCTCATTCGTACCCTACACATCTACTGTCGGGCTTACCCCCACGTCAATGGTCATCTCCGGGAGTGGTTCCGGCTATTGTCACTCCAGGGTTGCCGGGTCATAACACATAGTAGGTGACTACAACTTGCAAGATAGGATCTAAAACACACATATATTGGCGACAACATAATAGGTTCAGATCTGAAATTATGGCACTCGGGCCCTAGTGACAAGCACTAAGCATGGCAAAGTAGTAGCACCATCAATCTTAGAACATAGTGGATACTAGGGATCAATCCCCATCAAAACTAACTCGATTACATGATAGATCTCATCCAACTCATCACCGTCCAGCAAGCCTACGATGAGATTACTCACGAATGGTGAGGAGCATCATGAAATTGGCGATGAAGGAAGGTTGATGATGACGATAGCGATGATTTCCCCTCTCCGGAGCTCAGAACGGACTCCAGATCTGCCCTCCAGATGAAGAACAGGAGGTGGCGGCGCCTCTGTATTGTTAAACGCGATGAACTCTTCTCCTCGATTTTTTTCCGGGCGAGACGGACTAAATAGAGCTGGATTTGGAGGCGTTGGAGCTTTGTGGGCCCCACAAGCCTGTCAGGCGTGGCCAGGGGGCCCGCGCCTGGTGGGCTTGTGGGCTCACGGCTCCACTTCCTCCGCTGATTCTTGCGCTAGTATTTTTCATAAATTCCAGAAAAATTCTCCGTAAATTTTCAGGTCATTCCGAGAACTTTTATTTCTGCGCAAAAACAACACCATGGCAATTCCGCTGAAAATAGCGTTAGTACGGGTTAGTTCCATTCAAATCATGCAAATTAGAGTCCAAAACAAGGGCAAAAGAGTTCGGAAAAGTAGACACGACGGAGACGTATCAACTCCCCCAACCTTAAAGCCTTGCTTGTCCTCAAGCAATTCAGTTGACAAACTGAAAGAGACAAAAGAAAAACTTTGACGAACTCTGTTTGATCTTGTTGTTGCAACTATGTCTAACTCATAACCAGAATTTCAGCAAGATCACAAGCAAACCACATAAGCAAATGACATCTAGGTCTCATGATAACCTCATATCAATGGCATAATCAACTAGTGAGCAAATAATGACAGGTTTCAGACGTGAACACTTCAATCAAAACAATCATGAAGCAGTACGAACATATGGTATCTCGCTAGCTCTTTCTGAGACCGCAAAACATAAATGCAGAGCACCTTCAAAGACCAAGGGCTGACCAAACATTCTAATTCATGGCAAAGAAGATCCAGTCACAGTCATACTCAACATCAGTCAAAAGCGAAGCATAAAAATGACAGAGGTGCTCTCTAATTGGTGCTTTTATAAGAAGAGGATGACTCAACGGGAACATAAATAGACAGGCCCTTCGCAGAGGGAAGCATTGATTTGCAGAGGTGCCAGAGCTCAAGCTTTGAAAACTGAGATAATAATTTTGGGTGGCATGCTTTCATTGTCAACGTAATGACTAAGAGTTCTCACCATCTTCCACGCTACACATGCTATAGGCGGTTCCCAAACAGAAAGGTAAAGTTTTGACTCCCCCACCACCAATCAATCACACTCCACGACTAGCCGAATCCTCAGGTGCCGTCCATACCAACATCAATCCTGGGGGAGTTTTGTTTATAATTATCTTTTCTATTTGAGCATGGAACTGGGAATTCCAATTATCGGCCCCTTTCTCGTGAATGATAGTGAATAAACACATATCTAGGATAACACGCCTAGCATGGAAGATACTGATAGCCCCCTGTCACCACATGAGCGGTTCGGGCATGCAAAACAGATTATTTCTTGAAGGTTTAGAGAGTGGCACATGAAAATTTACTTGGAACGGCAGGTAGGTACTGCATATAGGTAGGTATGGTGGACTCATATTTGGCCTCTTTTTATTATTATTATTTTATTATTTTGGTGGGCTCTTTGCCTCTTTTTTTATTTTTATTTTTTTATTTTTGTGGGCATATTTGGCCTCTTTTATTTCCTCACAAGGGACAATGCTCCATCAATGATGATCATCACACTTACAACTCAAAACTTAGAGCAACGATGACTCTATATGGAATGCCTTCGGTAGTGTACTGTGACAATGATCTAGCATGGCATAGTTATCAATGGAAACATCATGCTAGCTATCTTACGATCATGCAATGGCAATGTAGAAGTGGTGGCACATGTCATGGTGGTAGTTGCATGGCAATATATCTCGGAATGACTTTGAAAAAGCCATAATAGGTAGGTATGGTGGTTGTTTTGAGGGAGGCTAATGGTGGGTTTTGTGCACCGGCGAAAGTTACATGGCACTAAGAAGATAGTGATGGTGGAAGGTGAAAGTGCATCCAAACCATGGACTCATCATTAGTCATGAAGAACTCATATACTTGTTGCAAAAAAAATTATTAGTAATCGAAACAAAGCATTCAACGCATACTCCTAGGGGAAGGGTTGGTAGGTATAAACCATCGCGCGATCCCGACCGCCACACAAAGGATGACAATCAATAGACTAATCATGCTCAGACTTCATCACATAGCGGTTCACCATACGTGCATGCTACGGGAATCACTAACTTCAACACAAGTATTTCTAGATCCTCAACACCGTACTAGCGTAACTTCAATATTACCACAACCACAACTCACAAGTAATTGAGATGAATCAAACTTCTCTAACTATTCAATGCACATGAAGGTGGAAGTTTTCGTATCCCTTTGGATAACAACCCCTTTTGAGACTACTTTCAAAGCATAGATCAACTACCAAGCCACGCACCGCTGTGCTCTAAAAGATATAAGTGAAGCACATAGAGCAAAATCAACTAGCTCAAAAGATATAAGTGAACCACATGTGAGCTGAATTGTCTACCAAAGGATATAAGTGCAGCTCGACAAAATCACGGTGAGTGCAGGTCTCTCTCTCTAGGTGTGCAGAAAGGATGATTGTGACACAACAAAAATAAAATACTCCTACGGTACAAGACGCTCCAAGCAAAACACATAACATGTGGTGAATAAAAATATAGCCCCAAGTAACGTTACCGATGGATTGAAGACGAGAGAGGGGATGCCTTCCCGGGGCATCCCCAAGCTTAGGCTTTTACGGCATCCTTGAATCTCTTGGGGTGCCTTGGGCCTCCCCAAGCTTGATCTCTTGCCACTCTTTATCTCTTTGTCCATAAGAACTTCACCCAAAACTTGAAAACTTCACAACACGAAACTTAAACAGAAACTCGTGATAACATTAGTATAAGAAAGCAAACCACCACTTCCTTAGGTACTGTAGAAAACTTAAATTCTACTTATGTTGATGTTGGGTTACTATACTTTCAATCTTCCATGGCTAATACCCCCCGATACTATCCATAGTTTCATCAAAATAAGCAACCAACACAACAAAAACAGAAGTTGTTAACAGCAGACCAGTCCGTAGAAATCTGTATATTTCGTATACTTCTGGTACTTCAAAAATTCTGAACAATTACGACAGTCTGAAGAATTTGCGTAGCAGTCAGCAGCAAAAAGAATCAACTCAAAAGCTCTTACAGAAACAAAATGAAAATTCTTTTTGTGAGCAGAATGTTTATGTCTTTTCCAGCATGATCAAACGATCATCCCCAAGACTAATCATAACGGTTTTGCTTGGCACAAACGCAAAAAGAAACACAAAAAACACAATCATAACAGAATTATGAAAGTTTGGAAAACACAAAACATAAATAAAAAGGATAGATTCCTTGGGTTGCCTCCCAACAAGTGCTATTGTTTAACTCCCTTAGCTAGGCATTGAAAATTCAATGATGCTCAAACAAAAGACAAGAATTAAAGCACAACGAGAGCATCATGAAGCATGTGAAAATCACATCTGAGTCTAACATACTTCCTATGCATAGGCATTTTATAGGAAAACAAATTGGCAAGACAACCAATAGTTACCAAATGCATGGAAGAAAAAAGATACAATAGCAATCTCAACACTACGAGAAGTAATTTGGTAACATGAAAGTTTCTACCACAATATTTTCCTCTCTCATAGCAATTACATGTGGGATCATAATCAAATTCAACAATATAGCTATCACAAAGGATATTCTTTTCATGATCCACATGCATGCAAAGTTGATGCTCTTCAAAAATAGTGGGATTATCATCAACTAAAGTCATGACTTCTCCAATCCCACTTTCAACATTGTTGCAAATATCATAATCATCATGAGGCTTGAACAAATTTTCAAGATCATAAGAAAGATCATCACCCCAATCATGATTATTGCAACAAGTAGGGGACATAGCAAAACTAGCATCCCCAAGCTTAGGGTTTTGCATATTTTTAGCATCATTGTCGCTAATAGGATTTATAGTAAAACCATTGCAATCATGCTTTTCATTCAAGGAGCCCTCGTGAATCTCTTCATAAGTTTCTTCATCACGATTTTCAGATTCACGCATCTCAAGCAAAAATCCATAAATATAGTCAAGTGCACTCAATTCACTAGCAATTGGTTCCACATAAGTGGATCTCTTAAAGAGATTAGCAAGTGGATGAGGATCCATATCACTAGATTTTCAGCAAGCGAAGATGCAAGCATATCGAAGGCACATAGCACACAAGCAACGGAAAGGCAAACGAGAGAAAAGGGTGAACGTAAAAGGCAAATAAAAACGGCAAAGGAGAAAGGCAAATGAAAACGGCAAATGTGAAGTGGGGGATAGGAAAACGAGAGGCAACTGGCAAAAAACTAAATGCAAGAGATGAGTTTGTGAGACCTACTTGGATAGATCTCTCCTTCCCACGCAACGGCGCCAAAAATACTTCTGCTGCTGCAACAAAAGGCCTTCCAACGGCGCTAGAAACACATGCTGACGGGAGACTGTTCTTGTCTTGATACTCCTCAGCAACGGCACCAGGAATCCTTCTGCTACGGCTACGCCTTAAGGGACTTCCTAGGCAAATATGCAAAGGATTTCCCCCGTGGCCTTGGAGCCTTGCGTTGGTGTTCCCTCGAAGCGCAAAGGGTGATGTAGCGCAGCGGTGGTAAGTATTTCCCTCAATTTTGAGAACCAAGGTATCGATCCAGTGAAGGAGTATCACAAGTGCCTGCACAAACACAAAAAGCTTGCTCCCAACGCTATGAACGGGTTGTCAATCCCTTATAGATTGTTAGCCAAGTGAGAACTGAAAGCAACAAAGTAACAAAGCAAAGTAAAAGCGAAAGTGGAAATGATAGGTGTGAATAGACCCGGGGGCCGTAGTGTTTACTAGTAGCTTCTCTCATGAAAGCAAGTAGACGGTGAGTGAACAAATTACTGTCGAGAAATTGATAGAACCGCGCAAAGTCGTGACGTCATCTATGGCAATGATTATATCTATAGGCATCACGTCCAAAACAAGTAGACCGATACTTTCTGCATCTACTACAATTACTCCACATGTCGACCGCTATCCAGCATGCATCTAGTGTATTAAGTCCAAAAGAACAGAGTAACGCCTTAAGCAAGATGACATGATGTAGATGGACAATCTCATATCTACGACAAAGCCCACCATGTTACCCTTGATGGCAACTACACGTTGTGTGCCTTGCTGCCCCTACTGTCACTTGGAAAGGTCACCACACAGTAAGAACCCAAAACCAAGCACTTCTCCCATTGCAAGAATCATAGATCTAGTTGGCCAAACAAAACCCAAGACTCGGAGAGACTTACAAGGATATCAAATCTTGCATATAAGAAATCAGCAAAGACTCTAATATATATCATAGATAATCTGATCACAAATCCACAATTCATAGGATCTCGACAAACACACCGCCAAAGAGGATTACATCGGATAGATCTCCATGAAGATCATGGAGAACTTTGTATTGAAGATCCAAGAGAGAGAAGAAGCCATCTAGCTACTAACTACGGACCCGTAGGTCTGAAGCGAACTACTCACGAGTCATTGGAGGGGCAATGATGTTGATGTAGAAGCCCTCCAACTCCAAAGTCCCCTCCGGTAGGGCACCGAGAAGGGTCTCCAGATGAGATCTCGCGGAAACGGAAGCTTGCGGCGGCGGAAAAGTGTTTTCGTGGATTCCCAGTTTTTTTCTGTATTTTAGGGAATATGTAGGCGAAGATGCTAGGTCATGGGGCGCCAGGGAGGCCACAAGCCTGCTATCCCCCCCCCCCCCCGGGTGACGGCTACAGGGCTTGTGGGCCCCCTGTAGCTCTCCTGGTTTGGCCCTCAAGCCCCCTGATCTTCTTCCGTTCGGGAAAAAATTATTTCGGGGATTTTATTCCGTTTGGACTCCGTTCCAAAATCAGATCTGAAAAGAGCCAAAAACACAGAAAAAACAGGAGCTGGCACTTGGCACTAAATTAATAAGTTAGTCCCAAAAAAGATATAAAAGGTACATAAAACATCCAAAGATGACAAGATAACAGCATGAAACCATCAAAAATTATAGATACGTTTGAGATGTATTAAGCATCCCCAAGCTTAACTCCTTCTCGTCCTCGAGTAAGGAAGTGATAAAGAATGAATTTTTGATGCTTTCATGCTACCTAGCATAGATGTCCTTTGTAACTCCTCTTATATGACGTGAATGTTCAGATCCATTAGATTCAAAATAATAGTTTGCTATTGACAGGGAAACAATAATACTTCAGGCAAACTAGCAAGGTAATGATGAAATTTCAAAATAACAAGGCCAAAAGAAAGTTATCCCTATGAAAGCATATAGTCTGGCTATGCTCTATCATCATTGCACAACAAATTTAAATCATGCACAACCCTGGTATTGGCCAAGTAATTGTTTTCACACCTTTACTTTCTCAAACCTTTTCAACTCCCACACAATACATGAGCGTGAGCCATGGTTTTAGCACTATAAGTGGAATGGAGTGTGGTGGAGGTTGCAAGACAAACAAGGAGAAGATGGTCACATTAACTAGGCATATCAATGAGCTGTGGAGATGCTCATCAATAGATATCAATGTGAATGAGTAGGGATTGCCATACAAATGATGCACTAGAGCTAAGAGTATATGAAAGCTCTTAAAGAAAACTAGTGGGTGTGCATCCAACTTGCTTGCTCACGAAGACCTAAGGCAATTTTGAGGAAGCCTATCATTGGAATATACAAGCCAAGTTATATAATGAAAATTTCCCACTAGCTATATGGTGGTGACAAAACGAGAGACTCTCATTATTGAAGATCATGGTGCTTAATAAGCACAAGTGTGGAAGGATAGTAGCATTGTCCCTTCTCTCTTTTTCTCTCATTCTTTTTTTTGTGGGCTCTTTGGCCTCTTTTTTTTATTTTTTATTTTTTTTATTTTGGTGGGCATCTTTGGCCTATTTTATTTCCTCACATGGGACAATGCTCCATAATGATGATCATCACACTTACAACTCAAAACTTAGAGCAACGATGACTCTATATGGAATGCCTTCGGTAGTGTACCGTGACAATGATCTAGCATGGCATAGATATCAATGGAAACATCATGCTAGCTATCTTACGATCATGCAATGGCAATGTAGAAGTGGTGGCACATGTCATGGTGGTAGTTGCATGGCAATATATCTCGGAATGACTTTGAAAAGCCATAGTAGGTAGGTATGGTGGTTGTTTTGAGGGAGGCTAATGGTGGGTTTTGTGCACCGGCGAAAGTTGCACGACACTAAGAAGATAGTGATGGCGGAAGGTGAAAGTGCATCTAAACCATGGACTCGTCATTATTCATGAAGAACTCATATACTTGTTGCAAAAGTTTTATTAGTAAAAGAAACAAAGCATTCAACGCATACTCCTAGGGGAAGGGTTGGTAGGTATAAACCATCGCGCGATCTCGACCGCCACACAAAGGATGACAATCAATAGACTAATCATGCTCAGACTTCATCACATAGTGGTTCACCATACGTGCATGCTACGGGAATCACTAACTTCAACACGAGTATTTCTAGATCCTCAACACCTTACTAGCATAACTTCAATATTACCACAACCACAACTCAAAACTAATTGAGATGAATCAAACTTCTCTAACTATTCAATGCACATGAAGGTGGAAGTTCTCGTATCCCTTTGGATAACTACCCCTTTTGAGACTACTTTCAAAGCATAGATCAACTACCAAGCCACGCACCGCTGTGCTCTAAAAGATATAAGTGAAGCACATAGAGCAAAATCGACTAGCTCAAAAGATATAAGTGAAGCACATGTGAGCTAAATTGTCTACCAAAGGATATAAGTTAAGCTCGACAAAATCACGGTGAGTGCATGTCTCTCTCTAGGTGTGCAGCAAGGATGATTGTGACACAACAAAAATAAAAGACTCCTACGATACAAGATGCTCCAAGCAAAACACATAACATGTGGTGAATAAAAATATAGCCCCAAGTAACGTTTCCGATGGATTGAAGACGAGAGAGGGGATGCCTTCCCGGGGCATCCCCAAGCTTAGGCTTTTACGACATCCTTGAATATCTTGGGGTGCCTTGGGCATCCCCAAGCTTGAGCTCTTGCCACTCTTTATCTCTTTGTCCATAAGAACTTCACCCAAAACTTGAAAACTTCACAACACGAAACTTAAACAGAAACTCGTGATAACATTAGTATAAGAAAGCAAACCACCACTTCCTTAGGTACTGTAGCAAACTCAAATTCTACTCCCTCTGTAAACTAATATAAGAGTGTTTAGATTACTAAAGTAGTGTTCTAAATGCTCTTATATTAGTTCACAGAGTATGTTGATGTTGGATTACTGTATTTTCAATCTTCCATGGCTAATACCCCCCGATACTATCCATAGTTTCATCAAAATAAGCAACCAACACAACAAAAACAGAATATGTTAACAGCAGACCAGTATGTAGCAACATGTATATTTCGTATACTTCTGGTAATTCAAAAATTCTGAAAAATTACGACAGTCTGAAGAATTTGTGTAGCAATCAGCCGCAAAAAGAATTAACTCAAAAGCTCTTACAGAAAAGAAAAAAAATCTCTTCGTGAGAAGAAAATTTCTGTCTTCTCCAACATGACCAAATGATCATCCCCAAGACTAATCATAATGGTTTTGCTTGGCACAAACGCAAAAAGAAACACAAAAAACACAATCATAACAGAATTATGAAAGTGTGGAAAACGCAAAACAGAAAAAAAAAAAAAGGATAGATTCGTTGGGTTGCCTCCCAACAAGCGCTATTGTTTAACGCCCTTAGCTAGGCATTGAAAATTCAATGATGCTCACACAAAAGACAAGAATTAAAGCACAACGAGAGCATCATGAAGCATGTGAAAATCACATCTGAGTCTAACATACTTCCTATGCATAGGCATTTTATAGGAAAATAAATTGGCAAGACAACCAATAGTTACCAAATGCAAGGAAGAAGAAAGAGACAATAGCAATCTCAACACTACGAGAGGTAATTTGGTAACATGAAAGTTTCTACCAAAATGTTTTCCTCTCTCGTAGCAATTACATGTGGGATCATAATCAAATTCAACAATATAGCTATCACAAAGGATATTATTTTCATGATCCACATGCATGCAAAGTTGACGCTCTTCAAAAATAGTGGGATTATCATCAACTAAAGTCATGACTTCTCCAATCCCACTTTCAATATTGTTGCAAATATAATCATGAGGCTTGAACAAATTTTCAAGATCATAAGAAAGATCATCACCCCAATCATGATTATTGCAACAAGTAGGGGACATAGCAAAACTAGCATCCCCAAGCTTAGGGTTTTGCAACAAGTAGGGTTTTTAGATTCACGCATCTCAAGGAAAACTCCATAAAGATAGTCAAGTGCACTCAATTCACTAGCAATTGGTTCCACATAAGTGGATCTCTTAAAGAGATTAGCAAGTGGATGAGGATCCATATCACTAGATTTTCAGCAAGCGAAGATGCAAGCATATTGAAGGCACATAGCACACAAGCAACAGAAAGGCAAATGAGAGAAAAGGGCAAACAAAAAAGGCAAACAAAAAAGGCAAATAAAAATGGCAAAGGAGAAAGGCAAATGAAAACGGCAAATGTGAAGTGTGGGAGAGGAAAACGAGAGGCAACTAGCAAAAAATTAAATGCAAGAGATGAGTTTGTGAGACCTACTTGGATAGATCTCTCCTTCCCCGGCAACGGCGCCAGAAATACTTATGCTACTTCAACAAAAGACCTTCCAACGGCGCCGGAAACACGTGCTGACGGGAGACTGTTCTTGTCTTGATACTCCTCAGCAACGGCACCAGGAATCCTTCTGCTACGGCTACGCCTTAAGGGACTTCCTAGGCAAATATGCAAAGGATTTCCCCCATGGCCTTGGAGCATTGCGTTGGTGTTCCCTCGAAGCGGAAAGGGTGATGTAGCGCAGTGGTGGTAAGTATTTCCCTCAGTTTTGAGAACCGAGGTATCGATCCAGTGAAGGAGTATCACAAGTGCCTGCACAAACACAAAAAGCTTGCTCCCAACGCTATGAAGGGGTTGTTAATCCCTTATAGATTGTTCACCAAGTGAGAACTGAAAGTAACAAAGTAACAAAGCAAAGTAAAAGCAAAAGTGGAAACGATAGGTGTGAATAGACCCGGGGGCCGTAGTGTTTACTAGTGGCTTCTCTCATGAAAGCAAGTAGACGGTGGGTGAAAAAATTACTGTCGAGCAATTGATAGAACCGCGCAAAGTCGTGAGGTCATCTATGGCAATGATTATATCTATAGGCATCATGTCCAAAACAAGTAGACCGATAATTTCTGCATCTACTACTATTACTCCACACGTCGACCGCTATCCAGCATGCATCTAGTGTATTAAGTCCAAAAGAACAGAGTAACGCCTTAAGCAAGATGACATGATGTAGATGGACAATCTCATATCTACGACAAAGCCCACCATGTTACCCTTGATGGCAACTACACGATGTATGCCTTGCTGCCCCTACTTTCACTGGGAAAGGTCACCACACGGTAAGAACCCAAAACCAAGCACTTCTCCCATTGCAAGAATAATACATCTAGTTGGCCAAACAAAACCCGAGAGTCGGAGAGACTTACAAGGATATCAAATCATGCATATAAGAAATCAGCAAAGACTCAAATATATATCATAGATAATCTGATCACAAATCCACAATTGATCGGATCTCGACAAACACACCGCCAAAGAGGATTATATCGGATAGATCTCCATGAAGATCATGGAGAACTTTGTATTGAAGATCCAAGAGAGAGAAGAAGCCATCTAGCTACTAACTACGGACCCGTAGGTCTGAAGCGAACTACTCACGAGTCATTGGAGGGGCAATGATGTTGATGTAGAAGCCCTCCAACTCCAAAGTCCCCTCCAGCAGGGCACCGGGAAGGGTCTCCAGATGAGATCTCGCGGAGACGGAAGCTTGCGGCGGCGGAAAATTGTTTTCGTGGATTCCCTATTTTTCTGTTTTTTAGGGTATATATAGGCGAAGGAGCTAGGTCAGGGGGGCGCCAGGGAGGCCACAAGCCTGCTAGCCGCCGCCCCCCTGGTGGCGGCTACAGGACTTGTGGGCCCCCTGTAGCTCTCCTAGCTTGGCCCTCAAGCCCCCTTCTCTTCTTCCGTTCGGGAAAAAATTATTTCGGGGATTTTATTCCGTTTGGACTCCGTTCCAAAATCAGATCTGAAAAGAGCCAAAAACATAGAAAAAACAGAAAGTGGCACTTGGCACTAAATTAATAAGTTAGTCCCAAAAAAGATATAAAAGGTACATAAAACATCCAAAGATGACAAGATAACAACATGAAACCATCAAAAATTATAGATACGTTTGAGACGTATCAAGCTCCTAGCTAATTAAGCATGGCATCAACAACTATGATCTCTAAGTTGTCATTGCAAACATGTTTCTCTCACAACAAAGCTGAATCAGGCACGATGAGCTAGTTATATTTACAAAAACAAAATAGATCGAGTTCATACCAGCTTTTCCAGGCTCAGTCACTTCATCATATATCGTCATTATTGCCTTTCACTTGCACGACTGAACGATGTGAACAATAATAAGACTGCTCCTGCATTGGACTACGTTGGAATCTGCAGGCAAACACAAAGGAGAAGACAAAGTAATATGGCTCTTTAACAGATAAACAGATATGCATGCGAGAGCCAGTAAACATTATAACCATGGTCTTCTACCTTGACCCAAAGAAAAAGAAAACTATTTACACGGGAAAGCTCCCAACAAGCAAAAGAAGAAAAGGAAAACTTTTTGGGTTTTCTCAAACTAGACAGACACATGAAAAGAAAACGAGAAAAAGAAATAAACTAGCATGGATGATACAGTGGCAAAGTGTGAACACCGACGAACAAAGTGAAAGCATAAGCAAGAATGTAAAGTCGGTGAGAAACACGTACTGCCCCAAGCTTAGGCTTTTGGCCTAAGTTGGTCTACTCCCAAGGAGGGAAATAACCAGCTCTGGGGTACTCCAGAGTGGACTGAGGATGCCATTGTTGTGTGAGCTCCTCTGGCTCCCACTGATAAACTCGCGTCTGGTACTCGACTTGTGGCTCGGGCACGGGCACCTGTGGTTGGGCTAGGCCCCAATATGCGTAGATGTCCGAGGGCATAATAATGTACCTCCCTGCATGAAGATTAAACAAAGAAGCAGCAGGCAAAGTAATAGTCTCACGAGTACCCTGACTAAACACCAGGTTATAAATCATCCTTCTATTTATATCTCTATCAAGAAAGTCATGGCGAACCATGCTATCGTAATCTAGATATCTCTCGGGAAGAATAATTTCTTCTTCCTCGTCCAGTCTAATAGGAATCTCAAAGTGTCTAGCAAGACGAGTAGCATAGATACCTCCATATACAATGCGTTTAGAACGGTTCGTGTTCAACCGTTGAGCTACTATCACTACAGGAATTAGCTTCTTTGCCGTCTGCCATCATAGACGGTAAAGAGTAATCCACCGACGGCAAAGAGTAATACACAAACGGCAAAGAAAACTCCTGTCGGCAAAAATTCTGCGTCAGCCTACGACGGCATTGTAGCTTCTTTGCCGTCAGCCTCACCGAAGCGGACGGCAAAGAAGTCGAGACGGCATCCGACAGGCTTTGCCTCCGTCAAGGGCTAACGGAGGCTTTGCCGTCTGCCTCACCCTCTTCTTTGTCGTCTGCCTCCACCTCCTCCCCCCCCCTCCACTCTTTGTCATCTGCCTCCACCTCATCCCCCCTCCACTCTTTGTCGTCTGCCTCCACCTCCCCCCCTCCACTCTTTGTCGTCTACCTACCCCTCCTCCCCCCTCCTATGTGCCCTCTTCTTTGCCGTCTGCCCCCCCCCCAAGGAAGCAGACGGCAAAAAGACTATATGGCCAGCTGCTGCTTCCCAGGTTGCACAGCTGGGTGCCACGTGGCACCTTTGTCGTGGGTCAGCTGATGGCAAAGGCCTTTGCCATCAGCTGGCAGACGGCAAAGAGCCCATATTGCCACAGTTTTGTTTTTTTTTGTTTATTTCACAGCACATATACATATACATAGCACATATATAGGTCACAACACATATACATATACATAGCACATATAATTCATAGCACATATATAGGTCACAACACATATTCATAGCACAAAGTTTCATCCATATATATACATATACGTATAGTTGCACATATATTGTTCATCCATATATACATATACATATAATTCCACATTGTTGATCAACTCAAATGAAAACTAGAACTAAGGCACTCCATCAATGCCAGCTTCCATGCATGTAGTACATCCAATCTGCAAAATGGGAATAAGGAAGTCAGAAAAAGAACAACAACAACATATATATGACAAATAAGCTAAATTGAAGAAGAAAGAGAAGAAGCAAGAAGAGAACAAGGAGCAGAAAAACAAGAAGGTGGAGGAAGAGGAGGAGGAGGAGGAGGAGGAGGGGAAGGAGAAGGAGAAGGAGGAGGAGCAGAAGAAAAAAGAAGAAGAGAATAAGAAGGAGAAGAAGGAGGAGAGAATAAGAACGAGAAGAAGGAGGGCTCCTTCTCCTTCTTCTTCTCTTCTCCTCCTCCTCCTTCTTCTTCTTCTCCTTCTCCTTCTCTTCTTCTTCTCTTCTTCTCCTTCTTCTTCTTCCTTCTTTTCATTTCTCCTCTTCTCCTCTTCTTGGAGCTATTTTAGCTAACTATGTCTTTTTGGAGCTAAATGGGCTAATTATGTCATTATAGAGGAAAACAAGATAAGTATATAATATTAATGAGCTAACCAAGGTTCTTATGCCATTTTGAGCTTATAATGTCTTTTTGGAGCTAAATGGGCTAATTATGTCATTGTTGGGGAAATTAAGGCAAGGAGAATATGAAAGAGGAGAAGAAAGAGGAGAAGAAAGAAGAGGAGGAGAATAAGAAGAAGAAATAAATAAGAAGGGGGAGAAGGAGGAGGAGGAGGAGGAGGACTAGAAGGTCCTTGGCCTTCTCCTCCTTCTCCACCTCCTCCTTCTTCTCCTTCTCCTTCTCTTATCTTTCTCTTCTTCTTTTTGTTCTTCCTTTTCATTTCTCCTCTTCTCCTCTTCTTGGAGATAAATTAGCTAACTATGTCTTTTTGGAGCTAAATAGGCTAATTATGTCATTATAGAGGAAAACAAGCTAAGTATATAATATTAATGAGCTAACCAAGGTTCTTACGCCATTTTGAGCTTATAATGTCTTTTCGGAGCTAAATTGGCTAATTATGTCATTGTTGGGGAAATTAAGGCAAGGAGAATATGAAAGAGGAGAAGAAAGAGGAGGAGGAGGAGAAGAAGAAGAAAAAGAAGAAGGAGGGGAAGGAGGAGGAGGAGAAGGACTATAAGGTCCTTGGCCTTCTCCTCCTTCTCCTCATCCTCCTTCTCCTCCTCCTCCTTCTTCTTCTTCTTCTTCTCTTCTTCTTCTCCTCCTTCTTCTCCTTCTCCTTCTCTTCTCTTTCTCTTCTTCTTTTTGTTCTTCCTTTTCATTTCTCCTCTTCTCCTCTTCTTGGAGCTAAATTAGCTAACTATGTCTTTTTGGAGCTGAATGGGCTAATTATCCCATTATAGAGGAAAACAAGCTAAGTATATAATATTAATGAGCTAGCCAAGGTTCTTATGCCATTTTGAGCTTATAATGTCTTTTTGGATCTAAATGGGCTAATTATGTCATTGTTGGGGAAATTAAGGCAAGGAGAATATGAAAGAGGATAAGAAAGAGGAGGAGGAGAAGAAGAAGAAGAAATAAAGAAGAAGGAGAAGAAGGGCTAGAAGGTCCTTGGCCTTCTCCTCCTCCTCCTCCTCCTCCTTCTTCTTCTCTTCACCTTCTCCTCCTCCTTCTTCACCTTCTCCTTCTCTTCTCTTTCTCTTCATCTTTTTGTTCTTCCTTTTCATTTCTCCTCTTCTCCTCTTCTTGGAGCTTAATTAGCTAACTATGTCTTTTTGGAGCAAAATGGGCTAATTATCCCATTTTAGAGGAAAACAAGCTAAGTATATAATATTAATGAGCTAACCAAGGTTATTATGCCATTTTGAGCTTATAATGTCTTTTTGGAGATAAATTGGCTAATTATGTCATTGTTGGGGAAATTAAGGCAAGGAGAATATGAAAGAGGAGAAGAAAGAGGAGGAGGAGAAGAAGAAGAAGAAATAAAGAAGAAGGAGGAGGAGGAGGAGAAGGACTAGAAGGTCTTTGGCCTTCTCCTCCTTCTCCTCCTCCTCCTCCTTCTTCTTCTTCTTCTCTTCTTCTTCTCCTCCTCCTTCTTCTCCTTCTCCTTCTCTTCTCTTTCTCTTCTTCTTTTTGTTCTTCCTTTTCATTTCTCCTCTTCTCCTCTTCTGGGAGCTAAATTAGCTAACTATGTCTTTTTGGAGCTAAATGGGCTAATTATCCCATTATAGAGGAAAACAAGATAAGTATATAATATTAATGAGCTAACCAAGGTTCTTATGCCATTTTGAGCTTATTATGGCATTTTGGAGCTAAATGGGATAATTATGTCATTGTTGGCGAAATTAAGGGAAGGAGAATATGAAAGAGGAGAAGAAAGAGGAGGAGGAGAAGAAGAAGAAGAAATAAAGGAGGAGAAGGAGGAGGAGGAGGAGAAGGACTAGAAGGTCCTTGGCCTTCTCCTCCTTCTCCTCCTCCTCCTCCTCCTTCTCCTTCTTCTCTTCTTCTTCTTCTTCTTCTTTTTTTCAATTTTCCTATTTCTTCTCCTCTTCTCCTCTTCTTGGAGCTCAGTTAGCTAACTATGTCTTTTTGGAGCTAAATGGGCTAATTATCCCATTTTAGAGGAAAACAAGCTAAGTATATAATATTAATGAGCTAACCAAGGTTCTTATGCGATTTTGAGGTTATTATGGCATTTTGGAGCTAAATTGGCTAATTATGTCATTGTTGGGGAAATTAAGGGAAGGAGAATATGAAAGAGGAGAAGAAAGAGGAGGAGGATAAGAAGAATAAGAAATAAAGAAGAAGGAGGAGAAGGAGGAGGAGGAGGAGAAGGACTAGAAGGTCCTTGGCCTTCGCATCCTTCTCCTCCTCCTCCTTCTCCTTCTTCTCTTCTTCTTCTTCTTCTTCTTCTTTCTTTTCATTTTTCCTATTTCTTCTCCTCTTCTCCTCTTCTTGGAGCTCAATTAGCTAACTATGTCTTTTTGGATCTATATGGGCGAATTATCCCATTTTAGAGGAAAACAAGCTAAGTATATAATATTAATGATCTAACCAAGGTTCTTATGCCATTTTGAGGTTATTATGGCATTTTGGAGCTAAATTGGCTAATTATGTCATTGTTGGGGAAATTAAGGCAAGGAGAATATGAAAGAGGAGAAGAGAAACTTACCGTAGTGGTCATCAAGGAGGAGAAACACGTGGAGAAGGGTCGTGCGATGACGCTCGGGAGTTATTCTGCAGAAAAGATGTTTTGCAATGTCTCAGTTAACATGATGACACTCAATTATTAATACTAGTTTATAATAAAACTCACCGTGCCAATCAAAGAGAAGACGGGCATCGGCGGAGGGACTTGACCGCTCTTCTCGCACAGACCCTGAAGAGTGGGTCGTATTAGTTAGTAATGAAGCAGACATTACACACATGATTTGGCTAATGTGAAAAAAACTTACCACAAAAAGCTCGTACAGGGCCCGTTGACCCGCCTCATTCCGGGCCCTCTCCTCCTCAATCAATCATGCCGTGGTCTGGTCCCTCTCATCAAGAGCAGCCTGAAGAGCAGCCTCACTTGCCAATCTCTCTTTCTCAAGAGCAGCCTGGTTTGCCGCTCTCTCTTTCTGAAGAGCATCCTGAAACACCATTCCTCGTTACCACAGTAATGATCTATGGTGACACACATAATGAAATGGATGAAAGTTTTCTTAGTCCGTACAACTAACCTCGATGGCAAGATCGACTGGCCGTGGACGACGCGTTCTCTCAGGACAGCTGCTCGACTCGCGCGCCTTGATCTCCGGGAGAGTGAGTGGACAACGTATTATCCCATCTCCAATGGCTATCGAGCCATGGGGCCTCCCGCTGATACGTCTCCAACGTATCTACTTTTCCAAACTCTTTTGCCCTTGTTTAGGACTATAATTTGCATGATTTGAATGGAACTAACCTGGACTGACGCTGTTTTCAACAGAATTGCCTTGGTGTTATTTTTGTGCGGAAACCAAAGTTCTCCAAACGTCCGGAAAATTTACGGGGAGCAGTTTTGGAAAATATCAAAAATATCTGCGCCAAGTTCCACCTCAGGGGGTGGGCCAGTGGGCCACAAGCCCCTGCTCCGCCACCACCCCCTGGTGGCGGTGGGCAGGCTTGTGGGGCCCAAAGGCACCTGCCGCCCCGAACTCCAGCTCTATAAGTTGTCTTTCGTCCCAGAAAAAATAAAAAAGAGAAGTTTTCATCGCGTTTCCGATACGGAGGCGCCACCAACTCCTGTTCTTCATCTGGAGGGCAGATCTGGAGTCCGTCTTGGGCTCCGGAGACGGGAAATCGTCGCCATCGTCATCATCAACCTTCTTCCCTCTCCAATTCCATGAAGCTCTTCGTCATTCGTGAGTAATCTATTCCTAGGCTCTCTGGGCGGTGATGAGTAGGATGAGATGTATCATGTAATCAAGTTAGTTTTGATGGGGATTAATCCCTAGTATCCACTATGTTCTGAGATTTGATGTTGCTAATACTTTGCCATGCTTAATGCTTGTCACTAGGGCCCGAGTGCCATGATTTCAGATCTGAAATTATTATGTTGTCGCCAATATATGTGTGTTTTAAATCCGATCTTGCAAGTTGTAGTTACCTACTATGTGTTATGATCCGGCAACCCCGGAGTGACAATAACCGGAACCACTCCCGGTGATGATCATAGTTTGAGGAGTTCATGTGTTCACCAAGTGCTAATGCGTTGGTCCGGTTCTTTATTAAAAGGAGAACCTTAATATCCCGTAGTTTCCTTTTGGACCCTGCTGCCATGGGAGGGATGGACAATAGATGTCATGCAAGTTCTTTTCCCTAAGCACGTATAACGACACACGGAATGCATGCCCACATCACATTGACGAACGGGAGCGAGCCACATATATCTCCGTGTTATAGCTGTTGCATGATGAATATTATCCAAACAAATCACCGACCCATTGCCTATGAGTTTGTCCTACTGCTGTTACTTGTCTTGCTCTACTGCTGCTACTACTATTGCTACTGCTGTTACTGGTCTTGCTCTGCTGCTGCTGCTACTACTGTTGCTACTGCTGTTACTTGTTTTGCACTGCTGCTACTGTTGCTACTACTGTCGCTTGCTACTGTTGCTACTTGCTACTGTTGTCACTATTGTTGTTCCTTGCCACTGCTATTGCTCGTTACACTGCTACTACCTGTTACACTGTTGATCGTGTGACCGTTGATGGGAATCGACAACTTCCGTCAACGCGGCAACGGAAGCGCCATTGATACAATCGTTAGGAATAGTCTGCCGTCAACAGATTGTTTCTAACACCGTTGTTATCATACTACTTTGTTGTTACTATTGTGCTTGCAGATACTAATCTTTCAGGTGTGGTTGGATCCGACAAATTCAGCTGCTAATACTTGAGAGTATAATCTCACCTCCTTTTGGCGATCTACAAATTTGGAAATACTCTACCCTCGAAAACTGTTGCGAACCCACGCGCTGGTGGGCCATCAACAACATTCTTCTAGTTTCATTGCCGGGGAGTGCTAGCAGCATTCTTCTGGTGCCGTTGCAGGAGAAGGTTCATTTTCATAAGCATTCGTCTAGCTAACACTAGAGATTGCAGGATCAGCACTTTTCTGGCACTATTGCTGGGGAAGCGCAGCTGACGTCAGCATTTTTGTGGCGCGGTTGTCGGGGAGGTATTGCTATATTCTCTGAGTCACTTGGGATTTATATCTGCCGATCACTATGAAGAATCTGAAGGATCCGAAGACCAAATCTTTCCCTCGACTACGAGGGGAGGTAAGGAATTTCCATCTAGCTCTGCACTTGATTCACCTTCAGTTATGAGTAAGTTTGCGACTTCACCTCCTGCTAGAAATCTTGATATGTCGCCTGTGCTTGATGATGCTTGTGATACTACTGATAGAGATGCTATGCTTGATACTATGCCTGATGATGCTATGCTTGATACTATGCCTGATGATGCTATGCTTGATACTATGCCTGATGATGCTATGCTTGATACTATGCTTGATGATGCTATGCCTGATACTGCTAGAGATGCTATGCTTGATACTGCTTTGCCTGATGATGCTAGAGATGCTATTTTGCCCGATGATGCTATGCTTGATACTGCTAGAGATGCTCCTTTGCTTGATGTTCCACTAGGAGTGTTCCTTGATGCTCGTGATGCTTCTGAAATTGTCGATGCTATTGAGATAGAACCTGCTTTTGCTCCTTCTAGATCTAGCTCTTCTAGATATGAATTGCCTGATATACTCGAGGGTTACGTTATGGAGGGAGAGATATCTGAGGATTTTCTTGCGTGTAAGGATGCCTGTGACACTGAGAATTTCATTGTCAAGTGGAAGGAAAAATCTCAGGAAGTTAGGATGAAAAATGATCCGAAGTTTGCCACTTCGCCTATCTTTGTCACCGGTAAGGATTATGAATTCTTTGTCGACCCTGAGATAATCTCTCTAGTCGAATCTGATCCTTTGCACGGTTATGAGTCTGAGACGGTTATAGCCCATCTTGCCAAACTATCCGAAATAGCCAACCTTTTCACTAATGAGGAGAAGATCCGCCACTACTTTATCCTTAAGTTGTTTCCTTTCTCTCTAAAGGATGATGCTAAAGCCGGGTTCACCTCTCTTGCTCCTGGATGTGTGCGTAGTCCCCAGGAGATGGTCTATTACTTCTGTGAGAAATATTTCCCTGCCCATAAGAAGCAAGCTGCCTTGTAGGAAATATACAACTTTGCTCAACTCCAAGAAGAGAGTCTTCCACAAGCTTGGGGGAGGCTCGTCCAGCTATAGAATGCTTTCCCTGATCACCCTCTCAAGAAGAACAAGATACTTGATATCCTCTATAACGAACTTACCGATGCCTGTAGAGATCACCTAGATAGTTGTGTCGGTTGTGTTTTTAGGGAACGAACTGTAGAACAAGCTGAGACCCTACTGAATAACCTCTTGATGAATGATAATGCTTGGACTATTCCCAAACCACCTCCTAAGCCAACTCCTAAGAAAAGAGGTATTCTATTCCTCAGTCCCGAAGATATGCAAGAATCCAAGAAATCTATGCAAGAGAAAGGCATTAAAGCTGAAGATGTCAAAAATCTACCACCTATCGAAGAGATCCACGGTCTCGATAACCCGATACAGGTAGTAGAAGTGAATTCTCTGCGTAGGTTTGACGAGAGTGATATTCCTTTTGATAAACCTGCTAGCCTATGCTTTGATGAATTTGACAACTTTGTTGCCAAACAACAGAGTTTCAATGATTATGTTAGCAGACATTTGGAACAAAGTGCTTGTATGCTTAGCCATTTAAGTGCTTGTGTAGACAGAAATGTCAATGCCTTGAAGCTTCTGAGTAAACATGCCTCTATGATTACTACTCAAGTAGAACAAGTACTTAAAGCTCAGAATGACTTGCTCAATGAATTAAATGACAACTCTGTCAGAGTTATTACTAGAGGAGGCAAAATGACTCAGGAACCTTTGTATCCTGAAGGTCATCCTAAGAGAATTGATCAAGATTCTCAAGGAATCATTGCTGATACACCTAGTCATCCTAAGGAGAAGAAGAAGGATGATAGAAACCTGCACGCCAGTTCACCAAATACTATCACACCTGAAGAACCTAATGATATCTCTGCGTGTGATGCAGAAACACAATCAGGTGATGAACATGAACCTGGTGACAATGTGGACAGTGATGTTCATAATAATGCTCAACCTAGCCATGATGAGGATGTGGAGGTTGAACCTACGGTTAATCCTGATAATCCACAACCTAAGAGATACGACAAGAATGACTTTACTACTAGGAAGCATGGTAAATAAAGAGAGCCATGGGTTCAGAGACCTACGCCCTTCCCTCCTAAGCCATCCAAGAAAAAGGATGATGAGGATTTTGAGCACTTCGTTGAGATGATAAGACCCGTCTTTCTGCAGATGCGGTTAACTGATATGCTCAAGATGTCTCCGTATGCCAATTATATGAAAGATATCGTGACTAATAAACGGAAGATACCAGATCTTGAGATCTCCACCATGCTTCCCAACTACACTTTTAAAGGTGGAACTCCTAAGAAACTTGGTGCTCCCGGAGTGCCCACTATACCTTGCTCCATTAAAGGAAACTACGTAAGAACTGCCTTATGTGACCTTGGAGCCGGTGTTAGTGTTATGCCACTCTCTCTTTATCATAGACTTGAGTTGGATAAGTTGACACCCACTGAAATTTCTCTGCAAATGGCCGACAAATCAACTGCTTTCCCTATTGGCGTTTGCGAGGATGTGCCTGTTGTGGTTGCTAACACCACTATCTTAACAGACTTTGTTATCTTGGATATTCTTGAGGACGATGTCATGGCTATCATCCTCGGAAGACCCTTTTTAAACACTGCAGGGGTTGTTATAGATTGCAACAAAGGCAATGTCACTTTCCATGTCAACGGTAACGAGCACACAGTGCACTTTCCGTCGAAACGATATCCACTACATTCCATCAATGCTATCGAAAAGACTTCATCGATTCTTATTGGGAGCTTTGAATGCCCTATTCCTCGTGTCAAGATGAAGTATGATTTTCTTTTTGGGGAGATTCATATCCCCATTTAGGTGACTTAGTGGCTATTCGAAAATTCTCCGTTCTCTCTTGCGATTCGAGAAAGTTTTGTCAAAAGGACTTGATCAACCCCATTGACGGATTTCTTTCGATGACCATGAGACAGATGAATCACAGAGTCACATACCTCTATTTAGAGTCTTCATTTTCTGTTGCTTAGAAGAAAAATGATAGAATTAGTTTAGTTTTTCCTGTTTTGTGTTTTAGCGTCCCGGAGAAAATTACCTTGAAAAAAAAAGTTCTCCGATGGTCCTGAAAATTTAGTATGATTTTTTCTGGAATTTTTGAAAATTTCTAGGCCTAAGAGCTGGTCAGGGGGCCTGACTAGTGGGCCACAAGCCCCCCCCCCACCGCCACCTACCCCCTGGTGGCAGGGTGCAAGCTTGTGGGGCCCACAGGCACCACCTCCACTCATTCCAGCTCCCACCCTCTTCTTACACCTCGAGAAAAAATTGTTTCGCAGCTCAAACCCGTGTTCTTGCTCATTTGGCTTTGATTTTCGATCTCCTTGCTCAAAGCACCATTCTCCGAACCGTTTTGAGGAAATTGCTCCTTGGTAAGTGACTCCTCCATTGGTCCAATTAGTTTTTTCTCTAGTGCTTTATCCTTCGCGTATTCTTGCTACCATGGTGACCCTGTTCTTGAGCTAGAAAAGTTGATTTTAGCTGGTCACAAGTAATTTTAGCGCGTGATACGGTCTCTAGGCACTAGTAGGAGTAGTTGCTACAAGTTGGGTTAATCCTTATTCACTTTTCTTTCGAAGTCTCTAAAAATTTCAGAATTTTTCAGAGCTAGAAAAAGGAAGAGATGAGGAGGTTCTTGAGAGGCTCTTCAAGCCGTAACCACAAGGAGGATGAGAAGAACCTCCCCAAGTACGTAGTCCCTCGAGTCACAGAAGTTCGAGCGTGCGAGTGGCCAAGTGATGAATTTTTGCGCGCCGCCGGACTTTATGAAGAATTTTATTACTTGGTGTAGAACGCAGGTCTTACTGCGTTCGTTGAAGATAAGTGCCCACAATATCTCCTCCTCACCAATATTTTCGTTCAAAGCTTCAACTTTTATACGAGGAAGAATCCTCCCATGGTTGAGTTCATGATATACGATGTCCCCCAGTGCATGACACTCCAGGATTTTTGCAATGTATGCAAATTACCTTATGTTGGGGATATCCATGACCCTCGTCCACGGGACTTGGAGGATTTCATTGGTTCTATTGCTGTTGGAGTGGAGAGAGGAGTGTCTCGCGCTAGAATTGCTAGCATACATTTTCCTGTGCTTCGGTACTTCTCACTCTTTGTGGGAAAATGTTTGATTGGCCGTGGGGAGGCTGGATCACTTAGTTCTCCATACCTTGCGGTTTTGCGTGAAGGCCTTTATAACGATAAGATTTATAGCTTGGGTGCTATAGTAGCTCAACGGTTGAACCTGAACCGTTCTAAAGGTGTCGTCTATGGAGGTATCTACGCTGCCCGTCTTGTCAGACACTTTGAGATACCGATTAGACTGGGAGAGGAAGGAGAGATGCTTCTCCCTGAGAGATATCTAGATTATGACAGCATGGTTCGCCATGATTTTTTGGATAGAGATGCTAGTAGACGGATGATTTATAACCTGGTGTTTAGTCAGGGTACTCGGGAGACTATTACTTTGCATGCTCCTTCTTTGTTCGATCTTCATGCAGGAGGTACACTATTATGCCCGCGGACATCTACGCATATTGGGGCTTGGCCCAACCACAGGCGCCCGTGCCCGAGCCACCACTCGAGTACCAGACGCCAGTTTATCAATGGGAGCCAGAGGAGCTCACACAGCAGTGGCATCCACAGTCTGCTCCGGAGTATCCTGGTGCTGGTTATGTCCCACCTTGGGAGTATACCAAGCTAGGCCAAAAGCCTAATCTTGGGGAGTACGTGTTCTCACCGACTTCACATTCATGCTTATGCTTTCGCTTTGTTAGCCGGTGTTTACACTTTGCCACTTCATTATCCATGCTAGTTTCTTTTTGTTTTCTTGTTGTCTTGTTTTCTGTCCCTTTGAGAAGACCCAAAAAGATTTTTCTTTCTTCTTTTGCTTGTTGGGAGCTTTCCCGTGTAAATAGTTTTCTTTTTCTTTGTGTCAAGGTAGAAGATATTGGTTACAATGCTTAGTGGTTCTTGCATGCTTACCTGTTTAGCTTTCAAAGAGCCATATTATTTTGTCTTCTCCTTTGTGTTTGCTTGCAGATTCAACTTAGTCCAATGCGCTTATTATCGTTTTCATCGTTCGATCGTGCAAATGAAAGGCAACAATGATGATATATGATGAAGTGACTGAGACTGAAAAGCTGGTATGAACTCTATCTATTTTGTTTTTGTAAATATGACTAGCTTGTCGACCCAGATTTAGCTTTGTTGTGAGAGAACCATGTTTGCAATGACAACTTAGAGATCATAGTTTCTGATGCCATGCTTATTTAGCTGAGAGCTCATAATGGTTTGTCTTGAATGCCAACATAGATTTTGAGATGACTGTGATGTAGTATGATAGGATGGTATTCTCCTTTGAATGTTTCAGGTGGCTTGACTTGGCGCATGTTCATGCATGTAGTTGAAACAAAATCAACATAGCCTCTATGATGTTCGTGTTCATGGTGATTTATATCCTGTTCATGCTTGCATTCAATGTTAGTCAAACTCATTGCATCTTGATAACCGTTGTCGCTCTCTAGTTGGTCGCTTCCCAGTCTTTTGCTAGCCTTCACTTGTACTAAGTGGGAATACTGCTTGTGCATCCACTTCCATAAACCCAAAAGTTTTTCCATGAGAGTCCACCATACCTACCTATTTGCGGTATCTACATGCCGTTCCAAGTAAATTTGCATTTGTCATTCTCTAAACCTTCAAGAAATAATCTGTTTTGCATGCCCAAACCGCTCATGTGGTGATAGAGGGCTATTGGTATCATCCATGCTAGGATTGTTATCCTCGACATGTGTTTATTCAGAGTCATTCACGAGAAAGGGGCCGGTATTTGGGATGCCCAGTTCCATTCTTAAATCGAAAACATAATTGTAAAACAAGACTCCCCCGGGATTGATGTTAGTATGACGGTACCCTAGGATTCGGCTAGCCGTGGAGTGTGATTGATTGGTGGTGGGGGAGTTAAAACTTTACTTTTCTGTTTGGGAACCGCCTATAGCATGAGTAGCATGGAAGATATTGAGAACTCTTGGTCATTGCATTGACAATGAAAGCATGCCACCCAAAATTATTATCTCTGTTTTCAAAGCTTGAGCTCTGGCACCTCTCCAAATCAATGCTTCCCTCTGCGAAGGGCCTGTCTATTTATTTTCCTGTCGAGTCATCCTCCTCTTATATAAGCACCAATTAGAGAGCACCTCTGTCATTTTTATGCTTTGCTTTTGATTGATATTGAGTATGACTATGACTGGATCTTCGTTGCTATGAATTACAATGTTTAGTCAGCCCCTGATCTTTGAAAGTGCTCTGCATTTATGTTTTGCGGTCTCAGAAAGAGCTAGCGAGATACCACCTATTCATATTGCTTCATGCTTGTTTTAATTGAAGTGTTGGTATTTGAAACTCATTATTATTTGCTCGTTAGCTGATTATGCCATTGATATTAGTTCACCGTGAGACCTTTGTGTCATTTGCTTATGTGGTTAACTTGTGATCTTGCTGAAATTCTGGTTATGAGTTAGACATAGTTGCAACAACAAGATCAAACAGAGTTTGTCAAAGTTTTTCTTTCTGTCTCAGTTTGTCAACTGAGTTGGTTGAGGACAAGCAAGGTTTTAAGCCTGGGGGAGTTTATATGTCTCCAACGTATCTACTTTTCCAAACTCTTTTGCCATTCTTTTGGACTTTAATTTGCATGATTTGAATGGAACTAACCTGGACTGACGTTGTTTTCAGCAGAATTGCCTTGGTGTTATTTTTGTGCAGAAATCAAAGTTCTCCAAACATCCTGAAAATTTACGGGGAGCGGTTTTGGAAAATATCAAAAATATCTACGCCAAGTTCCACCTCAGGGGGTGGGCTAGTGGGCCACAAGCCCCTGCTCCGCCACCACTCCCTGCTAGCGGTGGGCAGGCTTGTGGGACCCACAGGCACCAGCCGCCCCCAACTCCAGCTCTATAAGTTGTCTTTCGTCCCAGACAAAATAAAAAAGAGAAGTTTTCATCTCGTTTTTGATACGGAGGCGCCGCCACCTCCTGTTCTTCATCTGGAGGGCAGATCTGGAGTCCGTCTTGGGCTCCGGAGAGGGGAAATCGTCGCCATCGTCATCATCAACCTTCTTCCCTCTCCAATTCCATGAAGCTCTTCGTCGTTCATGAGTAATCTATTCGTAGGCTCGCTGGCCGGTGATGAGTAGGATGAGATCTATCATGTAATCGAGTTAGTTTTGATGGGGATTGATCCCTAGTATCCACTATGTTCTGAGATTTGATGTTGCTAATACTTTGCCATGCTTAATGCTTGTCACTAGGGCCCGAGTGCCATGATTTCAGATCTGAAATTATTATGTTGTCACCAATATATGTGTGTTTTAAATCCGATCTTGCAAGTTGTAGTTACCTACTATGTGTTATGATCCGGCAACCCCGGAGTGACAATAACCGGAACCACTCCCGGTGATGATCATAGTTTGAGGAGTTCATGTGTTCACCAAGTGCTAATGCGTTGGTCCGGTTCTTTATTAAAAGGAGAACCTTAATATCCCGTAGTTTCCTTTTGGACCCCGCTGCCACGGGAGGGATGGACAATAGATGACATGCAAATTATTTTCCCTAAGCACGTATGACGACACACGGAATGCATGCCTACATCACATTGACGAACGGGAGCTAGCCACATATCTCTCTGTGTTATAGCTGTTGCATGATGAATATCATCCAAACAAATCACCGACCCATTGCCTACGAGTTTGTCCTACTGTTGTTACTTCTCTTGCTCTGCTGCTGCTACTACTGTTGCTACTGCTGTTACTGGTCTTGCTCTGCTGTTGCTGCTACTACTGTTGCTACTGCTGTTACTTGTTTTGCACTGCTGCTACTGTTGCTACTACTGTCGCTTGCTACTGTTGCTACTTGCTACTGCTGTCACTACTGTTGTTCCTTGGCACTGCTATTGCTCGTTACACTGCTACTACCTGTTACACTGTTGATTCGCGTGACCGTTGACGGGAATTGAGAACTTCCGTCAACGCAGCAACGGAAGCGCCATTGATACAATCGTTAGGAATAGTCTGCCGTCAACAGATTGTTTCTAACACCGTTGTTATCATACTACTTTGTTGTTACTATTGTGCTTGCAGATACTAATCTTTCAGGTGTGGTTGGATCCGACAAATTCAGCTGCTAATACTTGAGAGTATACTCTCACCTCCTTTTGGCGATCTACAAATTTGGGTCAAATACTCTACCCTCGAAAACTGCTGCGAACCCACGCGCTGGTGGGCCATCAACAACATTCTTCCAGTTTCATTGCCGGGGAGTGCTAGCAGCATTCTTCTGGTGTCGTTGCAGGAGAAGGTTCGTTGTCATAAGCATTCATCTAGCTAACACTAGAGATTGCATGATCAACACTTTTCTGGCACTATTGCTAGGGAAGCACAGCCGACGTCACCCGCCACCAGATATCATCACCAGCCTTGGATCCAAAGGTTCCTGGCTCGGGTTCAAGTCATCCCCTTTCGTAGCCTTCCCCGTGTCCCTGTATGTCACGAGCTTGTGATGGGATGATATGTTGGTGAAGTTATTTGGATCATCGAGGTCAGACTCAGAGAATGCCTTCGTCTTCTTGTACGAGGCAGTATGGGCCATGCCATAAAGGTCGTACAAGTGTGGCATCTCCGTCTTATTGCGATGCGCCTAAAAGAGAGGAACAAAATATTAGCATGAAGAATGAATTGCATGGATCATGAAGCAAATCACATACCCAGTTTCGTCCGAACTGAAGTAAGTTGGCGCTGCCTTGATGGTGTGGCACACCAACCATTTGGCTACGCCGATCCTTCGCATTCTCGTGGACGGCTCGCCAGCTGCCTGTGCACCACTCATCAACCAACGCCTCCCAACAATCCATCTTATCCGCACACCATCTCGGGGGCACCTGTAAGTTATTAGAAAGAATTTTGAGCGCTACGCCTATGAATGAAATCAAGAAAACTACGTAGAAGGACTTAAGAATAGGTAATTACCTTCATGTATTGCTCCTTCTTCAGAAACTTTGTGTGGCAATCCTTCTTCTGCTTCTTAATACCACGCGTGGCGTAGTAGTCTCGAATAGCCTGCGGTTGAGACTCCTGATGTAAGTTTTGTAGTAACCGCCTACACTCAGCCTCGAGAACCTTGGCTGCCTCCTCCTCATATCCATCCTCACACCTATAGAAGGTCTGCAATCAAACGTGAAAACACCGATTAGGGCAATAATTAGCTATATTGTTAATTTTAGATTGTGTAAAAGGATAATTTACCCAAAATCTCTTGATCACCATCTCGGCCCTCGTGTGGCACAAGACACCATCTATAATCTCCTCCGGCGGGGCCTGTGCAGCCTGGTAGTGCTCCCAGGAAAATCCTAGTGTAGGAACCTGACCCTCACGAGGCAACGTGACAAACCCTGGGAAATTTGTGCGGCAAAGCACACCAAGGATGGAGTTCGGATTGCGGACTCCACGAGGGTGTGCCCATCCCCTGTAGTATGATACGGTCAACACATAAGATATTTGAACAAACTTGAAGGCAAAAGCTAAAAAAAGAGTAAATGTACTTACCTATCTCCTTCAGGTTAAATCACCGGCCTCTGCTCGCGGGTAGCCGGCACGACCGGGAGACGTGTACTACCACGCTTGTACACGGTGGCCCCGTCCACCTGCACATCACCCTCACTATCCGTAAACTCATCCCCGCCATCCCCGCCCCCTAAGCCACCCGGACCCTCGGTCCAATCCGGCAACTCGGTCCGATCTGGGCAGGTATCCCATCCGGGCCTCTCCACGTAGGGTGAAGCCTCCGGAACCGTAGTCTCGTGGGCCGAATGCACCTCGACCCGAGGCTGATCCTGGACCGGAGTCTCATGGGACGAATGCCCGTCAACACCAGGCTCCTGGACCGGAGTCCCCGTGGCCTCCTCCGCAAATGGGTCGACCATAGTCGTCCTATGCTCGGGTTCAATGGCGTGAAGTTGTGAAAGGCCTTTCTTTAGTCGTTGAAGCATTGACAGGTCATCCGCATCAGTAACCTCTACGAGTTCCAGGTCTTCTGGTTCCGACTCAGGGGTGGAGTCGGATTCATTGTCGCTGTCTACTTCCATGTTCTTGGGTGAAGCACGGCGGTTCTTGAAACGTTTCTTGGAAAGACGTGTTTCTTGGAAGAATTCTCCATCATATGTGTCTGGGTTAATGTGAGGTTCATAATCCTGTTCATTTGGGAGAGGTGGTCTGACATGTGGTGGCACTTCATAAACAACATACCAACCTTCCAGATTCTTATCCGTTTGGCATGCCAACGGTAGATAGAAAACTTGGGTCGCCTGTTGAGCTGTAATATAGACATCGGGAACATCTAAATGGGTGTTTGGATTGATTTCGACTAGTCCTATATGTTCGTGAGTCCTTCTAGTCTCCTTCGGCTGGAACCAATAACATTTGAAGACTACGACGTTCGGTGGGTTTTCACCATAGAATTGAAGTTCATAAATTGCTTCAACTCTTCCATAATACTCGATAACACCTTCGTCGATAACAGAGACACCACAATTTGTAGATTTCTGGTCGGGCATAGATAGCTCTTTGCCAAAGGTACGAAAGAGATACCCGTTGATGTTGTATTTCTGAAATGAACGGACCTTATAGTCAAAACCATTAGCGACTTGTCTCAATTCGGCGTCCATAGACTCTGAATTAGCCTACAAGTTTAATACAAAACGATTGTTGCATTAGCCGCAAGTTAGACCAAGAAATGAAATGGTCCATTATTGATAATTACCGTTTGTTTGAACCAATAGATGAAACCGGGATAGCCGCCTCCTGTCTTTGACAGAAGATCATACTCTTCGACGGAATCATTTTCGATCACCCCTCCATTCGAGAATTTCGCAACGTAACGGATGTTTGAAATATCCACGAATAAGAGAAGTTCAAAGGAATTAGAAGTTACGGGAAAATGTGCCGAGAACTCACTCGATGTACGGCCGCACTTCTGTTAGGTTGTTGAAGATATACAACGAATTGTTCCGCCATTCTTCGACATCCAACGTTATTGATTTCGAAGCACCAGTTGGTGCGAGCTTCCCTTTGAATAGGCTGAGGTTGGACCCACCTTTTTTAGGGTCTGCATCATTGTGTCGAGGCTTCGGATTATGCAAATGATGATTTTCGGCTTCGCAGTGTGCTCTCACAAAGTTTGCCACCTCCTCAGTAATGAATGCCTCAGCCGTCGATGCTTCAATTCTATGCTTATTTTTACATTTAGCTCGAAGGGTCTTCTGCATCCTCTCAGTTGCATAGAATCAACGATCTTGCACGGGCCCACCCAATCTTGCCTCGGTCGGTAGATGTAAAATCAAATGCTGCATTGGATTAAAGAAGCCCGATGGAAAGATCTTCTCTAACTTGCACAACAACTCCAGTGCAAACTCCTCCATGTATTCTCCCACGCCAGGCGACAATTCTTTCGCACAAAGAACACAGAAGAAATAGCTCAGCTCCACCAGTACTAGCCATTCATCCTCAGGAATAAAGCCACGTAACATCACCGGCATTACCCGCTCTAGCCATATGTGCCAATCATGACTCTTGAGACCAATGATTTTTAATTTTTCAAGACTCGCTCCCCTCTTTAGATTCGCTGCATACCCATCGGGGAACATCAAGTGCATTTTGACCCACAAGATAATTTTCCTCATAGCTGGCCTTCCAAGATTGAACCAGGCCTTTGGCTTCGACCACTTCTGCTTTCCTTTGCCTTCTCGTATGTTTTGTAACAGTCTATAACATAGTGTCTCTTGATCGACTCTAGCCTTAGTATTATCCTTTGTCTTCCAATCTATGTCGAACAATGTACCAAAAATAGCCTCTCCGATATTATTTTCAGTGTGCATCATGTCGATATTGTGTGGAAGAAGGAGGTCTTTGAAGTAAGGCAGATCCCAGAAGCATGGCTTGTGAGTCCAGGCGTGTTTTGAATTATACCCCTTGAAATACCCTGGACGCTCTGGATCAGGCTCGAGGGCGTTTAACTGATCCAAGATCTGTTGGCCTATCAACGCAGGTGGTGCCAAGTTTTTGACAACTTTACCTTTGGTAAAGTTCTTCTTGTCTTTTCTGAACTGATGGTCAGGATCCAGGAACTGTCTATGCAAATCAAAGCAAGAATAGTTCCGACCCTCCTGCAACTAATGAAACTGAAGACCTGCCTTGCATTGGGGGCACGGGAACCTTCCATGCACACACCATCCAGAGAATAGTGCATACGCCGGCAAGTCATGCATAGAGTACATGTACCACACATGCATTTTGAAGTTTTGTTTTCTAGCGGCATCGTATGTCTTGACCCCATTATCCCAAGCTTCTTCCAATTCATCCTTAAGCGGTTGCGGGTACACATTCATATTCTTCCCCGGATAATTGGGCCCTGGAATTATCAACGTCAGAAATATGTTCTTTCTTTGCATAATTTGTCCGGGGGGGGAGATTGAGTGGAATGACAAATACAGGCCAACAACTATATTTCGTTGCCGTCATGCCGAAGGGATTAGAACCATCTGTGGCGATGTAGACTCGAGGATTCCTTGGATCTACCGCTTTATCCTGATGCAATCCATCGAAATGTTTCCACGCTTCCCCATCCGATGTGTGTACCACCATCTTATTCCCATCCGCATCTAGTTCGGTTCTTTTGCCCAATTTGTGCCATGTCATCTGTCGGGCTGTCTCTTCGACCATGAAAAGACGTTGAAGTCTTGGTACGATTGGCATATACCGAAGAACACTAACTGCGATTTTGGTCTGCCTCTTCTCACCCATACAGTTGTCTACCACAAGATACCTGCAAGACTCGCAATTGGGACAATAGTCCAAGTGTGCATACTCCTTCCTAAATAAGACACATCCTTTCTCACATGCATCTATCTTCTCATAGGGCATCTTAAGTACACGAAGTATTTTGTCCGACTGGTACAGGTTTGCAGGCATGACATGGCCTTTGGGTAGGAAGCGTCCAAATAGTGTCATCATCGCGCCGTAGCATTCTCTTCCCAAGTTGAACTGAGCCTTCAGAGCCATTACTTGTGCAATTGCATCCAGCTGACAGAGCTCAGTGTGCTCATGGAGAGGACGTTTTGAAGACTCCAACATTTCATAAAAGGCCTTTGCAGATTCCTCCATCTCATCTTCCGAATCCCGAGCATCATCAAAGTCTTGCACCATGTCTTCGATCCCGGTACCATGCTCGTCGATGCGATGAAGGACCACCTCAGCTCTTGTGCGTTGTATAGACCCACCATGAAATGTCCACACCGTATAATTAGGCTTAAAACCCCTCCTCTGCAGGTGTTTAATCATTATAGCCTATGTCATCTTTTTATAGTTGTCGCATCCAGGACAGGGGCAATAGTTTCTTTCCTGGCCATTTGCGAGTGCGGCTTTCACAAATTCCTTTGTTTTTACAAACCATTCTTTCGTCATCTCTTTCTGACTAGGGTGACCGGTATACATCCACGCACGATCACTCATCTTGCCAGCTACTAAAGACAGAAGAAATATATTTATATATAATTTAGCATTTATATTCATCGGTTAATCAGGTTCGCCATTTTTATTACATCCAGGCAACCTACACGCTAATAGGTAAAGATAGGTCCTAATCCCACCCGAGTATGTGTAGATTGGGTTCGTTTTCCCATGATCTGCTCCGGATCCAACGCAAAATTTCGGCAGCACCTCCCCGTTGTTCTCCTGATACACGTCTCCGCAATAAACAGAGAGGATATGCATCCCGAGAACAACAGGGAGGCACTGACGAAATTCCGCATCGGATCCAGAGCACAGCATACGGGAAAATGAACCCAATCTACACATACTCGGGTTGTCCATGGATAATGTTGGACAATTCGAAAGGATGGCGGTTATAAATATGCAAAGACATGCATATTTATAGATGTCGCCCTTTCG
The DNA here is from genome assembly GCF_904849725.1 of Hordeum vulgare subsp. vulgare. Classification (NCBI taxonomy): domain Eukaryota; kingdom Viridiplantae; phylum Streptophyta; class Magnoliopsida; order Poales; family Poaceae; genus Hordeum; species Hordeum vulgare. The sequence goes on along the minus strand of NC_058520.1, from coordinate 377,786,480 downwards.
AACGGGAGACGCATACTGGTCACGCATACTGATAAATTAATTTAATTACCTAAATCTAGAAAGTTTCATCCGGAAACCGAGCCAGAGTTAATGAAGGGGCGAGGAGGAGATGAAATTTGTACTGACCCACGAATGCAGGGGCGGAGCTCGTACAACGCACGGGGAGGTCTTCGCACAACAGACCTCACAGCGATGAGACAACTATCACATGTAAATCCACCCGATCAACACAAATATTCTAATTATGTCATTTTAGAGGAAAACAAGTTAAGAATATAATATTCATGAGCTAACCAAGGTTTTTATGCCATTTTGTAGCTAAATGGGCTAATTATCTCATTGTTGGGGAAAATAAGGTAAGGAGAATAAGAAAGAGGAGAAGAAAGAGGAGGAGGAGAAGAAGAAGAATAAATCAAGAAGAATGAGAAGGAGGAGGAGAAGAAGGAGGAGAAGAAGGAGAAGGAGGAGAAGGTATTCTTCTTCTCTTCTTCTCTTCCTCTTCTCTTCTTCTTTTCTTCTTCTTCTTATTATTTTTGTCTTCTCCTCCTCCTCCTCTTCTTCTTCTTCTTCTTCTTCTCCTCCTCCTCCTCTTCTCCTCTTCTCCTCCTCCTCTTCTTCTTCTTCCTATTCTTTCTATTAAGCTAACTAACTAACTAACCTAACTAACCAAGCTAACTAAACCTATCGCTAAACTTATATAGCACTAAACAGCAAAAAAATAACAAAAACAGAATCTACCACTAAGTAACTAAAAAAGAATCTAGCTACCACTAATTAACAAAACAAAATCTGCCACTAAACTACCTACTAAATCTACTAATTAACTAACTAAATCTACCAACTAACTAAACTACCACTAAATCTACTAATTAACTAATCTACCAACTAAACTATATATGCCACTAAATCTGTTAATTAGCAAAAAAAGAAGAAAAAAGGACTCACCGGAGGGGGGCGGCCGGGGAGGAGGAGGGCGCGGCGGTGGAGGAGAGGGCGGTGGTGGCGGAGGGGGTGGTGGTGGAAAAGGGGCGAGCTCCAACGGCGGTGGTGGAGGAGGAGGTCCCGGGGAGGAGGAGGGGGCATGGTGGAGGAGGGGGTGCAGGGAGGAGGAGGGTGCAGGGACGAGGAGGGCGCGGTGGTGGCGTAGGGAGGAGGAGGGCGCGGCGGTGCAGGGAGGAGGAGGGTGTGGCTGCGCAGGGAGGCCGGAGGAGGGCGCGGCGGCGCAGGGAGGCCGGAGGAGGGGGCAGCGGCGCAGGGAGGACGGAGGATGGCGCGGCAGCGCAGGGAGGCCGGAGGAGGAGGGGGCGGCGGCGCAGGGAGGCCGGAGGAGGGCGTGTCTGCGCAGGAAGGCCGGAGGAGGAGGGGGCGGCGGCCCAGGAAGGCCGGAGGAGGCCGGAGGAGGGCGTGTCTGCGTAGGGAGGCCGGAGGAGGAGGGGGCGGCGGCGCAGGGAGGCCGGAGGAGGGCGTGGCGGCGGTGGTGGTTTCGGGGGGTGAGAGAGAGGGGTGTGGGGTGGCCGTTAGGGGAGATGAGAGGCGCGTGGGGGTGGGGCTAACGGCCGTTAGGGCGCACCCTCTTTGTCGTCCGCCTCCCAACGGCACAGAGGAGAAAAGCGAACGGCAAAGAGAGAGGTCGTTAGGGGGGAGAGAGGGGGTGCGGGGTGGGCCAGCCGAGCTCTTTGCCGTCTGCCTGAGTGATGTTTGCCGTGAGCCAGCTGACGGCAAAGAGCTGGCTGATGGCAAATAGTACCTTTGCCATCAGCCTTCTCTTTGCCGTCTGGTTTCTGGTAGCTGATGACAAAGAGGGTCTTTCCCATCAGCCAACAGACGCCAAAGAAGCAGCAGATGGCAAAATCCCTGATTCCAGTAGTGTATAGCGCCCAAGCTATAAGTTTTATCATTATAAAGGGCTTCGCGCAAGACCGCAAGATCTGGGGAACAAAGTGACCCAGCTTTCCCATGTCCAATCAAACATTTTCCCACAAATAGTGAGAAGTATCGAAGCACTGGAAAATGTATGCTAGCAGCTCTAGCGCAAGACACTCCTCTCTCCTCTCCTACAGCAATAGTATCGATGAAAGCTTTCAAGTCCCATGGACGAGGTTCATGAATATCCCCAATGTAAGGTAATTTGCACACATTGCAAATATCCTGGAGTGACATGCGTTGTGGGGTATCAGAAAGTTTGAACTCAACCATAGGAGGATTCTTCCTCGGATAGAAGTTAAAGCTTTGTACGAAGATATTAATGAGGAGGAGGTATTGCAGACACTTATCTTCAACGAAGGCGGTAAGGCCTGCGTTCTCCACCAAGTAGTAAAAGTCCTCATAAAATCCGGCGGCGCGTAAGAACACATCGATTGGCCACTCGCACGCTCGAACTTCTGCGACTCGAGGGACCGGATACTTTGGCTTCTTCTCACTTCCATCATCCTTAGGGTCACGGCTTGAAGAACCTCTTAAGAACTTCCTCATCTTTTCCCTTTTCTATCTCTGAAAATTTCTAAAATTTTAGTGATTCTAAGGAAAAGTGAACAAGGCTCAACGAAACTCGTAGCAACTACTCCAACAAGTGCCTAGAGGCCATATTACGCATCAAAACTACTTGGGACAAGCTAAAATTAGCATGCAAAACTAAACAACATGGTCACCAAGGCAGCAAAAATACGTGAAGTATAAGGCACTAGAGAAAAAACTAATTGGACCAATGGAGGAGTCACTTACCAAGGAGTAATTTCCCCAAAACAGTTCGGAGAATGGTGCTTTGAGCAAGGAGATCGAAAATCCCAGCAAGAAGAGCAAGAACACGGGTTTGAGCTGCGAAACGATTTTTTCTGGAGGTAGGAGAAGTAGATGAGAGCAAGAATGAGTGGAGGGGGTGCACGTGGGCCCCACAAGCCAGGTAGGTGCGGCCAGGGGGGGTGCCCGCGCCTCCAGGGCTTGTGGCCCACTGGTGCAGCCCCCAGACTAGCTCTTCGTCTCAGTATTTTTCAAAAAATCATACTTGATTTTCAGGACGTTTGGAGAACTTTTATTTTCGGGGTACTTTTCCACGGGACGCTAGAACAGAAAACAGGGAAAACTAAACTAAACCTATCATTTTTCTTCTAAGCAACCTAAGGTGAAAGCTTGGAACATAGGTTTGTGACTCCTGGATTCATCCATCTCATGGTCATCGAAAGAAATCTGTCAATGAGGTTGATCAAGTCTCCTTGACAAACCTTTTCGAATCGCGAAAGAGAACGGAGAATTTTCGAATAGTCACTAGGTTACCTCAATGGGGATGTGTATCTCCCCAACAAGCAAATCATACTTCATCTTAATAGGAGGTATAGGGCATTCAAAGCTCCCAATAAGAATCGATGAAGTTTTTTCAATAGCATTGATGCAATGTACTCGATATTGTTTCTTCGGAAAGTGCACCGTATGCTCATTACCGTTGACATGGAAAGTGACATTGCCTTTGTTGCAATCTATAACAGCCTTGAAGTGTTTAAAAAGGGTCTTCCAAGGATGACCGCCATGGCATCGTCCTCGGGAATATCCAAGATAACAAAGTCTGTTAAGATGGTGACGTTAGCAACCACAACAGGCACGTCCTCACAACTGCCGATAGGGAAAGAAGTTGATTTGTCGGCCATTTGCAGAGAGATTTCAGTGGGTGTCAACTTACCCAGTTCAAGTCTACGATAAAGAGAGAGAGGCATAACACTAACACTGGCTCCAAGATCGCATAAAGCAGTTCTAACATAGTTGCCTTTAATGGAGCAAGGTATAGTGGGCACTCCGGGATCACCTAGTTTCTTAGGAGTTCCACCCTTGAAGGTATAATTAGCGAGCATGGTGGAAATATCAACCTCACGTATCCTCCTCTTATTAGTCACAATATCCTTCATGTACTTAGCATACGGAGACATTTTGATCATATCTGTCAAACGCATTTGCAGAAAGACAGGTCTAATCATTTAAACAAAGCGCTCAAAATCCTCATCATCCTTTTTCTTGGATGGTTTGGGAGGAAACGGGGTAGGTTTCTGAACCCATGGTTCCCTTTCTTTACCATGCTTCCTAGCAGCAAAGTCATTCTTGTCGTATCTCCTAGCCTTAGGTTGTGGGTTATCAATATCAACAGGTTCAGTCTCCACATCCTTATCATTGCTAGGTTGAGCATCAACATGAACATCACTATTGATATTTTCATTAGGCTCATGTTCATCACCAGATTGTGTTTCAGCATCAGAAACAGATGCATCGTTTGGACTCTCAGGGGTAGCAGCATATGGGTTGCTAGCGTGCAACTTCCTATCATCTTTCTTCTTCTTTCTAGGATGACTAGGTGCATCAGTGCTAACTCCTTGAGGATCTTGTTCAATTCTCTTAGGATGACCCTCAAGATACAAAGGTTCCTGGGTCATTCTACAGCCTCTAGTGATGACTCTAACAAAATTGTCATTCAACTCATTGAGCAAGTCATTCTGAGCCTTAAGTACTTGTTCTACCTGAGTAGTAACCATAGAGGCATGTTTACTTAGGAGCTTAAGATCATTGACATTTCTGTCCACACAAGCACTTAAATGACTAAGCATACGAGCATTCTGTTCCAATTGTCTGCTAACATAATCGTTGAAACTTTGTTGTTTGGCAACAAAGTAATCAAATTCATCAAGGCATAAGCTAGCAGGTTTATCAAAAGGACTATCACTCTCATCAAACCTACGCAGAGAATTTACTTCTACTACCTGTATCGGGTTATCAAGACCATGGATATCTTCGATAGGTGGTAGATTGTTTACATCTTCAGATTTAATGCCTTTCTCTCGCATAGATTTCTTAGCTTCTTGCATATCTTCAGGACTGAGGAATAGAATACCTCTTTTCTTCAGAGTTGGCTTAGGAGGTGGTTCGGGAATAGTCCAAGCATTCTCATTGCACAAGATATTATTCAGTAGGATCTCAGCTTGTTCTATGGTTCTTTCCCTAAAAACACAACCAGCACAACTATCTAAGTGGTCTTTGGAAGCATCGATAAGTCCATTATAGAAGATACCAAGTATTTCATTCTTCTCAAGAGGGTGATCAGGCAAAGCATTCAGTAGCTGGACGAGCCTCCCCAAGCTTGTGGGAGACTCTCTTCTTCAGCTTGAGCAAAGTTGTATATTTCCTGCAAGGCAGCTTGCTTCTTATGGGCAGGGAAATATTTTCCAGAGAAGTAGTAGACCATATCCTGGGGACTACGCACACAACCAGGAGCAAGAGAAGTGAACCAGGTCTTAGCATCATCCTTTAGTGAGAAAGGAAACAACTTGAGGATATAGTAGTGGCGGATCTTTTCCTCATTCGTGAATAGGGTGGCTATATCGTGCAGTTTGGTAAGGTGGGCTACAACCGTTTCAGACTCATAACCGTGAAAAGGATCAGATTTGACCAGAGTGATTAACTTAGGGTCGACAGAGAATTCATAATCCTTATCGGTCACAAAGATAGGCGAAGTAGCAAACTTCGGGTCGTATTTCATCCTAGCGTTCAGAGATTTTTCTTTCCACTTGCGCAGTAAATTCTCAACATCATAGCTATCCTTACATGCAAGAAAATCCTCATCTATCTCTCCCTCCATAACATAATGCTCAGGCATATCAGGCAACAGGCATGATAGCAGGTTCTACTTCAATAGTATTAGCAGTTTCAGAAGTATCATCACATCTGGCAGCAACTCTAGCAATTTGTGCATCAAGGAATGCACCTAGTGGCAAAGCAGTATCAAGCATAGCATCATCAGTCAAAGAAGTATCAAGCATAGCATCATCATAAGCATCATGGGCAGCACAAGTAGCATCATCAAGCACAGGCGACATATCAAGATTTCTAGCAGGAGGTGATGTCACAAACTTACTCATAAATGAAGGTGAATCAAGTGCAGAGCTAGATGGAAGTTCCTTACCTGTCCTTGTAGTGGAGGGCAAGACTTTAGTTCTTGGATCTATCGGATTCCTCATAGTGACCAGCAGACGTAAATCCCAACTGACTCAGAGAATATAGTTGTGCTTCCCCGGCAACGGCGCCATAAAATAGTCTTGATAACCCAAAAGTATAGGGGATCGCAACAGTTTTCGAGGGTAGAGTATTCAACCCAAATTTATTGATTCGACTCAAGGGGAAGCGAAAGAATATTCTCAAGTATTAGCAGTTGAGTTGTCAATTCAACCACACCTGAAAGATTTAGTATCAGCAACAAAGTATCAGTAGCAAAGTAGGGTGATAGCAGCAGTAGCAACAGTAACCAGTAGCAGCAAAGTAACAGCAGTAGCAACAGAGTAACAGTAGCAGCAGCAACAGTAGTAGCGGCAAAGTAACATAGCAAGGACCAGTAGGAAAAAGCTCGTAGGCATTGGATCGGTGATGGATGATTATGCCGGATGTGATTCATCATGTAACAGTTATAACACGGAGAGATAAGTAACTAGCTCCCGTTCGTCAATATAATGTAGGCATGTATTTCGTATGTAGTCATACGTGCTTAGGGAAAAGAACTTGCATGACATCTATTGTCCATCCCTCCCGTGGCAGCGGGGTCCTAATGGAAACTACGGGATATTAAGGTTCTCCTTTTAATAAAGAACCGGACCAACGCATTAACACTTGGTGAATACATGAACTCCTCATACTATGGTCATCTCCGGGAGTGGTTCCGGCTATTGTCACTCCGGGGTTGTCGGGTCATAACACATAGTAGGTGACTACAACTTGCAAGATAGGATCTAAAACACACATATATTGGCGACAACATAATAGGTTCAGATCTGAAATCATGGCACTCGGGCCCTAGTGAAAAGCATTAAGCATGGCAAAGTAGTAGCAACATCATTCTCAGAACATATTGGATACTAGGGATCAATCCCCGTCAAAACTAACTCGATTACATGATAGATCTCATCCAACTCATCACCGTCCACCAAGCCTACGATGAGATTACTCACGAACGGTGAAGAGCATCATGAAATTCGCGATGAAGGAAGGTTGATGATGACGATGGCGACGATTTCCCCTCTCCGGAGCCCAGAACGGACTCCAGATCTGCCCTCCAGATGACGAACAGGAGGTGGCGGCGTCTCCGTATCGTAAAACGCAATGAACTCTTCTCCTCGATTTTTTTCCGGGTGAGACAGACTAAATAGAGCTGGATTTAGAGGCGGTGGAGCTTTGTGGGCCCCACAAGCCTGCCAGGCGCGGCCAGGGGGGCCGCGCCTAGTGGGCTTGTGGGCTCACGGCTCCACTTCCTCCACTGATTCTTGCGCCGGTATTTTTCATAAATTCCAGAGAAATTCTCCGTAAATTTTCACATCATTCCGAGAACTTTTATTTCTACGCAAAAACAACACCATGGCAATTCTGCTGAAAACAGCGTTAGTCCGGGTCAGTTCCATTCAAATCATGCAAATTAGAGTCCAAAACAAGGGCAAAAGAGTTTGGTAAAGTAGATACGACGGAGACATATCAGTCCGCGCCCGTGCCCGCGCCGGCTCGCAAAACCGTTTTCCCGTGAATTGTAAACGAGTTTTGCGGGTCGGCTTAGCAGCGACGGCACCCGACGCGCGTGCCTTCCCGGCAAGGCCAGCGGATTGCCGCCCACCACTACAACATTGCCCTCCCGCTTGCGGGCACGCGAGTTGGTGCCTTGGGAGACAGTGGGGGCGACATGGCCGGCGACGAGATCCGCTGGAGGGGATTGCGCATGGACGACCTCCACGTTGACGTGGGACGGCAGGGAGGCTTCCATGGTGGCGAAGAATGGCGGGGAAGATGGACCGGAGTGTGCGGTGGCGGGGCAATGGTTGTCGAGGAGGGGGGAGCGTTGAAAGGCCGCCTGAAAATTTCCCTCGTGCCAAATCTCGTTGCGGATAGGGGCAAGCATGGGTCGGCCTCCCACCCCATGAATCTAAAGGTTGAGGGCAAACTTTTAGCGCGCCTCTTAAAACCTTTTATGGGTCGGACGCGTTTGCGGGATCTAGTTGGGAAACATTTTCCACGTCGACCCGTATTTTGGCGGTTATTTTGCGGGTCGGGGCATTATACTGGTTCTGCTAGAGAGCATAGCCCCGACCCACAAAATAACCGCCAAAATATAGGTTGGTGCGGAAAATGCTGCCCAACTAGACCCCACAAACGCGTCTGACCCGTGAAATTTTTAAGGGGCACGGAAAAATCCCCTCCCTGACCTGCGAAAACACAGGTTTCCGCCTCACCCGTACGGTGCCGAGTATCCCAGAAAAGCGGTTGGCGGGAGGGACATTTCATCCCACGCCATTTCCCCACACCCTTCTGCCGCCGCCACGCCATTGGTTCCGCCCGTCCGTCGCAGGCGATTCCGTCCAAATCTGCAGGCTGAATCGCACCGCGGGGCCGCCCCTGCCCCCTTGCACTGAGTTGATGCACCTGCTCCTCGGATCCGCCAATCCACCGCGACCGGAGAGCCACCACCGGAGATGGAATTGAGCCCATGCGAGAAGTTTTTGCTCGACGATTCATCCGATACGGATGACTCGGAACTTGAGATGATGCTTCTTACCTTTCGCCAACACACTTTGGTGATGGCCCTTGTCGTGAAGGAGCACAAAGATGAGAACCAAAAGAGGTGTCAAGGATAGACCGTCGACCGTCTTTGCATTCCTCGAAATCTCCATCTCGGGAATGATATGTTGATGCAAGACTACTTTGCGGACAATCCAACATATCTGCCACACCTCTTCCGGATATGGTATCGTATGCGTCGATCCCTCTTTGTGAAAAAATTCAGGCTTGCGAGGCCAATTTTTGATATTTTACTCAAAGAAGAAATGTTGCGGGCTTGAAGGGATTTAGTGCATATCAAAAAATCTTGGCACCTATGCGGGTAAATGCATACGACATTCCGGCTGACTAAGCCGATGAGTACCTTCGCATTGGTGAAGATAGTACAATTGAGTCAGCGCGTAGGTTTGCCAAAGTGATCATCCGTGTCCTTGGTCCTAAATATCTTCGGGCACCGAATGAGGAAGACACAAAAAATTTGATGGCATTTAATGATAGAAGAGGTTATCCTTGTTGGGGAACGTTGCATGGGAAACAAAAAATTTCCTACGCACACGAAGACCTATCATGGTGATGATCATCTACGAGAGGGAGATTGAATCTACATACCCTTCTAGATCACTCAGTGAAAGCGTATATAACGTGGTTGATGTAGTGGACCATCTTCACGATCCAAATCGCAACCCGTCCAGCGATCTCATCACGATCCGTCCCGCGATCCCATCACGATCCATCCCGATCTAGTGTCGAACGAATGGCACCTCCGTGTTCAGCACACGTACAGCTCGATGACGATCTCCGCCTTCTTGATCCATCAAGAGAGACGAGGAGGTAGATGAATTCTACGACAGCGTGCCTTCGTGCCGGCGATTGTGGTGGATCTATTCCAGCAGGGCTTGGCCTAAGCACTGCTGAAAACCGATCTAGAGGAAGAACTACGATCTAGAGGAGAGGGTAGCACGTGGGTGAAAATTCTGTACAAAAAACCCTCAAAACCTCTAGTATATATAGGAGGAAGAAGGGAGGAGGTTTGCCCACTAAGGGAAGCATCCCTTGGTTTGGCCGAAGCAAGGAGGGAAGAGTCCTCCTCCAATTCCACTTGGACGAGTACTCCTCTCCCACTTGTCCACCTCTTTTGGATTTTCCACCTTTTTCATCATGGGCCTACTTTGGTTGATTGGCCAGCCCACCAAGGGCTATTGCACCACCCCAAAGTCCATGTGGCCCTCTCAGGGAGTACTGGGCCCACTAGGTGGACCCCCGGAACCCATTTTTCACTCCCGACATACTGTTGGTAATGCCCGAAACTTTTCCGGAATCCAAGTACCAACTTCATATATATAAATCTTCATTTCCGGACCATTCTGGAACTCCCCGTGACGTCCTGGATCTCATCCGGGACTCCGAATAACATTTGGTTACCAACATCAATAATTCAACTATACCGAAAACGTTACCGAACCTTAAGTGTGCAGACCCTGCGGGTTTAAGAACTATGTAGACATGACCGAGACACTCTCCCGTCAATATCCAACAGCGGGACCTGGACATCATATTGGATCCTACATATTCTATGAAGATCTTATCGGTTGAACCTCTATGTCAAGGATTCACACAATCCCGTATATCATTCCCTTTGTCCTTCAGTATGTTACTTGCCCGAGATTCGATCGTCGGTATCTCCATACCTATTTCAATCTCGTTACCGGCAAGTCTCTTTACTCGTTCCGCAATACAAGATCCCGTGACTAACTCTTTAGTCACATTTCTTGCAAGGCTTGTTTGTGATGTTGTATTACCGAGTGGGCCCCGAGATACCTCTCCATCACACAGAGTGATAAATCCCAGTCTTGATCCATGTTAACTCAACGGACACCTCCGAAGATGCATGTAGAGTACCTTTATAGTCACCCACTAACGTTGCGATGTTTGATACACACAAGGCATTCCTCCGGTGTCAGTGAGTTACATGATCTCATGGTCATAGGAATGTATACTTGACATGCAGAAAATAGTAGCAACAAAATGACATGATCATATGCTACGTTTATAGTTTGGGTCTTGTCCATCACATCATTCTCCTAATGATGTGATCCTGTTATCAAGTGACAACACTTGTCTATGGCCACGAAACCTTGACCATCTTTGATCAACGAGCTAGTCAACTAGAGGCTCACTAGGGACAGTGTGTTGTCTATGTATCCACACATGTATTTGAGTTTCCAATCAATACAATTCTAGCATATATAATAAACGATTATTATGAACAAGGAAATATAATAATAAACAATTTATTATTGCCTCTAGGGCATATTTCTAACAGTCTCCCACTTGCACTAGAGTCAATAATCTATTTCACGTCACTATGTGATTGTAATGAATCCAACACTCATACAGTTCTGGGGTTCGATCATGTCTTGCTTGTGAGAGAGGTTTTAGTCAACGGGTCTGAACCTTTCAGATCCGTGTGTGCTTTATAAATCTCTATGTCATCCTATAGATGTTGCTACCACGCGCCATTTGGAACTATTCCAAATGACTGCTCCACTATGCAAATCCAGTTTACTACTCAGAGTCATCCGGATTAGTGTCAAAGCTTGCATCGACGTAACCCTTTATGACGAACTCTTTTATCACCTCCATATTCGAGAAAAATTCGTTAGTCCACTAGTTACTAAGGATAATTTTTGACCGTTGTCCAGTAATCCATTCCTGGATCACTTTTGTACCCCTTGACAGATTCATGGCAAGGCACACATCGCGTGCGGTACACACCATAGCATACTATAGAGCCTATGGCTAAAACATAGGGGACAACCTTCGTCCTTTCTCTTTCTTCTGCCGTGGTCGAGCTTTACTCAAATTCACACCTTACAAGACAGCTAAGAACTCCTTCTTTGCTGATCTATTTTGAACTCCTTCAAAACTTATCAAGGCATGCATTCCATTGAAAGTTCTACTAAGCATTTTGATCTATCTCTATAGATCTTGATGCTCAATGTTCAAGTAGCTCTATCCAGGTTTTCCTTTGAAAAACTCCTTTCAAACAACCCTTTACGCTTTCCAGAAATTCTACATAATTTCCGATCAACAGTATGTCAATCACATATTCTAATCAGAAATTCTATAGTGCTCCACTCACTTCTTTGGAAATACAAGTTTCTCATAAACTTTGTATAAAACCAAAAACTTTGATCATCTCATCAAAGCATATATTCCAACTCCAAGATGCTTGCTCCAGTCCATAGAATGATCACTGGAAGTTGCATTCTTGTTAGCATCCTTAGGATCGAAAAAACCTTCTGGTTGTATCACATACAACCTTTCCTCAAGGAAACCATCGAGGAAACAATGTTTTTGACATCCTATCTGCAAGATTTCATAAATAATGCAACAACTGCTAACATAATTCCAACAGACTTTTAGCATCGCTATGAGTGAGGAAGTCTCATCATAGTCAACTCATTGAACTTGTCGCAAACATCCTTGCGACAAGTCGAGCTTTCTTAATGGTGACTTTTCACCATCATCGTCTATCTTCCTTTTAAAGATCCATCTATACTTAATAGTCTTACGACCATCAAGTAGTTCTTCCAAAGTCTATACTTTGTTTTCATACATGGATCCTCTCTCGGATTTCATGGCCTCCAGCCATTTGCCAGAATCCGGGCCCACCATCGCTTCTCCATAGCTCCTAGGTTCATTATTGTCCAACAACATGACCTCCAAGACAGGGTTACCGTACCACTCTGTAGCAGTACGTGACCTTGTCGACCTATAAGGTTTGTAGTAATTTTATCCAAAGTTTCATGATCACTATCATTAACTTCCACTTCAATTGGTGTAGGCGCCACAGGAACAACTTCATGCGCCCTCCTACACACTGGTTGAAGTGACGGTTCAATAACCTCATCAAGTTTCCACCATCCTCCCACTCAATTCTTTCGAGAGAAACCTTTCCTCGAGAAAGGACCCGTTTCTAGAAACAAACACTTTGCTTCCGAATCTGAGATAGGAGGTATACCCAACTATTTTGGGTGTCCTATGAAGATGCATTTATCCGCTCTGGGTTCGAGCTTATCAAGCTGAAACTTTTTAACATAAGCGTCGCAGCCCCAAACTTTTTAAAAACGACAGCTTAGGTTTCTCCAAACCATAGTTCATACGGTGTCATCTCAACGAAATTACGTGGTGACCTATTTAAAGTGAATGCGGTTGTCTCTAATGCCCAACCCAAAAATAATAGTGATAGTTCGATAAGAGACATCATAGTATGCACCATATCCAATTAGGGCACGACTATGACGTTCGGACACACCATCACACCATAGTGTTCCAGGTGGCTTTAGTTGTGAAACAATTTCCACATTGTCTTAAATGAGTACCAAACTTTCAACTCAGATATTCATCTCCATGATCATATCATAGACATTTATCCTCTTGTCACAACGATCGTCAACTTCACTCTGAAATTACTTGAACCTTTCAATAATTCAGACTTGTGTTTCATCAAGTAAATCTACTCAAATCATTATGTGAAGTAAGAACACAATGATATCCCCTGCGTGCCTCAGCACTCATTGGACTGTATACATCAAAATCTATTACTTCCAACAAGTTACTCTCTTGTTCCATCTCACTGGAAAACGAGGCTTCCAGTCATCTTGCCCATGATTTGCGTGTCTCAAGTGATTCAAAAATCAAGTGAGTCCAAACGATCCATCTGCATGGAGTTTCTTCATGTGTTCACACCAATAGGCATGGTTCGCATGTCTCAAACGATTCAAAAACGAGTGAGTCCAAAGATCCATTAGTATGGAGCTTCTTCATGCGTTTTACACCAATAAGACTCAAGCGGCAGTGCCACAAGTAAGTGGTACTATCATTACTACTTTGTATATTTTGGCATCAAATATTATGAACATGTGTATCATTATGATCGAGATTCAATAAACCACTGAAGGTATTTATTCAAGCAAATAGAATAACCATTATTCTCTCTAAATGAATAATGGTATTGCAATAAACACGATCTAATCATGTTCATGCTCAACCAAATAACATTTATTTAGGTTTAACACTAATCCCGGTGGTAGAGAGAGCGTGTGATGTTTGATCACATCAACCACACATCATCACCTCACTTTTAGCTAGTCTCCGTTTATTCCGTAGCTTTTATTTCAAGTTACTAACACTTAGCAACCGAACCGGTATCTAATACCTCGGTGCTACTAGGAGTACTAGTAAGGTACACATCAATATCACGTATATCCAATATACTTTTGTCGACTTTGCCAGACTTCTCATCTACCAAGTATCTAGGGTAGTTCCGCCTCACTGACTGTTCCCCTCATAACAGAAGCACTTAGTCTTGGGTTTGGGTTCAACCATGGGTTTCTTCACTAGAGCAGCAAATGGTTTGCCGTTTCATGAAGTATCCCTTCTTTCCCTTGCCCTTCTTGAAACTAGTGGTTTTACTAACCATCAACAATTGATGCTCCTACTTGATTTCTACTTTCGTAGTGTCAAGCATTGCGAATAGCTCAAGGATCATCATATCTATCCTTGATATGTTATATTTCATCACGAAGCTCTAGTAGCTTGGTGGCAGTGACTTTGGAGAACCATCACTATCTCATCTGGAAGATCAACTCCCACTCGATTCAAGCGATTGTAGCACTCAGACAATCTGAGCACATGCTCAACGATTGAGCTTTTCACCCTTACTTTGTAGACAAAGAATCTTGTCGAAGGTCTCATACCTGTCAACAAGGGCACGAGCATGAAATACCAATTTCATCTCTTGGAGCATCTCATATGTTCCGTGACGTTCAAAACATCTTCCGCACCTGAATTCTAAGCCGTTAAGCATTACGCACTGAACTATCATGTACTTATCAAAAATGTGTATGTCAGATGTTCGCAACATCCACATACGACGCTCGAGGTTCAGAACACCGAGCGGTGCATTAAGGACATAAGCCTTCTGTGCAGCAATGAGTACAATCCTCAGTTTACGGACCCAGTCCGCATAATTGCTACTATCAACTTTCAACTAAATTTTCTCTAGGAACATATATAAAACAGTAGAGCTAGAGCGCAAGCTACAACATAATTTGCAAAGCCCTTCTTACTACGTTCATGATAATGAGTTAAATTAATCATATTACTTAAAACTCCCACTCAAATAGACATCCCTCTAGTCATTCGAGTGGCGCATGATCCAAATCCACTAACTCAAGTCCGATCATCACGTGAGTTGAGATTAGTTTCAATGGTGAACATATCCATGTTGATCATATCAACTATATGATTCATGCTCGACCTTTCGGTCTCTTGTGTTCCGAGGACATGTCTGTAGATGCTAGGATCATCAAGTTTAACCTGAGTGTTTCGCGTGTGCAACTGTTTTGCACCCGTTGTATGTGAACGTTGAGTCTATCACACCCGATCATCACGTGGTGTCTCAAAACGATGAACTGTCGCAATGGTGCACAGTCGGGGAGAACACAATTTTATCTTGAAATTTTAGTGAGGGATCACCTTATAATGGTACCGTCGTTCTAAGCAAAATAAGGTGCATAAAAGGATTAACATCACATGTAAATCATAAGTGACATGATATGGTCATGAACTTGTGCTTCTTGATCTCCATCACCAAAGCACCGACATGATCTCCATCGTCACCGGCGCCGCACCATGATCTCCATCATCGTGCCTCCATCAAGGTTGTCGCGCTATCTATGCTATTACTACTAAAGCTACAACCTAACGATATAGTAAAAGCATCTGCAAGCACAAATGTTAGTTTAAAGATAATCCTATGGCTCCTACCGGTTGCCATAGCATCGACGTGCAAGTCGATATTTAACTATTACAACATGATCATCTCATTCATACAATATATCATATCATGTCTTTGGCCATATCACATCACATGCACACCCTGCAAAAACAAGTTAGACGTCCTCTAATTTGTTGTTGCATGTTTTACGTGGCTGCTATGGGTATCTAGTATGATCGCATCTTACTTACGCAAAGCCACAACGGTGATATGCAAATTTCTATTTAACCTTCTCCAAGGACCGCCTCGGTCAAATCCGATTCAACTAAAGTTGAAGAAATAGGCACCCGCCAGTCATCTTTATGCAACAAGTTGCATGTTACTCGATGAAATCGGTCTCTCGTAAGCGTACGAGTAAAGTTGGTCCGGGCCGCTTCAATCCAACAATACCGCTGAATCAAGAAAAGACTAAGGAGGGCAGCAAATTGAACATCAACGCCCACAGACACTTTTGTGTTCTACTCGAGATATCATCTACGCATGAACCTAGCTCATGATGCCACTGTTGGGGAACGTTGCATGGGAAACAAAAATTTCCTACGCACACGAAGACCTATCATGGTGATGATCATCTACGAGAGGGAGATTGAATCTACATACCCTTGTAGATCACTAAGAGGAAGCATATATAACGCGGTTGATGTAGTGGAACATCTTCGCGATCCAAGTCGCAGCCCGTCTCGCGATCTCATCACGATCGTTCCCGCGATCCCATCACGATCTAGTGCCGAACGGACGATACCTCCGCGTTCAGCACACGTACACCTCGATGACGATCTCCGCCTTCTTGATACAGAAAGAGAGATGGGGAGGTAGATGAATTCTCCGGCAGTGTGACGGCATGTCGGCGATGGTGGTGGATCTATTCCAGCAGGGCTTCGCCTAAGCGCTGCTGAAAACCGATCTAGAAGAAGAACTACGATCTAGAGGAGAGGATAGCACGTGACTGAAAATTCTGTACAAAAAACCCCTCAAAACCTCTAGTATATATAGGAGGAAGGAGGGAGGAGGTTTGCCCACCAAGGGAAGCCTCCCTTGGTTCGGCCGAAGCAAGGAGGGAAGAGTCCTCCTCCAATTCCACTTGGAGGAGGACTCCTCTCCCACTTGTACACCTCTTTTGGATTTTCAACCTTTTTCCTCATGGGACTTCTTTGGTTGATTGGCCAGCCCACCAGGGGCTATTGCGCCACCCCAAAGTCCATGTGGCCCTCTCAGGGAGTGGTGGGCCCACTAGGTGCACCACCGAAACCCATTCGTCACTCCCGGCACAGTGTCGGTAATGCCCGAAACTTTTCCGGAATCCAATTACCAACTTCCTATATATCAATCTTCGTTTATGGACCATTCCGGAACTCCTCGTGACGTCCTAGATCTCATCTGATACTCCGAACAACATTCAGTTACCAACATCAATAATTCAACTAGACCGAAAACGCCATCGAACCTTAAGTGTGCAGACCCCACGAGTTCGAGAACTATGTAGACATGACCGAGACACTCTCCGATCAATATCCAATAGCGGGGCCTGGACGTCCATATTGGATCCTACATATTCTATGAAGATCTTATCGGTTGAACCTCTATGTCAAGGATTCACACAATCACGTATATCACTCCCTTTGTCCTTAGGTATGTTACTTTCCCGAGATTCGATTGTCGGTATCTCCATACCTATTTCAATCTCGTTACCAGCAAGTCTCTTTAGTCATTCCGTAATACAAGATTCCGTGACTAACTCTTTAGTCACATTGCTTGCAAGGTTTGTTTGTGATGTTGTATTACCGAGTGGGCCCTGAGATACCTCTCCGTCACACGGAGTGACAAATCCCAGTCTTGATCCATGCTAACTCAACGGACACCTTCGGAGATCCCTGTAGAGTATCTTTGTAGTCACCCAGTAACATTGCGATGTTTGATACACACAAGGCATTCCTCCGGTGTAAGTGAGTTACATGATCTCATGGTCATAGGAATGTATACTTGACATGTAGAAAACAATAGCAATAAAATGACACGATCATATGCTACGTTTATAGTTTGGGTCTTGTCCATCACATCATTCTCCTAATGATGTGATCCCATTATCAAGTGATAACACTTGTCTATGACCAAGAAACCTTGACCATCTTTGATCAACGAGCCAGTCAACTAGAGGCTCACTAGGGAGAGTGTGTTGTCTATGTGTCCACACATGTATTTGAGTTTCCAATCAATACAATTCTAGCATGGGTAATAAACGATCATTATGAACAAGGAAATATAATAACAACCAATTTATTATTTTCTCTAGGGCATATTTACAACAAGCCTCACATGCTAGGAAGCATAGATTTTATGCATTGGACTTGGAAAAATTGCCCAAAGGCATGACAGGAAATGTATTGTGTCAAGTCACGTGATGCAACAATTGTGCATTAGGCCGTAGCATCCCATGATTTGTGGATTTGGCATTGCTTTTTTGGTATGTCGGGTACCCTTAGTGATATCTGTTGGAAATATGACCTAGAGGCAATGATAAATAGTTACTATTGTATTTCATGTTACAAGATAATCATTTATTATCCATGTTATAATTGTATTGAATGAAAACATAGATATATGTGTGGATACATAGACAAAACGATGTCCCTAGCAAGCCTCTAGTTGGATAGCCAGTTGATCAAGGATAGTCAAGGTTTTCTGACTATGTTCAAGTGTTGTTACTTGATAACTGGATCACATCATTAGAAGAATCATGTGATGGACTAGACCCAAACTATGAACGTAGCATATTGATCATGTCGTTTTATTGCTATTGTTTTCTGCGTGTCAAGTATTTATTCCTATGACCATGAGATCATATAACTCACTGGCACCGGAGGAATACCTTGTGTGCATCAAATGTCGCAACGTAACTGGGTGACTATAAAGATGCTCTACAGGTATCTCCGAAGGTGTCTGTTGAGTTAGTATGGATCAAGACTGGGATTTGTCACTCCGTGTGACGGAGAGGTATCTCGGGGCCCACTCGGTAATACAACATCACACACAAGCCTTGCAAGCAATGTGACTAAGTGTAAGTCACGGGATCTTGTATTACGGAACGACTAAAGAGACTTGCCGATAACGAGATTGAAATAGGTATGCGGATACCGACGATCAAATCTCGGGCAAGTAACATACCGAAGGACAAAGGGAATGACATACGGGATTATATGAATCCTTGACACTGAGGTTCAACCGATAAGATCTTCGGAGAATATGTAGGATCCAATATGGGAATCCAGGTCCCGCTATTGGATATTGACCGAGGAGTGCCTCGGGTCATGTCTACATAGTTCTCGAACCCGCAGGGTCTGCACACTTCAGGTTCGGTGATGTTTTAGTGTAGTTGAGTTATATGTGTGGTTACCGAATGTTGTTCGGAGTCCCGAATGAGATCACGGACGTCACGAGGGTTTACGGAATGGTCCGGAAATGAAGATTGATATATAGGATGGTTTCATTTGGTCACCGGAAAGTTTCGGGCAATTCCGGTAGTGTACCGGGAGTGGCGAATGGGTTCCGGGTGTTTACCGGGAGGGGCCCACCCACACGGGAGTGAGCCCAAGGCCCTAGGGTGGCGCACCAAGCCCCTAGTGGGCTGGTGGAGTCATCCCAAGAGGGCTATGGCGCCACATAAGAAAATACCAAAAGAAAAGAAAAAAAGGAAATAGGGATGTGGGAAGGAAGAGGAGGACTCCTCCTTCCCAAACCGAATTGGAGGAGGAGTCCTCCTCCTCCTGGTGGCCGGCGCACCTTGAGGCCCTTGAGCCTCAAGGCTTTCCCCTCCCCTCCTCCTATATATAGTGGTGGTTTAGGGCTTTTTGAGACACAACTTTGCCATGTGCAACTCAAGGCTATTCCACATAGTTTTACCTCTAGATCGGATTTCTGCGGAGCTCGGGCGGAGCCCTGCAGGAGTAGATCGCCACCACCACCGGAGCGCCGTCACCCTGCTGTAGAACTCATCTAGTTCTCCATCTTGCTTGCTGGATCAAGAAGGCCGAGATCATCGTCGAGCTGTACGTGTGCTGAACGCGGAGGTGTCGTCCGTTCGGCACTAGATCCGAACGGATCGGGAGACGGTTCATGGGACGGATCGTGGGACGGTTCGAGGGACGTGAAGACGTTTGATACGTCCATTTTGCATCATGCTTTCATGTTGATATTTATTGCTTTTTGGGCTGTTATATTACTTGTGGTACCATATTTATGCCTTTTCTCTCTTATTTTGCAAGGTTTATTTGAAGAGGGAGAATTCAGGCAGCTGGAATTCTGGACTAGAAAAGGAGCAAATCCTAGTCCACTATTCTGCACATCTCCAAATGCCCTGAAAATTTACGTGGATTTTTTGGGGATTATATAAAAAATACTGGGCGAAAGAACTACTGGAGGGGGCTGCCAGGGCGCCACAAGCCCTGACACTGCCACCCCCTCGTGGCGGAGTGGGGGCTTGTGGGCTCCCTAACGGCCCACTAGCCCCCCTCTTTTGCTATATGAAGCGTCCTGGTCCAGAAAAAATGAAGGGAGAGCTTTTTCGTGGTTTCTCCGCCGCCACGAGGCGGAACTTGAGCAGATCCAATCTAGAGCTCCGGCAGGACAATCCTGCCGAGGAAACTTCCCTCCCGGAGGGGGGAATCGTCGCCATCATCATCACCAACAGTCCTCTCGTCGGAGGGGAGGCATCTTCATCAACATATTCATCAGCACCATCTCCTCTCCAATCCCTAGTTCATCTCTTGTAACCAATCTTCGTCTCGCAACTCCGATTGGTACTTGTAAGGTTGCTAGTAGTGTTGATTACTCTTTGTAGTTGATGCTAGTTGGATTACTTGGTGGAAGAGTTTATGTTCAGATCCTTGATGCTATTCATTACACCTCTGATCATGATTATGATTATGGTTTGTGAGTAGTTACTTTTGTTCCTGAGGACATGGGATAAGTCATGTTAATAATAGTCATGTGAATTTGATATTCGTTCGGTATTTTGATATGATGTATGTTGTCTTTTCCTCTAGTGGTGTTATGTGAACGTCGACTACATAACACTTCACCATATTTGGGCCTAGAGGAAGGAATTGGTAAGTAGTAAGTAGATCATGGGTTGCTGGAGTGACAGAAGCTTAAACCCCAGTGTAGGCGTTGCTTCGTGAGGGGCTGATTTGGATCCGCTAGTTTAATGCTATGGTTAGACTTTGTCTTAATTCTTCTTTCGTAGTTGCGGATGCTTGCGAGAGGGGTTAATCATAAGTGGGATGCTTGTCCAAGTAATGGCAGTACCCAAGCGCCGGTCCACCCACATATCAAACTATCAAAGTAACGAACGTGAATCATATGAACATGATGAAACTAGCATGACAGAAATTCCCGTGTGTCCTCGGGAGCGTTTTTCCTCCTATAAGACTTTGTTCAGGCTTGTCCCTTGCTACAAAAGGGATTTGTCCACTTGCTGCACCATTGCTACTACTTGTTACTTGTTACTTTTCGCTTGCTATGTTTCACCTCACTACACCATCACTTGTTCCGCAACTTTCAGTGCTTGCAGTTATTACCTTGCTGAAAACCGCTTATGAGAGCCTTCTGCTCCTCGTTGGGTTCGACACTCTTACTTATCGAAAGGACTACGATTGATCCCCTATACTTGTGGGTCATCAAGACTCTTTTCTGGCGCCGTTGCCGGGGAGTGAAGCGCCATTGGTAAGTGGAAATTGGTAAGGAAACATTTTTATAGTGTGCTGAAATTTATTGTCACTTGTCACTATGGAAACTATTTCTTTCAGGAGTTTGTTCGGGGTATCTTCACCACGAACGGAAGCACGAGGAGTTGCTCCTCAACCTGAGGTACCTACTGAAAATATGTTTTATGAAATTCCTTCGGGTATGCTTGAGAAACTGCTGGCTAATCCTTTCACACGAGATGGATCTTCACATCCAGACTTGCATCTAATCTATGTAGATGAAGTTTGTGGTTTATTTAAGCTTGTAGGTTTGCCCGAGGATGAGGTAAATAAGAAAGTCTTTCCTTTATCTTTGAAGGATAAGGCGTTGACATGGTATAGGCTATGTGATGATACTGGATCATGGGGCTACAATCGGTTGAAATTGGAATTTCATCAAAAATTCTATCATATGCATTTAGTACATCGTGATCGGAACTTTATTTATAACTTTTGGCCTCGTGACAGGGAAAGCATAGCTCAAGCTTGGGGAGGCTTAAATCAATGCTATATTCATGCCCCAATCATGAGCTCTCGAGAGAAATCATCACTCAAAACTTTTATGCTCGGCTTTCTCATGAATATCGTACCATGCTTGACACTTCTTGTACCGGTTCTTTTATGAAGAAGGATATTGATCACAAGTGGAATTTATTGGAGAGAATCAAACGCAACTCTGAAGATTGGGAGCTGGAGGAAGGTAAGGAGTCAGGTATGAATTTCCAGTTTGATTGCGTTAAATCTTTTGTTGAGACAAACACTTCTAGAGATTTTAGCGCTAAGTATGGACTTGACTCTGAGATAGTAGCTTCTCTATGTGAATATTTTGCTGCTCATGTTGATCTTCCCAAAGAGAAGTGGTTTAAATATCACCCTCCTGTAGAAAGCAACATAGCCAAAACCAATCTAGTTGAGGAGAAAGTCATTGCTTTTAGTGATCCTGTTGTTCCTTGTGCTTACACTGAGAAACCACCATACCCTGCTAGGATAAAGGATTATTCTAAAGCTCCAACTGCGATACGTAGGGGTTACATTAGATCACTTGCACCCCCTGAGGATATTAGAGTTGAACCTAGTGTTGCTATTATCAAAGATCTCTTAGCCGAAGACATAGACGGGGATGTTATAAAATTATGTGAGGACTCTGCTAGAATTGCTAAACCTCACGCGAAAGACAAACACGGACTTGTAGTTGGCCTGCCCGTTGTTTCTGTTAAGATAGGAGATCACTGTTACCATGGTTTATGTGATATGTGAGCTAGTGTTAGTGCAATACTCCGTTCTCTATATGATGAAATCAAGGATGAGATTGCACCTGCTGAGTTAGAACTCGTTGATATCACTATTAGGCTAGCTAATAGAGACACTATCTACCCTCTAGGAATTGTGGGAGACGTAGAAGTCCTGTGTGGTAAGACGAAGTATCCTACTGATTTCCTCGTCCTTGGTACTGCACAAGATAGCTTTTGTCCCATCATATTCGGTAGACCCTTTCTCAACACTGTCAATGCTCACATTGATTGCATTAAGCAGACTGTCACAGTAAGTATCGAGGGTGTGTCTCATGAATTTAACTTCTCCAAGTTTGGAAGACAAACCCATGAAAGAGAGTCGTCTGGTAGAGATGAAATCATTGCTCTTGCCTCTATTGCCATACCTCCTACGGATCCTTTAGAGCAATATCTGATTGAGCATGAAAATGATATGCATATGGAGGAGAGAGATGAGATAGATCAAATTGTCTTAGAACAATATCCTATTCTCAAGAATAATCTGCATGTTGAACTGCTTGGGGATCCTCCCCCACCAAAGGGTGATCCCGTGTTCGAGCTTAAACAGTTGCCTGATACTCTTAAGTATGCCTATCTTGATGAGAAGGAGATATATCCTGTCATTATTAGTGCTCTCCTCTTAGAGCGCGAAGAGAAGAAGTTACTAAAAACTCCGAGGAAGCACCGCGCTGCTGTTGGATATACTCTTGATGATCTTAAGGGTATTAGTCCTACTCTATGTCAGCACACGATTAAAACCGATCCTGACTTTAAACCAGTTGCTGATCATCAAAGGAGATTAAATCCTAAGATGAAAGAGGTCGTTAGAAAAGAAATATTCAAGCTTCTGGAAGCAGGAATCATTTATCCTGTTGCTCATAGTGATTGGGTAAGTCCAGTACATTGCGTACCCAAGAAGGGAGGTATCACCGTCGTTCCTAATGATAAGGATGAACTAATCCCACAAAGGATTATCACTGGCTATAGGATGCTGATAGACTTCCGGAAACTGAACAAGGCAACCAGGAAAGATCATTATCCTTTGTCGTTCATCGACCAAATGTTAGAAAGGCTATCAAAACACACACACTTCTGCTTTCTAGACGGTTATTCAGGTTTCTCGCGAATACATGTTGCACAATCTGATCAAGAGAAAACCACTTTCACCTGCCCTTTCAGTACCTTTGCCTATAGACGTATGCCTTTTGGCTTATGTAATGCACCTGCACCTTCCAAAGATGTATGATGGCTATATTCTCTGACTTTTGTGAAAAGATCGTCGAGGTTTTCATGGATGACTTCTCTGTTTACGGGTCTTCCTTTGATGATTGCCTCAGCAACCTTGATTGAGTCTTACAGAGATGCGAAAAAACCAACCTCGTCTTGAATTGGGAGAAGTGCCACTTTATGGTTAATGAAGGTATCGTCTTAGGACACAAAATCTCTGAAAGAGGCATTGAAGTTGATAAGGCTAAGGTTGATGCAATTGAGAAAATGCCTTGCCCCACAGATATCAGAGGTATACGAAGTTTCCTAGGTCATGTTGGTTTCTGTAGAAGGTTCATTAAAGACTTCTCTAAGATTTCTAGGCCTCTTACCAACCTCTTGCAGAAGGATGTTCCTTTTGTTTTTGATGAGGATTGTGAGGAAGCTTTCGAAATACTTAAGAAGGCTTTGATAACTGCACCTATTGTTCAACCACCTGACTGGAACTTGCCCTTTGAAATCATGTGTGACGCTAGTGATTATGTTGTTGGTGCTGTTCTAGGACAAAGAGTTGACAAGAAGTTGAATGTTATTCACTATGCTAGTAAAACTCTAGACAATGCCCAAAGAAACTATGCCGCTACGGAAAAGGAGTTTTTAGCAGTCGTCTTTGCATGTGAAAATTTCAGATCTTACATAGTTGACTCCAAAGTCACTATTCACTCTAATCATGCTGCTATTAAGTACCTTATGGAGAAGAAGGACGCTAAGCCTAGGCTGATCAGATGGGTTCTCGTGCTACAGGAATTTGATTTGCACGTCGTTGACCGAAAGGGTGCTGATAACCCTGTAGCAGATAACTTGTCAAGGCTAGAGAATGTCCTTGATGACCCACTACCTATTGATGACAGCTTTCCTGATGAGCAATTAAATGTCATCCGCACTTCACATAATGCACCGTGGTATGCCGATTATGCAAACTATATCGTAGCCAAATACATACCACCCAGTTTCACGTATCAGCAAAAGAAGAAATTCTTCTTTGATTTGAGACACTACTTTTGGGATGATCCTCACCTTTATAAGGAAGGAGTAGATGGTGTTATTAGACGTTGTGTGCCTGAACATGAACAGGGACAGATCCTGTAGAAGTGTCATTCCGAAGCCTACGAGGACACCATGTTGGAGATAGAACTGCCCATAAGGTATTGCAATCAGGTTTCTATTGGCCCACTCTCTTCAAGGATGTTCGTAAGTTTGTCTTGTCTTGTGACGAATGCCAAAGAATAGGGAACATCAGTAAGCGTCAGGAAATGCCTATGAACTATTCACTTGTCATTGAACCATTTGATGTCTGGGGCTTGGATTATATGGGACCCTTCCCGAGTTCCAATGGGTACACTCACATCTTAGTTGTTGTGGATTACGTTACTAAGTGGGTAGAAGCTATCCCCACTAAAAATGCTGATCACCACACCTCTATTAAGATGCTTAAAGAAGTCATATTCCCAAGATTTGGAGTCCCTAGATACTCGATGACGATGGCGGTTCACACTTCATTCATGGTGTTTTCCCCAAAATGCTAGCTAATTATGATGTCAACCATAGAGTTGCATCTCCTTATCATCCTCAGTCTAGTGGTCAAGTGGAGTTGAGTAATAGGGAGATCAAGTTGATCCTACAAAGACCGTCAATAGATCTCGAAAGAACTGGTCTAGCAAACTTGACAATGCACTATGGGCTTACAGGATTGCTTATAAGAATCCCATGGGCATGTCACCGTATAAAATGGTTTACGGTAAGGCATGTCATTTACCTCTTGAGCTGGAACACAAAGCTTATTGGGCAATCAAAGAGCTCAACTTTGATTTCAAACTTGCCGGTGAGAAGCGGTTGTTTGATATCAGCTCGTTAGATGAATGGAGAGCCCAGGCATACGAGAATGCCAGGTTGTTCAAGGAAAAGGTTAAGAGATGGCACGACCAACGAATACAGAAACGAGAGTTCAATGTAGGTGATTATGTCTTGCTATACAATTCTTGTTTGAGATTCTTTGCAGGCAAGCTTCTCTCTAAATGGGAAGGTCCCTATGTTGTCGAGGAAGTATATCGTTCCGGTGCCATCAAAATCAATAACACGGAAGGAAATTTTCCTAGAGTGGTAAATGGGCAAAGAATCAAGCATTACATCTCTGGTACTCCCATAAATGTTGAGACCAATATCATCAATGTCATAACTCCAAAGGAGTACATAAGGGATGTTTATCAGCCTGTTTCAGACCTTGAAAACGAAGATGTATCTGTTTCGGTAAGAAATTGGACTCCGATACTTTTCCAATAGGAAATTTCTTCCGTTTTGGAATTTTTGGAAAATTAGAAAAATAAAAAGTAGTCGGAGAGCGAACGAGGCAGCCACAATCCCTGCCACCGCCCCCTACCCCCTGGTGGCGGAGGGCAAGCTTGTGGGCACCTCGTGTGCCTCCCGAACTCCGTTTTCTTGCGGAGGGCTCCTTCTGGCCCAGAAAAAATCAATATATAGTTGCCCGAAGGTTTTGATCTCCGTATCGCGCAGTTTTCCTCTGTTTTCGTTTCGAGCTTGTTGTGTGCCGCAGATTTAAGTCAAGATGTCTTCTCAAGATTCAGAAGAAGAGATCTATGTGGCCGATGATCGTGCTAACTCTAGGATTAATGGGGACTTGGAACCATATGGCTGGACCAGTGATGAGGAAGAGGACTATGATCCCAAAGGGAAGGAGCAAACAAGTTCCGATGAAGAGGAGACTCCTCTACCTCAACCTGCAAACACCCATGTCGAGTTCAAGAAGTCAAGCCTCCCTGACCATAGGAAGAAGCCTAAGACCTTGTTTATCCCTTCTCGTTTCTTGCAGGAGAGTAAGCAGGAGCTTTGCCATAGAGTTTTCAAACTTGAGGAGGAAAATGACGATCTAAGGGAGCAAAACTTTTTGCTCAAGTGGAAATTAGACAAGCTCAAGACTGCTCCAACAACACCACCATCACCACCAAAGGAAGACAACTAAGCATTGGTATGGGCAATCCCCTTGGCTTCTTCCAAGCTTGGGGAGTTGCCCTGGTATCGTATCACCTTTTTATCTTTTGCTTTTACCTTTGTTTTAGTTCTTTCCTTTTTAGTTTTTATTTCTTCTTTTAGAGGAATAAGTCTTTAGTTTTTAGTTTGAGTCTTTTGCTTTTGTTTCTCCCCCTATGTATTCGAGCTTACGATCTATATAATAAAGAGTATCTTAGTCAAGGGCTTCGCTTTGTGCCATGATCAAAAAGTATGAAAAGAACGATAGCATGAAAGATCATGAGACGATCTTATGGAAAGTGATAACTTCACTTATGACAAGTATGATGATTGAAACTTGTTGAGAATAAATCAACATAGACCTCAGTCACTGTTGCAATTAATAAGAAGTAATAAGGAAAGAGAGGTTCACATATAAATATATCATCTTAGACACTTTTTACAATTGTGAGCACTCACCAAACTATTACATGCTTAGGAGTAGATGTTGGACAAGGAAGACAACATAATGAATTGTGTTTGCTTGGTTCCAAACAATGTTATATGATTAGAGATCCCTTAGCATGTGACGATTGCTTCCACCTCATATTAGCCAAAACTCCCGCACCAAGTAGAGATACTACTTGTGCATCCATAAACCTCCAACCCAGTTTTGCCATGAGAGTCCACCATACCTACCTATGGATTGAATAAGATCCTTCAAGTAAGTTGTCATTGGTGCAAGCAATAAAAATTGCTCTCTAATATGTATGATCTATTAGTGTGTGGAAAATAAGCTTTGTACGAACCTGTGATGAGGAAGACATAAAAGCGACATACTGCATAATAAAGTTCTTTATCACAGGAGGCAATATAAAGTGACGTTCCTCCGCACTAAGAGGACACACGTTCAAACCTCAAAAGCGCATGACAATGCTTCCCTCTGCGAAGGGCCTATCTTGTACCTTTACTTTTTGCCCTTGTATGAGTCATGGTGATCTTCACCAATTCCCTTTTTGCCTTTGTCTTGGCTACCGTCACATGTTTGGGAAAGATCTATATTCATATATCAACTTGGAGTTGAGTATTTATGCTTTATTATTGTTGACTTTACCCTTGAGGTAAATGGTTGGGAGGCAAAACTATAAGCCCCTATCTTCCTCTTTGTCCAGCTGAAAGTTTGACACCATGAGTACCACGTGAGTTGTAACAATTGTGGAAAACAAAAGAGATGATTGAGTATGTGGGTTTTCCTTACAAACTCTTATTTGACTCTTTCTGATGCTGTGACAAATTGCAATTGCTTCAATGACTATGGACTATTGTTGGTTACTTCTCGGTAAGGTTTTTGCTTCATGTTTTGCTTTGTGAAGAAATTGTTACTTTCCCATAAGAATATTTATGATGTATTGATGTTCTATGTGTGATCATGATGCCCTCATGTCCGTATTATGTTTTATCGACACCTTCGTCCCCAAACATGTGGACATGTTTATGGAACTTGGTTTTCGCTTGAGGACAAGCGAGGTCTAAGCTTGGGGGAGTTGATACGTCCATTTTGCATCATGCTTTCATGTTGATATTTATTGCTTCTTGGGCTGTTATATTACTTGTGGTACCATATTTATGCCTTTTCTCTCTTATTTTGCAAGGTTTATTTGAAGAGGGAGAATTCACGCAGCAGGAATTCTCGACTAGAAAAGGAGCAAATCCTAGTCCACTATTCTGCACATCTCCAAATGCCCTGAAAAGTTACGTGGAGTTTTTTGGGATTATATAAAAAATACTGGGCGAAAGAACTACCGGAGGGGGGCTGCCAGGGCGCCACAAGCCCTGACACCGCCACCCCCTGGTGGCGGAGTGGGGGCTTGTGGGCTCCCTGACGGCCCACTAGCCCCCCTCTTTTGCTATATTAAGCGTCCTGGTATAGAAAAAATGAAGGGAGAGCTTTTTCGTGGTTTCACCACCGCCACGAGGTGGAACTTGAGCAGATCCAATCTAGAGCTCCGGCAGGACGATCCTGTCGGGGAAACTTCCCTCCCAGAGGGGGGAATCGTCGCCATCGTCATCACCAACACTCCTCTCGTCGGAGCGGAGTCATCTTCATCAGCACCATCTCCTCTCCAATCGCTAGTTCATCTCTTGTAACCAATCTTCGTCTCGCAACTCTGATTGGTACTTGTAAGGTTGCTAGTAGTATTGATTACTCTTTGCAGTTGATGCTAGTTGGATTACTTGGTGGAAGAGTTTATATTCAGATCCTTGATGCTATTCATTACACCTCTGATCATGATTATGATTATGCTTTGTGAGTAGTTACTTTTGTTCCTGAGGACATGGGATAAGTCATGTTAATAATAGTCATGTGAATTTGATATTCGTTCGATATTTTGATATGTTGTATGTTGTCTTTTCCTCTAGTGGTGTTATGTGAACGTCGACTACATAACACTTCACCATATTTGGGCCTAGAGGAAGGCATTGGGAAGTAGTAAGTAGATGATGGGTTGCTGGAGTGACAGAAGCTTAAACCCCAGTCTATGCGTTGCTTCGTGAGGGGCTGGTTTGGATCCACTAGTTTAATGCTATGGTTAGACTTTGTCTTAATTATTCTTTCATAGTTGCGGATGCTTGCAAGAGGGGTTAATCATAAGTGGGATTCTTGTCCAAGTAAGGGTAGTACCCAAGCGTCGGTCCACCCACATATCAAACTATCAAAGTAACGAACGTGAATCATATGAACATGATGAAACTAGCATGACAGAAATTCCTGTGTGTCCTCGGGAGCATTTTTCCTCTTATAAGACTTTGTTCAGGCTTGTCCCTTGCTACAAAAGGGATTGGTCCACTTGCTGAACCATTTCTACTACTTGTTACTTGTTACTTTTCGCTTGCTACGTTTCACCTCACTACACCATCACTTGTTACCGCTACTTTCAGTGCTTGCAGTTATTACCTTGCTAAAAACCGCTTATCAGAGCCTTCTGCTCCTCGTTGGGTTCGACACTCTTACTTATGAAAAGGACTACGATTGATTCCCTATACTTGTGGGTCTTCAACGTTCCACTACATCAACCGCGTTTCTTCACGCTTCCCGCTGTGCGGTCGACAAGGGTACATAGATCTAATCTCCTCTCGTAGATGGACATCACCATGATAGGTCTCCGTGTGCGTAGGAATTTTTTTGTTTCACATGCAACGTTCCCCAACAATATCAATGTGTTGCAACGGTCTTATTTGTTTGCTAGGTTTCCTAGTGGTGATGCTCCTACTTGCAATTACACTATCAATGGGCATGGATACACAAAGGGGTACTATCTTGCAGATGCTATATACTCGTCTTGGTGCACATTTATCAAGATCATCAAAGACTCCCAAACCAGGAAAGAGTGTGAATTCGCAAGGGCACAAGAGGCATCTCGAAAAGACATTGAAAGA
Source organism: Hordeum vulgare subsp. vulgare (assembly GCF_904849725.1). Taxonomy (NCBI): domain Eukaryota; kingdom Viridiplantae; phylum Streptophyta; class Magnoliopsida; order Poales; family Poaceae; genus Hordeum; species Hordeum vulgare. The sequence goes on along the minus strand of NC_058520.1, from coordinate 377,756,397 downwards.
GCAATTGAGATTTTGCAATCTAGGTTTGCCATTGTTCGTGGTCCTGCTCGATTTTGGACAAGCGATCCTTGAAAAAGATCATGACATGTTGTGTTATTCTTCACAATATTATTATCGAAGATGAGAGAGGCATGAACTTGGAGTTCTTCTATGACAATGTGGGTAGCCGTGTCAAACCAGCTAGAGTCCCTAACCGAATTAGAGCTTTTCTTCAGACCTACAAAGAGATTGAAAATGCAAACACCCACTTTCAACTTTAGAAGGATCTCATTGAGCACCATTGGCGAAAGGGTGGACAGTAACACATTCCATTTTTTCATTCATTTCATTTCATTCATGTGTATTTGTATACGGGATAAGTTTTGTATTGAATTATTTAGTTTGCTACGGTGATTTGAATAATTGTTGTACTTTGGATGATTATTGTATTGTAATTGACATTTTTCTTACATTGCACATTAGTAATTCTGATTTATGGGGTTTTCGGTTTGCGGGTCGACGCGGCGGCGCCCGAGAAAACCCCGCATAGCCGACCCGTAAAAGAGCATCTTCTGCGAATATCCTTTTTTACGGGTCTTTTTTGTGGGGTCTCACTCCGTCTGCGTCCGTGCTGGCCCGCAAAAACGTTTTTCCGCGAACTATAAACGACTTTTGCAGGTCGGCTTTATACGGTGCCTGCTAGAGATGCTCATCTCTAGCAGGCCCCGTATAATGCCCCGATCCACAAAATAACCACCAAAATATGGATCGACGCAAAAAAAGTTGCCCGACCAGACCCTGCAAACGCCTCCGACTCGTAAAAGTTTTTGCTGGGCGCGGCAAATTGCCCACCCCAACGCGCGAAAACACAGGTTCTCCCCCTCGCCCCGTCGGCTCCCTGTATATATTGGAAACGGTTGGTGGATTGGACATTTCAGCTCACGCTTTCCCCCACCCACCGCCGTCGGGCGCCGCCTTCGATTCCGGCCATACCAGTCGTCGGGATCACGTCGGTGGGCCACCACACGTCCGAGATTGACCTCCACCACTCCCTCGTGCCTAAGCTGGCCGGAAAGCTGCAGATTGGTGGCTGTTTGTCGCGGCCATCAGATTTGGCATTTCCGGCCACCGGCGGCTGCGCCAAGCCATGGATTGGTTGGGGAGCACCCCACACAGCCCCGGCAAAGCGCCAACACTGCATGCACGTACTGGTTCATCCTCTATTCGCCGTCATCGGTCTGCCGGCAAGGACTCTTCCGGCCATCGCCCGGGGTCGGTGGTCGCGGAGCAGCTCGCCGGCTTGCCGATGCCGCTCATACAGTGCGACGAGTGCATAGAGACAGTGATGCGGCTCACATCTAGTACACGTCAACACCTCGGATGGGTATTCTTCAAATGCAATAACGACGAGGTATGTTCTTCTTTCTGTTCGACTTTGTCAACTTATTTGGTTAAATTTCGGTAGCTTATTGAGGTGTTCATGTGTGTAGGAAAGGTGATGCTCATTTTGGTATTGGAAAGAAGAATACATCGATTTATTGATAGAAAGAAACTTAATATATATTAGTGCACTCCTTAGTATAATTGAGGCTAATGATGCGGTTGCATGCCTTTGAAGAAAATAAAGAAGCAAATAAATGTTTTTTCATGCTCGAAATTGAAAGGCAAATAACAGATTTGCCGGCCGGCGTGGACGGCGATCGAGCAGATACGGGTCCGTTTTGTGGGATCTCCTCAGCCACCGTCCACGCCGGCCCGCAAAAACATTTTTCTACGAACTGTAAATGACTTTTGCGGGTCAACGATAAACGACTTTTGTGGGTTGGCAGCCAAGCATCCCAAGGGTGTGTTTGGTTGCGTGGGTAGCTCCACCCTCAAACAAGTAAAACAAATCTTAACCAAAAATCAAGTTGAATTAGAGCTTAATTCCATGCATTAGACGTGTTGATCGGTCTCAAACTGCAACTTAGACACAAGACATGTGTTTAAGTGAACATTCTTTTTGTGATTTTGTAAGTCACCATTCAGAGCAAAAACAAGATGAAGATTGCGAGATTAGGAATGCCAAATACAAGACCTGAAACAAGTATGTAAAGCACATGAGCCATCCATAAGCAAATCATAGGACCCCCACAAACATGGGAGACATTGGGTGGCTCCTGCTGATGTTTAGATGGGACGATGCAGAGACAACCTGGCACCTCCCGGGCCTCCGACTACCATCCACCCCGCTCTGATGGATGGGATGTCGATCTGGCAGAGCAAGGGGCGTCTGGAAGGTGCCGTTGGCGGTGGGACTTCGTCTGGCACCCATCCCACTACAGTGGATGGGGTGTGGATCTGCCAGAGCAACGACCATTGGGAAGGCAGCGATGGCGACGGAGTTTGATGGCGGACGGTGGAGCGAGGTCAGCGGGGAGATCGACGAGGATTCGACCATCACCGTCACTGATTTGAGGACGACGACGAAAGGTGAGATGAAAGCTCGAGAGGGGAACCAGAAGGAAATGAGAGGAAAGAGGTGAGGGAACGCGCTGACCCCACGACTGCGAGTGAGGCGCTACCCCACGCGTGCATTATGGGTGCACGCCATTTGCATCAGTTGGGCTTGCACGAGGGAAACGCTCGATTCCGGCGTTCCCGTGAGCCTGGGTGAGAGGCCTCCTTTTACATCGGTCGGGCCAGGCCAAGGATATGCATGGAACCAAACAGGCTGGATTTTAGGCCAACTCCATCGCGCGACTCCAAAGGGACGCCCGGTTTCGTCCGTATTTTGTCCGGTTGGATAAAAAAACGGACGGCGGACGCCGGACAGAGGCCGGACAAAGTCCTTCCACCAACGCTGCTACCCTATTTCTTGAGAGCTTGGTTAGATCCGGCCGCTCCCGCGCCCGCGCCCCGCGACGGCAGCACCACAGGTGGGGGCGAGGGCAGCGCGTGCGGCGGCGGAGGACAGCACGGGCGTGCATGGTGGTCACGGGAGAGAAGATGAGGAGAGAGGGTGACATGTGGGCCATACGCGGACACAAGCGGACAAGAGGACGCGAAGGCGGACGTTTTCTGTCCGCTTTGGCCCTAAACCCAGAGCAACTTTGGTCTGGAAATAGGTTAAAAACGGACACAGACATGATAAAAATGGGTATGCTCCCACGCGGTGGATCGTTTATTTGTCCGTTTTACCTCAAACGAACACACTCGGATGATTTGGGGTCGCGCGATGGAGTTGGCGTTACATGTTACTCCCTCTGTTCCTAAATATAAGTCTTTAAAGGGGTTTCATTAATGAACTACATACGGATGTATACAGATATATTTTAGAATGTAGATTCATTCATTTTGCTTCGTATGTAGACTTCTAATGAAATATCTTAAAAAACTTATATTTATGAAGGGAGGGAGTAGGTGCGAGCCAGGTGGGAGCCAACCAAACACGCCCCAAATGCGCAGGCTGAACCTGCACACCGGGAGACGTTCGTCAGCTGTTGGGCCCCCGTTCTGCCTCCATCGCACCCAAACTCCCACTCCCAACCCAAAATCAGATAAGCAAAGCAGCGCGACCTCGCGAGCAACATGATGTCCCCGACGACTACCGCTACGGCTACGGCCACGGCCGCCGCCTTCCTCTCCGCGGCTCCTGCCTCCTCGTCCTCCACCCACCGCCGGCGTAGCCGTCTCCCTGCTATCTCCGCCTCCCTCCCGTCCGGTAAAACCAACCGCCCTAGTACTCCTTATTATCCCTCCCCGACATTTCCGCCCCAATCTGACCAATACCCACTGCATCGCCAGAAGAACCGCTGCTCATACGTGCGGCGAGGGGCGAGGACGGGCTGCCCAGGCCGCCGGCGTGGATGATGCGGCAGGCTGGGCGGTACATGGCGTCGTACCAGGCGCTGTCCAAGCGCCACCCTTCGTTCCGGGAGCGGTCGGAGACCACCGACCTCATCGTCGAAATCACGCTACAGCCCTGGCACGCCTTCGCACCCGACGGCGTCATCCTATTCTCGGACATACTCACGCCGCTGCCGGCCATCGGGGTGCCGTTTGATATCTCGGAATCCAAGGGGCCGGTGATCCAGTCGCCTGTGCGGACGGAGGAACAGGTCAGGGAGCTCGTTCCCATAGATCTCGATAAGCTCCAGTTCGTTGGGGAGTCGCTCAAGATTCTGCGCAGCGAGGTAATGCCGATACATTTGTATGCTTAACTATGAAGGATTAAAATTGCTATTGTTTTTTGTTGTAATAAATTGGCATTGGTGGTCTGTGGTGAATTGATGCTAGCTATATCAGTTTATCAAGCACTGTTTAGAGCCCTTGTATAGGCTTCATAGGAGTCAAGTAGTGGTGTGGTTTTGCGTTATGAAAATGGTACTATGTGATGAAATTGTTGGTTACTAGAGCAGTAGAGCTATTGTGGTGCAGTTATCGTGACTCATAGAAGAGTGTATCATAGGAGAATTGCCAGTAAACTCACGGAACTTGTCGTGATTCTGTCGGTCCAATAGGTGACGAACAGTATGGGTATTTGCTTGCACCTTGTTTTTATTATTGACTAAAGTGATTTGGACCAATGGCTGCATGGTTGACATCAAGCTCACAGTGTAGAGTCAGTAAAACCAAAACCGATGGCGTAATTTAGTAGCTTCAGGAGTATTTCTGCCTCTATGCCTGGCTGCTAGATGATATAAATCTCAGAAAGAAATAGTGACATGTAATGTGTGGATGAAAAAAGCTGATGCATTCTGCTTAGCCAGCGTATACCCACAATTCACAACATTGAGAATGTGAACTGGAAGCTGCAAAAGAAAGGAGACTATGGAACTTGTTGGGTTTCCAAGCATTTGGGTGTTAATTGGCAGGCTTATGCCGATGCCTTTTTTTTTGCATTCTAAACATTGGTTATGTATATTATAGCTATTACCACATGCTTTCCTCCTTTACATGCTTTGAAATAAATGGTGATGCTAATGCTTATTTCAAATCTCTGGTTCAATTTAAATCTTCCAGCAGCTTGTGGTCAAACATGAGAATGACGATATTTGCATATTACATCCTAAGATCACCATATATTACTTAATTTGTGCGTACAGTGGTCTAGTTTAAATGTTTAACGTTATACACTCATCACATAATATTCTCATCAGCATTAATAAGCTGTTTATAAGTAGCCCTTTGTATAAAGAATTGGACTAAATCTGCTTTATCTATGCACTTGTACTGGATTTTCTTCAGATTCTCATACGCCTCTGTTTCCACTACCTGCTAGATTGATGGAAAAGCTGCTTTGCTAGGATTCGTGGGGGCCCCATGGACAATTGCAACTTATGTTGTTGAAGGAGGGATGACCAACACTTACACAAATATAAAGCGCATGTGCCACACAGCACCAAATGTCTTGAGGGGCCTTCTCTCTCACCTCGCAGAAGCTATATCTGACTATATCATTTACCAAGTAAACTCTGGTGCTCAGTGTATACAGATATTTGATTCTTGGGGTGGGCAACTTCCACCTCATGTGTGGGAGCAATGGTCAAAACCATACATCAGACAGGTACCTGTTCTTTCGTTTCTCTCGCTCTTATCTATTTTCTTATGACATGGTGGCTGGTAGTCTAGTGTCGACCAGGTTGGAGCTGCACTGTATAATAGAGCATTAATGATTGCCAGTGTTATCTTCCCAAGTTCAACGTGTATTGTAAAATATCTTTCCTTGTATTTATACTCAAATACTTCTGATATGACGCGCTACTTTAAACTCTTTGTAACTGCTGGTATATTATACCCTCAACGAGCATGCAAGAATCAATAGGAAACTGTATGGTTATGATTGTGAGTTCTTCTATAATCCGACAAGGAACACAGCGAGCATGCAAGAATCAATACAAACAGTCGGAAACCATGTTCATGTCAGCAACATGTTCTTGTATACATGCATTTGGATACTGTATTGTGTTATACTTAACTTTACATATCTGCAAGGAGGTAAACACCATTGGTGCATACTGATGACTTATTTTGGTCATAAATGGTGATTCTTTTGAGCCCTATCACTTTAAAATGAATATCTAATGCAACCTAAGGAGTTCAGCTTAAACCTTTCAGTTCATAGTTTGTAAGGTTAGCAAGAGTTAAGAGTTCTGTTGATTATGTTCTTTAGATCTTTATGAAACTATTTCATTGGCAGATTGTGGCTAAGATTAAGACAGAATGCCCTCACATACCACTCGTACTGTATATAAATGGAAATGGAGGCTTGCTTGAGCGCATGAAGGACATAGGAGTTGATGTTATTGGGCTTGACTGGACAGTGGATATGGCAGATGGAAGGAGGCGCATTGGTGATGGAATTAGTGTACAAGGGAATGTGGACCCAGCATATCTATTTTCACCATTACCAGTATTGACTGATGAAATCCATAGGTTAGTGAATACTTCATCATGCGCTTATTTTATGTTCTTTTAGTTTTCATATAAATACACACCGAACAGTTTATCAGTGAGGCGTACCAAACTTCTTCATTTGTATTACGTATATGTTTGGCCATCAGTTATTCATGTTAAGTCTTCACTCGTCGACCAGTGGTTGTGCCAGTAACTCAAGCATGTAATGTCAATTTGAATTTGTGATGCCAAATACATTTGTGTCTGCAAATTTATACTATCTTTTGCATTAATTTTACTTGTGCTTAAGGGTTTTGCAAAAATGTTGTGTGGTCAATTCACCACACAACTTGAACTAGGCTTCGCCACTGTCATTGACCCTATGTTGTATGTCCTATTAAGGCCTTCTTAGTTCATCTCAGTGCAACTGGGCAGCTTGTACAACTGATTTCATTTCTGAAGCATTCGTTCAATTGCGTACCAAGTAAGCTATTGTGCTCATCTTTAAATGTCTTCCAACTTCTGGTTGTAAAACACTAAACAGATGATCACAGGATGTTGCATTCCCTTTTGGCAGGGATACATTAGTTCTGACCTTAAGTGCTGCAATTTTAGGTCCTTAGGGTTTGTATCATGTCATAGGACTTTGTATCAGTTGATGATCTAACTGGGTTACACAGTCCACTTATTATTTTTGAAAATACATCTGTAGGCATTGCTAATGATCATTTCCCCTCATGTTGTGCTATGTAGGGTTGTGAAATCAGCTGGCCCGAAAGGTCATATACTTAACTTGGGCCATGGTGTTCTTCAGCAAACACCAGAAGAAGCCGTAGCACATTTCTTTGATGTCACAAGGAGCTTGAGATATGACACCCTTTTCCAGGGTCAACTTACTGAAGAATTGCAACCTGTTGCTTGATGGTGGCCGGCAGCATTGCGATATTTTTTGGCCTTACTGTTCTCAGCTCAACACCTTCTACATATTAGAGTTCATTCCCTTTTGCTGGAGCTGTTCCTTGTAGAGACACCATGGCCAAATCAACTCAATTTTGTTCATTATGCATCTGTGTATTTCAGTCATTCATGTACTTGGCAAAGAAAAGGCGTGCCTCCTGCTTTTAGAAGGGAGCTGGAGTTTATTCAAGTGGGTTGTTCAACCCTTTCTGTTTTAGTTCCTTGCATTGGTTATCATTCCAGTTTAGAACGAACATGTTGCAGGTATTGCAGACTTATACTTTGTCTTCCTCTGCCTATGCTAATGAGCAATTGAGTATCATGTTTTAGGTGCCATGATTTGGTCTGGTACCAATATTTTAGGTGCCAGTCGGGTGCCATAACCTACCAGGCTGCAGTGCTTTAAATTGAACCTGTGCCTAGACCCATCTCGAAATTATTTGTTGCGGTGGGAGGTTAGCCCATGTGCTGACCTGCTATCTACTACTGTACTAGGTACTAACATATTCAGTATTTCTCGTTGTGGTCAACTGTCTGGGCGAAAATGGATGGTGTAGCCACAAATGTTTAACGCCCTTCAAAAAGAAAAGGAAAAAACTGTGGGACTTGCCTTACTAATAAACACGACATCGAATTGAGGCCGCATCTGTCATTTGAACAACATTGTTTCCTATACATTTGGTTCATACATATATCCCTTTAACGTTAACTTCAACGGGACGACTCATTTCGTCTGCCGTCATCCGTTAGAATCCGTACGGACAAAAGTGATGGTCCAATGCGTTGATTTATTGCCAAAACGCGTCGGCTTCGCGTCCGTACCGACCCATTTTTAACCCAAATTTGGGACTAAAATGCGTTGGCGCGGATGCACAAGCGTCCTCTCGGTGTCTGCGCCAACTATTGAGATTCAAATTAATTTACGACGGACACCCTCCGCAGGCCTACGCGGCAGCGACCGTGGTCGACCTTTTTTAATCCGAGCGTGCAGTGGGTTTGGCCTCATCTGCTTCCAGAACCCCCCCCCCCCCCCCCCCCGTCCCCATCTCGCCACCTCGTCGACGACCAAATCCTAGCCAGCATCCATGACCGGCTCCTTCCGAAACAAGGGCAAGGCCCCCGTTTACCCCCACGCGATCTCCCTCTCGGCGTCTTCCCGCCGGCCTCACAAGCGTGTCACCATCCCAGTGCATCAAGCACGGTGACACTGGGAGCACCGCGTCCCGCTACCGTACCCGATGTCACCCTCCCGCACCACTCGCATTTGGATCCGAAGAGGATCCCGGTGCAGTCCGTGCCGCGGTCGGTGCGGGATGCATGAGGAGGAAGTGAGTCTCCGCCGGCGTCAGCTGACGTCGGAGAAGCGGCTCAACCCTGTTTATGCGGCCGACTCTCCCCACTGGGAGGTCTGGTTCGCAGTCGAGCATGAGGAGCAGCGTCGGCGCGGCGTGCACGACGTGCAGCCAGGAGGCCCTCCGCCGCCTCCGCCCGTCGTTGGCGATGAGGACCAGGAGGCAAGAGCGAGGAGGAAGAGCGGCGCAAGGCCGAGGAGGGGGACGCGACGTACGAGGTGCAACTTGCGGAGGCGACTGCGTCGTGCCACCTCCGTCGAAGACCAAGCCCACGGAGCCGCAGCGGGAGGTCTACCAGTGGATCGGTTGCCTTTGCGAGTGGGTCAGCGCGTCGCCCATCTGGTTGGGTGCGACACCGTAGTAGGAGGAAGCCTACCTCCAGCACTGGAGGTCAAAGCACCTGGCGGAGGAGTGCGCCGGCGGCCGTCGGCAGATGGCGCTAGAGAAGGAGGCGGAGGAGGAAGGGCGGGAGATGAAGGAGGGGAGCGCGCCCTGCTGCGCTGTCACCGCCACCAGCACAACCCTCGCTGGCGGGACAGACGATGGAGGCGCATGCAGTTGCGCTGTGGAACACGGCGTTCCCCTGGGCCGGCCCTGCGCCGACGCTGGTTGACCTCACCGGCCCCGACGTGGACGATGCCGACGCCTAGGGTTGCCTCGTAGTTTAGTTTTTTTATGTTTAATTAATGTAATGGGGCGCGTGGACTCTCACTGGCCTTCGTGGCCGGCTTTTAATGTTTATTTATTATTTTTGAAAATGTTTTAAAAAATAATTCACGCGTCGGCAAAAATGGATCGAACCAGCGTTGGGCGCATGCGCCAACCCAAACGCCGAAGCGAATGTTGGTGTCCATCAGGCCGATCCAAACGGATAAAAAGCGGATAAAGTTGCCGTTCGTTTGAGTCGGCTGGTTGGAGTTGCTCTTACTGAACTTCTCCACTATTGATGATGGTGCTGAGTCTTGGGTTTTCTGGCTTTTCTTCGGTCTTAACGCAATTCAAATATAGAATGCACTGTAGTAACTTATTGTGAGACATGTGTGGGTATTTGTCCGAAATTTGTGAGGGCAACTGCCATGGCTGGATCTGCTTACCTGGACAGGATATATGAGGGCATGTATAATGATGACATATGAGTACACATGTCCCATGATAAAAAATAGTTTGAAACATCTACATTGACTTTTTCTCTCCAATGCAAGCTATCATAAAGGTGTTTCATCAAAAAATAAAAAATAAAGACTTTAATACACATCTCTATTTTTTACTATAATTTTTTTAGCTTTTTACATCGAATCACATTTTTCCTCTTCAAACAACCGTCTCCTGCAAAGGATACCACTTCTTTATCCGAACTTATTTTTCCTGACATTCGATCCTACATATCATACGAGACATCACTCTTAGATTATGCCCTGAGGCAGGGTAGCTTGAGTAAGAAATGTAAAGTGTCAGCAACTTTTTAATGTCTTGATCAATCAGACATGAGTGCCTTTACTGACACAGCACAATGGACGGTATGATGCTTACTCGAATGGGGGCATTGGTCTGCTCCAATATATCCATTCATCACTGCAGAAGCTTTCCAACCTTGCATTAGCACCACTTTTCTCCGCGCATTACAGTACAAAAAATGATCTCTGTTCAATGATGGATGGTGCGTCGTGTACGGTATACTGGTATACTGGTGTTGTTGCGAACAAAGTTTCCAATCGTTTGTTTGCTTGATTGCAAAGCGAGATGATCGGATTTCTCGGCATGCGATAAGAGGATTCCTATGTCAGTAGATCTGATAGGTCATGACATTCCCTAGCTCTGATTGAACTGTCACGTTAGAGAAAAGAAGGCAGCCCTGTACGGCTGACACAATGCCTTTTAGGAGCATGTACAACCCCTCAAACCCTTCTTAAATGTTAAGATAGGCCGTTCGATCACTGTTCGGTCATAAAAATTTGACCTAGACGGGCCTCTCAAACCGGTCTCAAACGTCCACGTTGACCGGCATCCTTATTTCCAGCCCAAATATGGGGCTGATATGGGGGAGCCCGAAAACGCCCGTCAAGTCGGACCCGACAATCCGACCATACCGCAAACACCAAATCCACCTCGCAGAATTGCCGGATCCATTTTTTGTTTTCCTCTCTTCTTCCTCCGCGCCCCGTCCGTCTTGCAGCTTCGTCGCCGCGCACGCTCCGTCGCCTAGTAGCCTCTGCCACCCCAGTCGCTCGGTCAAAGGGATCATCTCTCCCAACCTCTCCGCGTAGGACGTCGTCGTCGGCCCGAAAGACACCGCGGTACGTCCGGCAACTCTCTGATTGTGCCTTGTGCCGAATGTGTTCGACAGAATGTCACGATGGATTCCGATGCTTCGTCCGGCGAGGAGTATGGACAGGCGGAGCTTGGTCAACTGATTTAAGATGAGTTCTTTGATTCATCAGATTCGGACGAAGAAGTAGACATGATGATGCTCATGAGCATGCAAGAGGAAATGCATCGGGAAGTGGAGAACATTCTCAATTTCAAGGGCTCAATCAAAAGGAGAAGAGTCATCAATCGGGATAGGGTATTCAGAGGAAAGCTATTGCAGAAGGATTACTTTGATTCGGAACCAACTTTCTCGGCTCATACATTTTTCCGTCGTCATTTTTGCATGTGAAAACCATTGTTCTTGCACATTTCGGAGGGAGTGGAGGCACACGACGACTACCTCAAGCTCACAAGGAATTGTTGCGGTCAACTCTCTTTCTCTGCCAAGCAGAAGTGCACAACTGCTATGAGGATGCTTGCACTTGGTACTGCGCAGATGTTGGAATTATGCCCTAGAGGCAATAATAAATATAGTTATTATTATAATTCCTGTATCAAGATAATCGTTTATTATCCATGCTATAATTGTATTGAATGAAGACTTATATACATGTGTGGATATATAGACAAAACACTGTCCCTAGCAAGCCTCTAGTTGGCTAGCCAGTTGATCAAAGATAGTCAGTGTCTTCTGATTATGAACAAGGTGTTATTGCTTGATAACTGGATCACGTCATTAGGAGAATCACGTGATGGACTAGACCCAAACTAATAGACGTAGCATGTTGATTGTGTCATTTTGTTGCTACTGTTTTCTGCGTGTCAAGTATTTGTTCCTATGACCATGAGATCATATAACTCACTGACACCGGAGGAATACTTTGTGTGTATCAAACGTCGCAACGTAACTGGGTGACTATAAAGATGCTCTACAGGTATCTCCGAAGGTGTTCGTTGAGTTAGTATGGATCTAGACTGGGATTTGTCACTCCGTGTGACGAAGAGGTATCTCGGGGCCCACTCGGTAATACAACATCACACACAAGCCTTGCAAGCAATGTGACTTAGTGTAAGTTACGGGATCTTGTATTACGGAACAAGTAAAGAGACTTGCCGGTAAACGAGATTGAAATAGGTATGCGGATACTGACGATCGAATCTCGGGCAAGTAACATACCGAAGGACAAAGGGAATGACATACGAGATTATATGAATCCTTGGCACTGAGGTTCAAACGATAAGATCTTCGTAGAATATGTAGGATCCAATATGGGCATCCAGGTCCCGCTATTGGATATTGACCGAGGAGTCTCTCGGGTCATGTCTACATAGTTCTCGAACCCACACGGTCTGCACACTTAAGGTTCGACGTTGTTTTATGCGTATTTGAGTTATATGGTTGGTTACCGAATGTTGTTCGGAGTCCCGGATGAGATCACGGACGTCACGAGGGTTTCCGGAATGGTCCGGAAATGAAGATTGATATATAGGATGACCTCATTTGATTACCGGAAGGTTTTCGGAGTTACCGGGAATGTACCGGGAATGACGAATGGGTTCCGGGTGTTCACCGGGGGGGGGGGGGGGGCAACCCACCCCGGGGAATCCCATAGGCCTTGGGGGTGGCGCACCAGCCCTTAGTGGGCTGGTGGGACAGCCCAAGAAGGCCCTATGCGCCATAGGAAGAAAATCAAAGAGAAAAAAAAGAGGAGGTGGGAAAAGGGGGAAGGACTCCTCCTTCCAAACCTAGTTGGACTCGGTTTGGAAGGGGAGGGTTGCCCCCCTTGGCTCGGCCGACCCCCTTGGGAGTCCTTGGACCCCAAGGCAAGGCTCCCCCTCCTCCCCCTATATATACGGAGGTTTTAGGGCTGATTTGAGAAAACTTTTGCCACGGCAGCCCGACCACATATCTCCACGGTTTTACCTCTAGATCGCGTTTCTGCGGAGCTCGGGCGGAGCCCTGCTGAGATAAGATCATCACCAATCTCCGGAGCGCCGTCACGCTGCCGGAGAACTCATCTACCTCTCTGTCTCTCTTGCTGGATCAAGAAGGCCGAGATCATCATCGAGTTGTACGTGTGCTGAACGCGGAGGTGCCGTTCGTTCGGCACTAGATCGTGGGACTGATCGCGGGACGGTTCGCGGGGCGGATCGAGGGACGTGAGGACGTTCCACTACATCAACCGCGTTTCTTAACGCTTCTGCTGTGCGGTCTACAAGGGTACGTAGATCGAATATCCCCTCTCGTAGATGGACATCACCATGATAGGTCTTCGTGCGCATAGGAAATTTTTTGTTTCCCATGCGACGTTCCCCAACAGTGGCACCATGAGCTAGGTTCATGCGTAGATGTATTCTCGAGTAGAACACAAAAGTTTTTGTGGGCGGTGATGTGCGTTTTGCTGCCCTCCTTAGTCTTTTCTTGATTCCGCGGTATTGTTGGATTGAAGCGGCTTGGACCGACATTACTCGTACGTTTACGAGAGACTGGTTTCATCGCTACGAGTAACCCCGTTGCTCAAAGATGACTGGCAAGTGTCAGTTTCTCCAACTTTAGTTGAATCGGATTTGACCGAGGAGGTCCTTGGATGAGGTTAAATAGCAACTCATATATCTCCGTTGTGGTGTTTGCATAAGTAAGATGCGATCCTACTAGATACCCATGGTCACCACGTAAAACATGCAACAACAAAATTAGAGGACGTCTAACTTGTTTTTGCAGGGTATGCTTGTGATGTGATATGGCCAACGATGTGATGTGATATATTGGATGTATGAGATGATCATGTTGTAATAGATAATATCGACTTGCACGTCGATGGTACGGCAACCGGCAGGAGCCGTTGGGTTGTGTTTATACTAACGTTTGTGCTTGCAGATGCGTTTACTATTTTGCTAGGATGTAGCTTTAGTAGTAATAGCATGAGTAGCACGACAACCCCGATAGCGACACGTTGATGGAGATCATGGTGTGGCACCGGTGACAAGAAGATCGTGTCGGTGCTTTGGTGATGGAGATCAAGGAGCACATGATGATGGCCATATCATGTCACTTATGAATTGCATGTGATGTTAATCCTTTTATGCACCTTATTTTGCTTAGAACGACGGTAGCATTATGAGGTGATCTCTCACTAAAATTTCAAGACGAAATTGTGTTCTCCCCGACTGTGCACCGTTGCTACAGTTCGTCGTTTCGAGACACCACGTGATGATCGGGTGTGATAGACTCAACGTTCACATGCAACGGGTGCAAAACAGTTGCGCATGCAGAACACTCGGGTTAAGCTTGACGAGCCTAGCATGTGCAGACATGGCCTCGGAACACATGAGACCGAAAGGTCGATCATGAATCATATAGATGATATGATTAGCATAGGGATGTTTACCACTGAAACTATACTCAACTCACGTGATGATCGGACTTGAGCTAGTGTAAGTGGATCATGAACCACTCAAATGACTAGAGAGATGTACTTTTTGAGTGGGAGTTTATCGAGTAATTTGATCAAGTTAAACTCTAATTATCTTGAACATAGTCTAAGTCCACTTTGAATATATTTGTGTTGTAGATCATGGCTCACGCGACAGTCACCCTGAATTTTAATACGTTCCTAGAGAAAGCTAAGTTGAAAGATGATGGAAGCAACTTTGTAGACTGGGCTCGTAATCTTAAGCTAATCTTACAAGCTGGGAAGAAGGATTATGTCCTTAATGCTGCGCTAGGAGATGAACCACCCGCTACGGCTGACCAGGATGTTAAGAACGCTTGGTTAGCACGTAAGGAGGACTACTCAGTAGTTCAATGTGCAGTCTTGTATGGCTTAGAACCGGGACTTCAACGTCGCTTTGAGCGTCATGGAGCATTTGAGATGTTCGAGGAGTTGAAGTTTATCTTTTAGAAGAATGCCCGGATCGAGAGGTATGAGACCTCCGATAAATTCTATGCTTGCAAGATGGAGGAGAACTCGTGTGTTAGTGAACATGTGCTCAAAATGTCTGGGTACTCAAACCGTCTAGCTGAGCTGGGGATTGAACTCCCGCAAGAGGCTATCACTGACAGAATCCTTCAATCACTGCCGCCAAGCTATAAAGGCTTTGTGTTGAACTACAACATGCAAGGGATGAACAAGTCTCCCGGCAAGTTGTTTGCGATGCTGAAAGTCGCAGAGTCTGAACTCCATAAAGAGCATCAAGTGTTGATGGTGAATAAGACCACTAGTTTCAAGAGAAACGGCAAAGGAAAGAAGGGTAATTCAAATAAGAGCGGCAAGCCTGTTGCCAATCCGACGAAGAAACCCCAAGCTGGACCTAAGCCTGAAACAGAGTGTTACTATTGCAAGGGTATGGGTCATTGGAAGCCCCAAGTATCTGGCTGATAAGAAGGCGGCCAAAGAAAAATTAGGTATATTTGATATACATGTTATTGATGTGTACTTAACCGGCTCTCGTAGTAGTGCCTGGGTATTCGATACCGGTTCTGTTGCTCATATTTGCAACTCGAAACAGGAACTGCGGAATAGACGAAGGCTGGCGAAAGATGAAGTGACGATGCGCGTAGGAAATGGTTCCAAGGTTGATGCAATCGCCGTCGGCACAGTTTCACTTCAGTTACCATCAGGATTAGTTATAAACTTGAATCATTGTTATTTAGTGCCTGCGTTAAGCATGAACATTATATCTGGATCTTGTTTATTGCGAGACGGTTACTCTTTTAAGTCAGAGAATAATGGTTGTTCTATTTCTATGAGTAACATCTTTTATGGTCATGCACCCAATGTGAGAGGATTGTTCATATTGAATCTTGATAGTGATACACACATACATAACATTGAGACCAAAAGAGTTAGAGTTAACAATGATAGCGCCATATTTTTGTGGCACTGCCGCTTAGGTCATATTGGTGTAAAGCGCATGAAGAAACTCCATGCCGATGGACTTTTGGAGTCACTTGACTTTGATTCACTTGACACGTGCGAACCATGCCTCATGGGCAAGATGACTAAAACTCCGTTCTCCGGAACAATGGAGCGTGCAAGTGACTTGTTGGAAATCATACATACCGATGTGTGCGGTCCAATGAGCGTGGAGGCACGCGGCGGATATCGTTATTTTCTCACCTTCACTGACGATTTGAGTAGATATGGTTATGTCTACTTAATGAAGCACAAGTCTGAAACATTTGAAAAGTTCAAGCAATTTCAGAGTGAAGTTGAAAATCATCGTAACAAGAAGATCAAGTTCCTACGGTCTGATCGTGGGGGTGAATATCTGAGTTTTGAGTTTGGTGCTCACTTAAGACAATGTGGAATTGTTTCACAGTTGGCACCGCCTGGAACACCACAGCGTAATGGTGTGTCCGAACGTCGTAATCGTACTTTATTAGAGATGGTGCGATCTATGATGTCTCTTTACGATTTGCCGTTATCATTTTGGGGTTATGCATTAGAAACAGCTGCATTCACTTTAAATAGGGCACCATTAAAATCCGTTGAGACGACACCATACGAACTGTGGTGTGGCAAAAGGCCAAAGTTGTCGTTTCTTAAAGTTTGGGGATGTGATGTTTATGTCAAAAAGCTTCAGCCTGAAAAGCTGGAACCCAAAGCGGAAAAGTGCATCTTCATAGGTTACCCAAAAGAGACAGTTGGGTACACCTTCTATCTCAAATCCGAGGGCAAAGTGTTTGTTGCTAAAAACGGAGCTTTTCTCGAGAAGGAGTTTCTCTCGAGAGAATTGAGTGGGAGGAAGATAGAACTTGATGAGGTTGTCGAACCTCTCATCCCTCTAGATGGTGGCGCAGGGCAAGGGGAAACCTCTGTCGTTGCGACGCCGGTTGAGGAGGAAGTTAATGATGAT